>NW_009260493.1:9924115-9924581 GCF_000687185.1 Egretta garzetta | reverse complement strand
GGCGGCGGCAAAGGCCGGTGGCGGGGTTTGGTTTTCCCCTTAGGTGGGGATGAAAGTTAGGGAGAGCGCGAGAGATAAAGGGAGAGACGCACCTCCTCTCCCCCCCTTGCGGAGCGTGCCTGGGGAAGGGGAGGGGGGCTTCTCCCCCACCACCTCGAGCAGAAGGGATGGAAGTTGATGCCGGGGAAAGTGGGCAAGTGACTCGCAAGTGGCTGGGGAGCGGCTGGGGCACCGGGGATCGCACTAAATCATAAGTGTGCGAGTGTAAAGAGGAACCAAAAGAAAGAGAGAGGTGCCTGGTATTTCTTTTTCTCTTCCCAAACACATGAAGGGAGTACATGTATATATCTATGCGCTGTGTATTTATATACACACACAGGCACGCACGCACGTATGTGTATGTACATAGATGTATCTACAGGGGAGGGAGCTGTGGAAATGTGTTGGGGGGGCCTTTTTTTGGGGG
>NW_009260493.1:9923653-9923918 GCF_000687185.1 Egretta garzetta | reverse complement strand
GGGAGGGAGCGGAGCGGAGGGGAGGGGGGGCTGGGGGGGCAGCGAGCCCCCTCCCTCCCCAGCCCCGGCTCTTTGTTCAGGCAGGCTGAAGGACGGGGAGAAGTGCGGGCTGCCGGGGGGCAATGCGCAGCGGAGAGGGGTGTGAAAAAGCCCCGGGTTTTTCGGTCGGAAGCGGCGAGAGGTGGCGGCCGCCGGGATATACCGGTTGAATGTGCCGTGGGTCCCCGTGCGCCAAGGCCTCTTCAGCGCGCAGCGAGAGTTTGTA
>NW_009260493.1:9908782-9921744 GCF_000687185.1 Egretta garzetta | reverse complement strand
GGGGGGGGGGGGGGGGGTGGGGGGGGGGGGGGGGTGCGAGCCTCACAGCGGCGGGTGGCGTGAGTTGTATTTTCGGTTTTGTTCGATTTTCATTTCCCTCCCTCGCGTAGCCGAGTGGCGTTGGACTGGCCGTGTTTCTGCCGTTTCTCTCTGCTCGCGCATGGATGCTCAGTCGTGGGTGCTAAAAGTCAGGTGGTGAGCCTAAATAAAACTCGAGGTACAAAAACTCCAGCCCGTGTCGTTTTAGGAAACAGCCTGCGTCCGGGATCGTAACACGGTTTTCTTAACGCAAATGTAAAAGCTGTTTAGGAAACCGGTGCTTTTTATCAAGGAAGTTACCAGGTTCCCAGAAGTTTATATGGTGAACATCTGTAGGAGAGAAACTCCCCGAAACTAGCGGCTGAAGGCAGTAAAGCACTCCGCCTAACTCCGGGTGGTGCCGGGTGCTCGTTTTTTCCTCGTGTGACTTCAGCCGCTTCGACTGTGGTCCCAGTTGGTCTTCTCGTGAACTGGTGCTCTGATGAAGGCGGGCTGAGGCAATCATCTCCTTGGATGGTTTCTCTTGTCAAGTTGGGCAATTGCAGTGAACTCTGTTTTGCTGCTTGTGGTGGGAGTGTGTGTTTCACCTTCAGTCCAGTGAGTTTTTCTAGAGCGTTGCTTTTAAAAGTTCTAACAACTTAAGAAAATGATGATGCGCTGAGTCCTTTTCCTCTGACCTGTTCAGTTTTGCTGGGCATCACCTGTTCTGTGAAGAGAGGTGGTTGACTTTTTGTGGGCTATTCCATTTACTCTTTGGGGGGGTTAATACTGCTGGTAATTAGGACGGTGGATTGTTAGTGACGGGTGTGAGGAACCAGTGTCTACCTGGCGTGGGGCTTGCTGAAGAAAGTGATCGCGTGTGTAGTCGCAGCTGATTACTGCTCTGGTAGTGGGACTGCTCATCAGGATGGGAGAGACGCGAGCTCTTTATGAATGGGAGAGAAGGGAAAGTCTGTAAAAGCTGTAAACCTGCTGAGTGTATTTAGGAGCTAGGAGAAGGTGAATTAGTTGTTTAAGGACAGCAGAGCTCATGGACTAGATATAAGGAAGAAATTCTTTACAATTGTGGGTGGTGAAACACTGGCACAGGTTGCCCAGAGAGGTGGTGGAGGCCCCATCCCTGGAAACATTCAAGGCCAGGCTGGACGGGGCTCTGAGCAACCTGATCTACTTAGCGGTGTCCCTGCTCACTGCAGGGGGGTTGGACTAGATGACCTCTAGGAGTCCCTTCCAACCCAAAACGTTCTATGATTCTCTGACGGAAGCTGCGAAGAACCAGCAGAGGGGAGGGCCCGAGTCAGACAAAAGGAGTGTTCAGACATACTGAATTAGCTTGGAGTAAGAAATTACAGTTTGAAATAGGTCAGGTGATACTGAGTGTGAAGATCTGGTGCAATACAGATCTTCTCAAGGAGGTGTCTGCGCAGGGGAGGGAAGGAGGCACAAATAAGCAAAGGCAGAAGTTTTCTGTAACTGTCCGTGCCTGGTTCACGGAATTAAGAGAAATTAAGACTTAGGATTTCAGAGTCATCGTACCTGAGTCTTGCTGAGTAGGTTAAACCTCCACTCAGGACTGCACAGACAATAACAGAAATAAAGGAGTCATGAAAGCCTTTCGGTGTGAGGTGCAGGTTCTTTATGATCAAGGTAACAGTTGTCAGTGGTAAGTTTAATTAGATGCTGGGATAGCTTTGCTCTTGGGTAACTATTGTTATAGTGTTCTGAGGATATTTGGAAACAAGGTGGTAGATGAAGGCTGCGTGTACCTGCATTACCCGGTTTCTAGCAGTGGTGTGCAGGGCCTGGGTTTGCTCGCTGACAGAGGCCGGACTCAGGTGAGGAGAGCGTGAACCTCCTTTAGCTGGTGCAGGCTCAGGCTTCGCAGCATTTTCCAATGCCTCTGTGGCTGGTTTCTTCCTGTGAGGAAAAAGGTTTTAAGCCAAAGTATTGGAAAGCAGGTACAAACATACACAGTACCCCTGGAGAATCTAGCAGGCAGAAGAGTAGCAATAGATAAAACAAGAGGAAATAATGCTAAAGGGACTTCATCAACAGAAAATGGAACAGATTTCCTGCTACAAATGTTAAGAACGGCAAAGAATTTTAAGCTGTCATCCCTTTGCAAATATGTATGTAAGTAATATGTCTTTAAAATAACTAACTTACTATGAACTTCACGGGCAACAGGCAGCATAGTGAAATTTACTCAAACAGCTCTTCAACACACAGACTAGAAACATGGTAAAACCACTAAAGTAGCTCCTAAACAACAAAAAATGAGATTTTGAAGGAAATGTGTAATCTGCAGATATTTCTTTTAATGAAACAATAAAATAGTTGAACCATTAAACAGGTACAAAACACAGCATATATCAAAATGTGGTGGATAGCCTCAAAGCATTTTACCATTTCCTGCACTGTTCCTTTTGTGGTTGTTTTTCTTTAAGTGAAGAATCAGGTGCAAAAAGATGAAGGGTGACAAAGAGACAAGTGTGGGGTGCTCCCAGCTCAAAGAGAGGATGGCGAGAAGAAAAGTGGGGCTCACCCTGGTGGGTTCACAGTCAGTCGGCTTTGCTTTTGCTGTCGTTAACGAAGCTAGCTTAATACAGAGTGTTCGAAATAAAGGGAGCTTACGTTGCGAGGGATAATTCTGCTTCTTGTGGCTTTGGCGGTGTAATAAGTCAGCCCTGGCAGTATTCACGGGCTTACATGATAAATAAAGCTGAAGCTGAATATCCACTTGTCCTCTGGTGCCTAGAAGTTGGTGTATTTGCAGCTCTGGTACGCTGAGTTGTCCCCTTCTGATCCACTTTGTTTTCCTGATTTATGGCGTAGGGAAGACGTGTCCCTTTTAGCCCATGGATGCTATGCCAAGCAGCCTCCTCCGTGGAGATGCCCAAAATAATCATCTACGATACTAGGACAGAAAACGCACCCAGTGCCTTGGTTTCTGAATGCCGGTCAGTGCTGGTGTCACCCAGCCCTGTGGGGAACAGGGACCATGGCTTGGCTCCGTAAGGACATGGCCTCCCTTAGGACCTCTGTTTGTCCCTTGGACCTCCCCCTTGGTGCCCCTTGCTGAGACCTCCAGCTCCACCTGCTCAGTTTCACCGCTCCTCGCAGGAACTGTCAGCTGGGGAGAGGACCAGCGTGGGGCAAATCTGCGAGGCTGTCCTGTCACAGTGGCTAAAGAAATCCTCAAAAGTAAGAATAAAAATACACAGGGATGCATCAAAAGAAAAGATGCCCTGTCGCAGACAGGTCATAGAATCATAGAATCATAGAATGTTTAGGGTTGGAAGGGACCACTAGAGGTCATCTAGTCCAAGCCCCCTGCAGTGAGCAGGGACACCGCTAACTAGATGAGGTTGCTCAGAGCCCCATCCACCCTGCCCTTGAATGTTCCCAGGGATGGGGCCTCCACTACCTCTCTGGGCAACCTGTTCCAGTGTTTTACCACCCACATTGTAAAAAATTTCTTCCTTACCTCTAGCCTGAACCTACCCTGTTCTAGTTTAAAACCATTTCCCCTTGTCCTAACACAGCTGGCCCTACTAAAAAGACATTCCCCATCTTTCCTATAGGCCCCCTTTAGGTACTGAAAGGCCGCAATCAGGTCTCCCCGTAGCCTTCTTTTCTCCAGACTGAACAAGCCCAACTCTCTCAGCCTGTCCTCATAGGAGAGGTGCTCCAGCCCTCGGATCATTTTTGTAGCCCTCCTCTGGACCCGTTCCAACAGTTCCATGTCCTTCTTGTGCTGAGGGCTCCAGAGCTGGACGCAGTGCTCCAGGTGGGGTCTCACCAGAGCTAAGTAGAGGGGCAGAATCCCCTCCCTCGACCTGCTGGCCACGCTTCTCCTGATGCAGCCCAGAGTACGGTTGGCCTTCTGGGCTGCCAGCGCACATTGCCGGCTCATGTCCAGCTTTTCATCCATCAGTACCCCCAAGTCCCTCTCGGCAGGGCTGCTCTCGATCCTTTCTTCCCCCAGCCTGTATTGATACTGGGGGTTACCCCAACCCAGGTGCAGGACCTTGCACTTGGCCTTGAAATGCTGGTCTGGCAGTGCTAACTGGTGGCTTCCCTGCTGAAATCTCCTTTCTCTGCTGCCCAGTGTATTGAGCTGGTATTGAATTGATACTGAGTTGGCCCCACTGGTTAGAAATCACATGGACATTTCACAGGTGGCATCTTAGATTTTCAAAATCTGGGTAGGTGTCAGGTAGTTTTTTAAAGCACTGACTGAAAGAAAGAATCCTATTACTACTTCTTGACATATTCTGTACATAACCCTATAATTATTTCAAAAACTACTTGTAAGTTTAATTGGCATATTCTCTCCTGTTTCTTTGCTTTACATCTTTAGAGTCTTTCACCGAATGAAACTGTCTCATTTTCAGTGCTGTTATTCTCATTGAGTATCTCCTCTGTGAGATTTATTTATTGTTGAACCAGTTGGTAAAAACAAAGGTTTTTTTTCTCAAGGAAGTGTCTAATCTTACTTTACATGCTTGCTTATTTTAATGAATTTATTACATATGTCTAAAACAAAGTTAATGTTGAAATACTAACATGCAACACACTCCTCTATGAATGTTAGAGCTTATGGCTATGAAGACTGAGGTAGAGTTACATCCCTGATAGTGGATTTTGGAGATGCGTTTGGAAGATGACTGTTCCAAGTTCTTACTATTATCTCCTTGCCTTCACATCAGGTGGCACTCAGTGACAGGCGTAGGGGCAGTACTGTGCTTACTTTGGCCTTTATTCATCTGGTATTTTTACTACTACTTTTCTGGAAGCGTAGCAACAGAAATGATAGCAAATGAAATCATTATAGAAAGAGTTAATACTAGTTCAAAGAACTACATCAGAGCTTTAAAAACGAAAAAGAAAATGAATAGATAAGATGTTCTGTAGTTTTCTTTGTTCTGTGATTTAGATTAATATTTTGCGGTGGTTTCATCCTTTTTTAGTACCTCGTTGCTGTAACAATTGAATTGGTCTTGTATCTCCCTCCTTATTATCATTAGTAGAAGGATGTGGCCCTATCTTTCATCTGTTCAAACTCAGCAAAGCTGGAAATGTATGTTTTGGTAAATGTAATTTCTTTTGGTAAATTCATTTCTATCTGCATTGCCCTGCGACCTTTTCATTCCCACCAAGAACACTTCTGAAGGCTGCAGAATGTGAAAGTACAGATTGTGCCTTTGATGTTGAGTTTATTTTAAAAGGAAAACAATAATGAATACCTTATCAAACAATAGAATGTATCATTATTGCTGATTGTTACCCGAGGCAACTTTGTTAGGTGTAATTAAGTTAAAATTTGTATGTTTTCTTGAGAGAAATATACCCTGAACGTTTCTGTTACCAATTTTTTTTTTTTAACTTTCACAGTTTACATCCAGCCTAAGTAGGCAAGGCTCTTAAGATTTATTTTTTTTTCCCCATGTCGGTTTTTTCCAACTGTTTCTGTTGCAAAGTGTGTCTGTAACGAGAGGAGCACTATTGGAGATGCCAGCATCTGATGGAGCGGCAGGTCCGCTCCGTGGGACAGCGGCCGCTGCGAGGAAGCGTTTCCCCACAGCCTCCCAGGTCTCTACCCGTCTTCTGTCATGGCTTCTGCAGAAACCATTGGAACGCCTTTTCTATAATAAATAAACCACAGGAGGGTTGAGTGAAGCGTCCTCTAAATAGGGTGGTATTTTGAGATTACTTAGAAACTTCAGTTAATACAGAGCACAGCTTTGTGTTTGCTTAGCCAGGCTAATGGCGGGGAGCTGGTTACACCAATGTGCTTAAACCAGCCATGTTTCATGTCCCGAAAATTGCACGGGCTTCTGGATAGATCCAATTTTTCAGCTATTCCCTAGCAGCTTGGGTCTTGAGAGAAGGCCCGCGCCCCTGCCATCGTGCTGCGGTTCAGTTTGGTGGAAGCCTGCTTGGGTTGGTCTGCTGCGGTGTGGAAGGCTGGATGCTTGGTGGGCTTGAGCTCTGCGATGTACCCGTGCTCTCGGGTCACGCACAGATCATCCGAGTTGTGCTGCGGGAGCTGCCCTAAGGTAGGGTGGTGGATTTTGCCTGGGAGTGATTTTTAAAAGAGAAGGTCTGTGGCTTTTGGAGTTTCTCGGTTTGCACTGAATTTGTTCAGATTTATTGATGTATTTTAAAGTTGGTTTTTGTGCATCGATGGCATGGTTTTCAATACTTTCTCATAGAGGATTACTGAAATTAGAGATGGAGAAGACATGTTGAATCATGTGGTTCTTCTTACTTTAAACTGGACATGTGAAATATGTGAAGTTTTCTCAAAGAGCCTTCTGTGAACCCTACCTGTCATATGAAATGAAGGGGAATGCAAAAGCTTTCACTCTAAGCCGTGGTTACTGACTGAGGTCCACCTCCTGTCATCCTGTTGATAATTGTGTAGAGGCGGTAGTGTAATGGAAGTACTCATGGAATAAGGTGTTGCTCAGGGTTTTAAAGATTTCTGCTAGAAATGAGGAGGAAACCAAGGAAAAATATAAGGGAGTCCATGTTGCGGACCCAAACCCATAGTAGTATCTGTCTGTAGTGGTGTTACAGTGGTTGGTACAATTTTTCTGATAAAAAATGTAAATTTGATTACTTTGCACACAGTAGAGTTCACTAGCTAAGCATTTTTCTCCTCAAACTTTAAATAAAAAGCTTCTAGATGACCTGAGTTTACTTCTGCTTGTTTTGCATCTTTGTCTGTTATCTGTGAGAGAACAAATACCACTTCTTTTTGTGGAAATTCCAGTTTTCCATAGAGTATTAATAGATATTTGCAGATTTTGGGAGTGGGACCTAAGCTAGAAATAAGATTTTAGAAAACAAGGTCAAGCACTGAGGAAGCCATCTTACCTATTTGAATTTTAAATAGTGATATGTGCAGCAAAAGTTTGCAGTCCACAGACAGAGTATGGGGCTTAGAAAGTGTTTGTTAAAAAGTTCAGAAAGTGTAAATTTGAAAAGGGGTGAACTTTTGCTAATAGTTCACAAACCGAAGACTGAGCTAATTTTGCCGCAAATTGTTTCAGCTGCTAGGTATAGCGCAGAAGTTCTTCAGAAATAAAATGAACGAGTCAGATTTCACATTGAGCAAATATTAAATGAGGTGCCAGGCCACAGATTTAAAGATGGCTGGGCTTGTAAGAAGTGGAGAGGAAGAAGTTGGTGGTAGTCGCAACTGGCTGCTAGAAATTCTTGCAGTTCAGTGCAACTGATGCCGTCGTTGTGGCAGTGACAAGTGCTGGGCTGAAGCCAGGCATCAGTGACAAGTGTTATATACTTCTGTTGCTTCTGCAAATTATTTGGGATAAACTCTTACCGCGGAAGGGGATGTCCAAATCCACTGTTTCTGAAAATAAATATTTTCTCTTCTCCTTTCACTGTTCCAAAACAAAGGCATCCAATAAAATGAAGTCTTGCAAAGCGGTAGTTTTCTCAGGTGTATATGTGCTTCTGTACATGTAAATAAATTTTACAAATGCAAGTAAAAATTTAGTGAAACTGTATGGAAACTGACAAGGAGTATTTGGGTGTCCCGCATCAGATAGTGAAAATGAAAGTTTCAGTTAATGCTGAGATTTTAATCTGAACTTGGGTGAAGCTTTCACATCAGCATGTTATCTGATGGTAAGAAAAAGCAGTTTTATTAATCAGTGTTTAATGTATCTATTATAGGCATGCACTCATGTCTTGCTTTCCCCGGAACAAATGTTTTTCTTAGGTGTACCTGAGGTATCTTTTCCCCATGTCAGTTTATTTGCAGTTTGACATTTTTTGTTTCTCTCCAATACAGCCTCATTAATAGCCTCCTAGTGTACAAAGCAGGTAATATTTTTTAAGGTTTTCAAAATATTTTCCCTTGTTTTTATTACATCAGTATATATAATCAGTATCGTCATCCGTTGTCCATGCTGCCAGTGTGCTGAGGGGAGCATTTGATACTAATCTGTGAAGTGTGTTTGAAGAAATATCTGGTGATATAAACATTAAAACACTTCCAGCATTTTCAGATAAAAGTTTTTTATTTTTTAATTTTTTTTTTTTTTTTTTTTTTTTTTTAGTACATGCATCATGAATGAATCTGCCTCCAGTGGAAATGGTCAAGAGTTTGATGTATTTAGTGCTATGGACTGGAAGGATGGCATAGGTACCTTGCCAGGAAGTGACCTAAAGGTAAGATGCATAATTTTTTTAATAAGCAAAATAAAAATGTTAAATGCCAAAAGAATGCATTTCACAAGCTGATGTGTAGGTATCTGCTTTTATGAATAAAACATGAATCTGCAGCTCTGAGTTAAGAGACTGTAGCCTGTTAGCTTTTAGCTCTGCAGTTTCTTGATTCAGCTTCTGGTGCTGGCACAGACAGCCGTCATCCGTGTAGGAAGGCATAAATTGGCACTGCCTCACTATATAGACAGAAGTAGTCAAGTGCGCAAAATCCAAAAGAAGTCTCAAAAGCGTGAAAATTCAGTCCACTTAGAGCATTATATTACCGTATCACTAAGAACCTTTATACTGTCATTGACTCTCACGATCTCATATTCTTAGTTCTTTTTATTTCTAAAAATAGTTTATTTTTGTTGTACTTTTGTCATGTGGGTGCCTGGAAAAATGAATAAAGTGAGTGCTTCTGAGCTTGGTAAAGTTTAGAAATTTGAATGTTACTGGAATAGTACTTTTAATTACATTTTTCACACTGGTTGTATATACTGAAGTAAATTGTAACAATCTTATTTTGTTTTCAAAATATTTAATGTATTTGTTTTAATCTGATACTTTTTACTGTGTTGTCAGATGTCCTCTGCTGCGTTAGCTAAAAATACAGTTTCGTTAATAGAGACTTCTTTTGTGCCTATTTCCCGTTGATTGTAGTCAATATTTTCATACAATTCCATTTAGACTAATGTTGATGAACTTTTCTTGTAATTTATTTTTTAAAAGATCTCATAAAAGCATCTGTGTTTTCTAAAAGAACTTTATATCCCTTGGTGCCTGATACAATTTCTGTTGTTAAAGTAAAGAGTCAAAAAATGTTTGACATTCAGGACGTATGCATTGTGAGTGTGTTTTTGTGTTTGGTTTTTTGGTTTGTTTTTTTTTTTAAATCACAGAACCAGAGAATAGATTCACAGAGTAATTTTCTTTGGAAAGGACCTCGGGTCCATCACCTCTGAGCACCCCAGACCTCAGGCCGTCCTAGATCAGGTTGCTCAGGGCCTTGTCTGGTATGGATTTGGTTACCTCCAGGGTTGGAGATACTGAGACTTTTTGGGCAACCTGTCCCAGCATTTGACCACCCTCATAGTGATTTTTTCCTTTTATGGATACTTTGTTGGAATTTCCCCTTTTACATCTTATGCCTGTTGCCTCTTGTCCTTTTACTGTGCACGTCTGAGAAGAACCTGGCTCCATCCTCTCTATATCCTCTCATTAAGTACTGGAAGACAGCAGTAAAATTTCTCCTTCTGTTCTAAAGACTGAGCAAAGAAGTTCTCTCCGCTTCTCCTTGCCTGTCATCTGCTACAGCCCCTATTTGTTTTGGTGGGCATCGGCTGGACGTGCTCCAGTATGTCAGTGTCTTTCTTGCAGGCCGCATATGGTCTCATTGGTGTTGAATAGAAGGGAATAACCCATTCCCTTGACCTGGCTGTCCTCTGGCTCAAGCAGCCCTGGATGCTTGTGGTCACTTCTGCTGCCGGGGCACATTGCCCACTCATGTTCAACTCATAGGTCTTCTGCAAAGCTGTTTTCAAATAGTCAGCCCCGGGGCTGCCCTGGTGCACACAGCTCTTCTGTCCCAGCTGCAGGGCCTTGCAGGTGCTTCTGTAGACCTTCATGAGATCTTCTTAGCCCATTTCTTCAGCGGGCCGAGGTTTTTCTGAATAGCAACTCCAATTTGGTAATTTGCTTGTGCTGCCTGTGTGCAATATAGAAGCCTTTCTTGCTGCCTTTGCTAGTTTCTTCTCCAGCTGAGCTTTGGGTGTCCTAATTCCATCATTTTACACCACAGCAATATCACTATATACCTTCTCTATGGGACGTTTCCCCAGTTTCACCTTCTGCTTACTTCCTTTTCCATTTCCAACTGAGCCAGGAGCCCCTAGTTCATTCATGTTGGCCTTCATCCACATTTGCTTCACTTCTTGCACATTGGCACGCATCACACTCTTGGTATGAGATCCCTGGAGAGATATCCAGATCTCCTAGGTCCATTTACCCTTTAAAGCAGATTCCTGCATGATCCTGCCAGGCAGATCTCTGTGAACAAGCCAAAATCTGCCTCTCCTGAAGTCCAGTACTGCTGTTCCAGTATTTGTTATGCTCGCTTCTTTCAGGATTTCAGGCTTCACCATCTCATGGTTGCTGCTGCCAAGGCTCTCATCAGCCTCCACATCCCTGACCAGTTCGGTTTTGGGGGTTTTTTTTGTTTGTTCCAGGCTTTTAAAATTCCTTTCTATTGCAATAAACAACATTGTGTGAAAGGCAAATGTAATATTGAAATGTTCGAGGCATACAAAAGGGAACAATGAAGGAAGATACAACAATCTCATGTAAATCACTGGTGCGTGCTTTGTTCACTTCTGGTTACCCTATGTCAAGAGAAACAAAAACCGAAGCAAAGGTGGGGTCATTAATTGGTGAGGGATGGGAATGGGAGGGAAAGGACTGGGAGGTGTAGCTGAGGGTAACTCCAAGAAATCACGTAAAAAGATTCTTAACTATGTCCTGTTCAGGAAAGCATAAGCTTTCTTTTAAGGTTGATCTTCTGTTTGTTTTTACTTTATTTTATGTTTATTTGGAAACCAACAGGTATTTGGTTTTTGGACAGAGGTTTCTTTCTTTGGTCCAGGCATTAGGGAGGACGCAATCAGAGGGGCAATGGTAATGTACCCAGAATGATGAAAGATGCAGAGATTACCGGCCAGACAGCTCATGCTGATCTTTTTTTTTTTTTTTTTTTTTTTTTTTTTTTTTTTTTTAAATACAAAAGGAAGGGGTTACTGGATGAAATTGAAATGGAGCCATTGTAACAGTGACTGAAGGAAGACTATTTTCTAACAATGTAGAATTAGCCTGAGGAGCTTACTGGAGCAGGGAGCATCAAGACTCAGTGAAAGACTAGGCATTCGTATAGATACCAAAACAATTTGAGCTGTTCAAATAGTAAAGATTTTTAAGCTTTTGAGATAATTGTAACAACTCATTTTGCAGGGCAGCTTCTAAATACTGATGGTTAAAAGGGTGACTAATCCCTTGAAACTGTAAATGTGATTGTGGAAGATATATTACGCTCTTCGTGGAATTCTCAGATTAGGGTTAATACGGATGGTTTACCTGAACTGTCCTGATAACAGAGTATTTTAATACTGTGTCCTGAACCTAAAGGAAATGGCCTTACATCGCAGTTCTGTCTTGTAAGCTTGCATGTGTCTTTCAAAAATTGTAGTAGGCTTGTTTCACTAAAGATATCAAACAATTGCCATGTATTTACACTGAAATGTAATTGAAAAATTGGGTGAAAACAGTGTAGTAGCAAGATGCATGAATCCAAAGATTCTATTTTTACAGCTTGGTAATAGATTAGAGTGCATGGGTTTTTTATAATAAATAATAAGAAATAACTGAACGATTCATTGCAGACACTGTATTGCTTACGTTCTCACATTTAATCTTTTCATAGAATGTTGGGGAAAATTGTCTTTGAACACTCAGATTTGTTAAACTGTATTGTATGATCATGTTTTAAGTTAAAGGTATACCAAAATGTTGAAATGCTGCTTTTTAATACAGAAGTTTTGGGGCGTTACCTACTTGAAGTCCTTATTTTTAGTCATGTAAGTCATATGGCATTTGCTTGTCTTTACTGCTTGCATGATGAAATTTCATGCTTATTTTTACATGTGCACTTTTAAAGACATTTCTTTTCTTGTGTGCTATATTAATACCCATCCTCCGCAGATTATCAGGCAAGTATATCTGAGCAACCATTCTTTTTAAGAACCACTTCATTTTTGTGAATATAAGCTCCTCTATGAGTAAAAGCTGGTAAAAAAATATTGTAAGTAGTGTCAAATGCTTGAAAGATTTACAAATAACTTTTCTCAATATTTTCTTATAATTTCTCAAATTTGACTTATGATACAGAAGAACAACTAAATCAGAAATAGGAAATTGCATTGTTTGTTTTTGTTATGAAGGTCTATGGGCAGTTTTATGCCTACCAGACACTACTGAGATAGGCTGCACCAGGGGGCACTCACTTCCCAGTCTAATCAAAGCAGGGGAGCCGAGTCAGATGCCAAGCCTCTGTTCTCAGCCATCTCTTAGGTCTACATCTGTTTCCACGTTGGTAAAATGCTGAAGATGTTATTTTCCTATGATTCTGTGCTGTGTTTAATGTTTGACTTCTGTCACCCGTAGTTGGAGAAGGCTGCGGAAATACATTCTCATACAGATTTTGTTAAAACTCTTCAGCAAAAATAGTCATAAAATAGTTAATACTTCTTGAACGCTGCTTTGAGCATGCTGTGTGATGGATAAACAGTGAGTGGTTGTGGAAGACGCTAGAATTTCAAATTAGACAGGGGATAGGGAGAATTAAAAATTGTACAGTATGATGCACTGAAGACTGCGAACAAAAATTTTAGCGTTGTATATTAGTTCTTTCAAGATGTTTAAATAAAACAGAAAACTTGAATTCCAGTAGAGTTTAAAATAGTTTACAAATTACAGAATGCCGTCACGTGGCAGGCCAAGTAATATATGCTCATCTGAAAAACATCGGTGCTTACCAGTTACTCTGCATGGTGTGAATGTAAATGTGAAGTACTCTTCGTTTCTCTCTCTCTCTCTCTCTCTCTCTCTCTCTCTCTCTCTAAATCTCTGTACCG
>NW_009260493.1:9845232-9908605 GCF_000687185.1 Egretta garzetta | reverse complement strand
TTTTTTTTCTCTCCCTCTCTCTCTCTCTCTCTTTTTTTTTTTTTTTTTTTTTTTAAAATCTCTGTACCGAGTGCAGGCAGTAACACTATCACTTCAAGATTTAAATGTACTCATTAAATTGGCAAAGCTGTAATAATTTACAGTCACTTCCTACTGCAGTGACAGAAGTTTATGAAGTACTTGGTAATGAGTTTTCTAGTGCTTGTGTCTGGAAAGTGAGCTGTTATATACTGCATGGACAGAATTTTGGTCATTATTTCCAGCTTGCAAATTGTGCTTGAATGGAAAAAAAAAAATGCTGACGAAGGAATTAACCTGTAAATAAAGTTGGGCAGCTAATATCATAGGAAACCAAATATAATAGTGGAATGTGAATGGTGGAGTAATGGTCAGCGGTGCTCAGTATTTCCAGCTGCGCTGCAAAGAAGGTAGTGGGGGTTCAGAGTGCTGTGTTTCTGGATGCAGCAGCTCAGGGCAGTAAAGTACATCCTTTCACCTGCCCATTCTGAAATCACATTCAAGTTTGCATGAGATAATTAACATTTTGAAAACACCTTTTTTTTTTTTCCTCAGTTGATTATATACAGCAGAAAAACTGGCAGTGTCTCAGGCAGTAACTGACTGCAGTGCAAAGCTAGTTCTGCCCTCCCGCAGTGGCGTGTACTGCACTGAATCTGGGGAGCCATTTTTCTCTTGGGGGAGAGTCCCCAAGAGTGTTCGTGGGAAACATCAGCTACTGGTTAAATCACTGCCTCCACTGGGAAGGTGTTGCTCTGGAGGGAAGCTGGGTTCCCTGCAGGGAAGCTGGTAAGGGGTAGCGCAGGAAGGAGAAAGCAAGGCTGGATAGACTTTCTCTGGCCACGTGTGAGCCCCAGCAGATGTACCTAGTGGCCTGGTCTTTTCCATGTGAAGATGACTTTCTTCTGTTGCAATCTAATGTAATTAGCTTGTGCTGTGCTTTGTCGCCATAAATTTCTGATTTAAACTTTGCATTGTCATAAAATGATTGTACGTTATTTAAAAAAAGAAAGACCAAAAAGGAAATTTCACTATTAAAATTGCTAAAACTCCAAAGCCAAGAAATGCCAGAGTTAGGTTTGCCTTTGGATCTCTAATTGGGCTTCCTCATGCGTAGTCATGGTAGAGTCTTCTCTTACGTGATCACGTGCTATTTTAACACAAAACCTACCACGTCATTTGCTGTAGATGCTGTTAGACTTGTAAATAACTGGGCAGAGGATTTCAGGAAGGAAAAGGAATAGTTCTGTGATTTAATGCAGGTAAAATCCCACACAGGAAAGCTTAGTGCTGCACTCGCTTCTACCACAGCCTTCCTGTGCGGTGCTGAACAACTTGCCAGAACCAAAACTTTGGCAGGTAGCCATTCAGTTTTTATTTGTCACTTGCTTGGGCTCCCCATGAGATATTAGCGTTTGGTATTTAGAAATATTCTGACTGAAATAATTTGAAGCCAGGGTTGCTTTGTAGGTCAACTTCTGGATCGATAAGCGTCGTCTTGGCAGGCCTTGACTTCTGGCTCTGTTGCTGATTTATGTGTCACCTTAAGAAAGTCTGTTTAGCTGCAATTTCCTACTCAAGTGGAGATAATAAGGCAGATGAGTTTGCAGTGGAGAGAAATCATTGAGAAGCCCTCTGGTACTAAGATAATTCAAGAGCGCTCGGGGCGGGGGCTGGGATTGGAAGAGCCTGAGGAGTGTCTAAGAATAAAGTAGATAAACGTTACTGCAGACAAGACTGAAGTATCCATCGGTACCTAAGCTTTCAGTTCAGAAGTGATGAGAGAATGTTCCTATTATTAATTTTTTTTGTAAGGTTGTAATTTGATAGTAAGCCTTTCCTGCTTGTGCCTGCCCAGATAGGAAAAAACCTTTCCTTTCGGAAAAAACCTTTCCTTTTGGATGCAAGTTGTTCTCTCTTCTTCGTTACTTCAGGATTAGCCTATTGCAGTGTTACTGAAACATCTTAAAATCAGTCGAAGATTGCTTCAAGTGTTTGACTTCCTTGCTGACAGCATCATTCCAGTGAGAGGGGGTCTGGCCCTGCCCCTTGCTCATGGTGTGGAATTTAATCTCTGCTGATGATGATTTAGGGAGCCCTAAATAGCCCGGGATCCTACTTCAGTTGTTTGTCTCTTGCTGTACTTGCCAGAGCAGGAGCCTGCAGGGAGGATCCCCTCTCATCCTTAAAGAAAGGGAAGAGCCAGGTGCAGGGACATGTTCTGCGTCCCTGAAAGAGTCAAAATTTTGTGATGAGACAAGCGTCAGGGGTCACATGCTTACCAAGTCCTTTGAAATAAGCTGGGAGCTGAGTACTCCAGTGATGAAGAGCTAGGAAGAGGTATTTTTATTTTCGTTTTTAAGAGGCTGAGAACAAGAGGTTTTGTTTCAGGAATTACTCTGCGCTGTATTGTAACAGTAATTGCTAGAGTGCCTAAAGCTTTTTCAGATACATGCTTTTTATTATGTCGGTGTTTTTTGGGTTGTTTTTTTTTTTAAGAAAATAAACAGTCATTCTACTTTGAAACCTTGCAGAGTAAATAAGACTGGCTTTACTGCTTGAAGAAAGAGTATAAAAATACACAACAGCTGTCTCATTTTCTGAATGCTATCCAGGCCCTGCCTGGGGCAGGGGTTCTGTGGAAAAAATAGTATGTGATCGTGCATGTAAAGACTATATCACACACACACAGAGAAGAGGAGAACGGTTGAATGGACAAGTTCTGGCATTTACTAACTTATTCAACTTAAATAATATGTAAAAAATAGTTTGTAGCAGGATGTGATTGGACAATACAATGTCTATAGGAGATTCTTCTTTACTTTGAGGGTGACAGAGCACTGGAACAGGCTGCCCAGGGGGGTTGTGGAGTCTCCTTCTCTGGAGATATTCAAAACCCGCCGGGACGATGTCCTGTGCAACCTGCTCTAGGTGACCCTGCTTCAGGACTGGATGATCTCCAGAGGTCCCTTCCAACCCTTGCTATTCTGTGATTCTGTGAGGAGGAGCTGTAAGATGCCAGAAAGGCTCTGATTTATCTGAGCAGTCCCACTGAAATCACTGTGATTAAACGGTACTTAAAATCAAGAACGATGACAACTGTTTGCTGACCAGGGATCTGACTGTAGTTCTCTGGCTTGGATCACTGGAGTCCCAGGTGTCGGTCCTCTTGACAGACGGCTGTATAACTCTGCTACTTCAAGTCTAGCTACTTCATTGGCATAAAGAATGTTCACTCAATTAACTTTCGGATAATAAAAATTTTGCAGGTTTCTTCTGAGCCGGTCCACACTCACGCTGTTGTGGGTTCGCAATGAGTTTTATTCCTGAAGTTACTGTCAGAATGTGGCAAGAATTGTCTTTATTGCAATGAACTCTTTGTCCTTACCTTGCCCAGTAGATGGTAGTGTTGGCTGGTTTTTCTAATTTATTTAAAGCTGTGCATTATGATGCATGGGTTTTTTTCTTCTTTTTTTGTCCTTTGCACTTCAGTTGTTCTTTAATTTTCTTCCCTTTTATTTCTGCCTGTTCTCCCAAGTAATATTTTTACCTTGTAGAAAACAGTAGTAGCGTTTATTCTGATTTGATCTCTGTGGGTACTGATAGGATCTTGTACACTCTCAAAAGGGCACAAGTAACAGCTAACGCAGATAGGCTGATCTTTGTTGCTCTGAATTAGACACATGCAACAGCAGGGACTTAATTTGAAACAGGATGGTATTTATTTCTTCCTAATAGGTTTGAGTTCTAAGAATTAATCTGCAATATGGTAGATATTTCACATTGTTTGCAAATTTATCCGATGTAGTGACAAATACACAGTGTGTTTTTAAGAAATGTGGAGGAAGAGAACCAAAAGCCCTTTTAACATATAATTCCCCCTACATGCAACCCCAGAGTGCCTTCCAGCCTGCATGATAAAGCAAAGAATGTCCATTAGAAATGGAAAGGGCCTGAAGCCACTGGAGGAGGGACAGCAGAAGTTCACTTGCAGTGTTAGGCTTAGTCATGTTCACTGAGAAAAAGTGAGTTTCCATGGTTGAGCCCAGCACGTGGTGGGCAAGGAATGATGGGCTGATCAAGAAGATGGAGCAGCATTTGCACAAGAACAGAAGGAGCTTGTGCTTACCCTGATAAAATTAAGTCCAGGGATACATGATTCCATGCTTCAAATGTGTATACCCAGAGAGTAAGTGCTAGGGTACTAGAGCTGTGTAATCCATAGGGTGATGTTGGGTTAAGAACAAATGGGTATAAACTGACCATGAATTAAATGTAAATGAAAAATTAGAAGAAGGTTTTTAAAGATAGGAATTCGGGAATGGATTTCCAGTAGAGGCACTGGTAACAGAAAATCTGGCTGCTTCTCTGCCGCAGCTGAAACATGAAATACTTTGTGTGATAGTTGCCTGCAATAAACAAAGGCTTAATCTCAGTGATTTCTGATACTTGTTCTGGTCCCATGTAAATTTTAATGTGATATTAATTTTTTTAAAAATGTTTATTGGTAGTAATTTTGATCCCTGTAGAAGAACTTAGCATGTGGACAGACAGAAATGGTTCAGAAAGTTATTTATAATGTTTATTTCTTATCTATTTAAGCTTTGACTTCTCTCAGTGTGTTCTTTACTTTTTGAATGAAAATTAAAATGTTCCTGGGGATTAAATTAACAGTCATATAAGCTGAAGTCCTGGTATATCAGGGCATCGTGTCCTGAGAGTGTGAAAATGTATCTCAGTTCCGAGTGTAAGGAATTTCTAATGATGCTTAGATGGAAGCTGCCACTTAATTCCCTTTTGATCCTTGTGGAAACTGCTAAACAAGGCAGCTAAGTAATTTCTGTGTTGGACTCATCCTGCCAACTCCGTTTTTGATATATTTGTGTCAAAAGAACTGCAGTAACTTGCAAATGTGCAAAATTTTTCCCCTTGTTGCTCACCTGTATGTGAAACTTTGAAAGTTAAATTTTCTATCTAAATGTTATCTTCTATTTCTTTTATCTTACTGTAGATTCGCTCATGAAAGCTGTTGAGATGTCTTTCTCTTCTTTGCCTTCTGATCTTTTAAGACGATTGGCTCCATTGGGTGGAATAGAGAATTATCTTCTTAAGAGGTTACTTAAAATTTGCAAACAGGCATTTGACAGAAGTCAAGTGGATTACATTCTTACCCAACAAGCTTTATAATTTATTGTCTTTTAAACATTGAAGTGACAAAAATCAGGCTTTTTCGTGAGATTATTACAGCCTGACTTTGTTTCCATCAGTGGGAATTTTACTGTTTGCTTTAATGAAGACAGGTTTAAGGAAAATCCCTTCATCCAGTGCAAATTTATATATTTACTTAAGGAGTTTTGTGATGTAAAAACAAATTTTTACTTCTCAGAAAGCTGTGGATCCATCCTCAGAAGTTAAATCAGTGGCAGTTTCCTTCGCTCTGTATTGCTGTCTGTATCCAGACTGTCAGGACATTTGGGGAAGTATCTGGGAGGACTGCTCTCACTATATTTTAGCTTGGATCACCAAAAATAGAGGAAATCTTATGACAGAACCTTTACCTTTAGTTCTTTTGTCACCTGCTTTCTAAGTAGAAGAGGCTTGCGAAAGCGTTGAATTTCTTCATGGACACATAAGCCACCATTAATCTAGATCCCTTTTTGTCATGCTTCCAAGAGTAGACAGTAGTTGGCACGTTCCACTGGCAGCTCTTTATCCTGTGATAGCTTTGTGCAGCATACTGCTCTGTACATCTATTTATCCTGTTTTTAAGCAATTAACCTCTGTCACAAGTTTTCCGTTGCTTTTCCTCCCCAGCTAAAACCAGAGTACGGCTTCTCAGGTCTGAGGCATTTTTCCAGTCGGCTTCGGAGAGCTCGGCGTGCACAGTAGTGCTGAGCTGTAGCTGGGGACGCAGTGGAGCGAAGGCAGACATGTCTGCTTGGGGTTTGCATCTGAAGAGGAGCTGGAGGCCTCTGACACTGATAGGGGCGAGGCTGCAGCCAAAACCAGGAGGTACAGAGGTCAGACGAGGCAGCTGGCCCAGGAGCGTTGCCGTGCCCTCCTGCCTGCTAAGGCAGTGGCAAGCGGTTAGTCTCCATCGCTGAGCCCGTCTTAGCCTGGTGGCCTGACTGTTGAAGAGCTGCTTCCTTAAGGGTTCGGCTCTCGCTGCCGAGAAGAACCCCCAGTGAAAGGGTAGCTGGGGGCAGCCTTTCCTGCAGTCATCTGTCATCATTTGATGGCTGTCAGTCAGCCCCTCTGAAGCCAGAAGGGCTGGTGGGTTGCCGCACAGGCCAGGGTGCCCTCCTCACGTACCATGGGAGGACCTGTTGGAGGAGGAATGTATGCCTACTGTCAGGGCTGAACATCGATCGGCTCATGCAGAAATATCCCAGTTATTAATTGGACTGCTCAGAAATACCTTTGGTGTACATATGTTCTGGCTGATGTTGTATGAAGGTGCAGGAGAGTGTTTCCAGGAATTGGTTAGTAGCCTCCCTGTGACCTGTTGGTTGGTGGGCTGCAGCACCGTGTTTTAGCCTGTCCTCACAGCCTGCTTGCGGAGCCAGCTGTTGCAGTTGGAGCTCCTGGAAGCAAGGAGGGGTTTCCCTCTGGCATCCACCTATTGCAGAGGTAGCAAAGCACCAACAGCAAAAATGAGCTTAACCAAAATAGGAACCAGGCTGGGTGCGTTAAGTCAGCCGTGAGACACAAGGATCCTCTTTTGAATGGTAACACCACTGCTTTTCTTCGGGTGGAACAGCATGAATGTCTGTCCACAAACTCGAGTATGAGCACATGGTGTTACTGCATTTGGTTGCCATTCAAAGCTGGACTCTGGTCTTTCAGTCCAGATGGATTTATCATCAATTTGTCCACACTTGCCTATCTGTTGCAAGTGTAGCTGATTGCAAGTGAAAATCTTGGCTTCTGAAATCACTCGACTTTGTGAGGTCCTCTTCTTCTTCTCCTGCCCCTCAGCTTATTATTTCTGAGTTGCTAGCATTCATTAGGACCTGGTGGCTCTTTGCAAATGCTGAGTCTGGAAGGACTGTATCAGCGAAAGCACATTGTTGTGGTATGTGCATCATGGGGCACACCTTCGCTTTCAGTCAAAATGGCTTATTTTTGGTACTGTACCGTAGCAGCGTCCAAAGCGAGTGGAAGTGATTCATCCTGCAGCCTCCAGAGGCACAGAGAAGATCAGTGTAGTGCCAGGCAGTTGTTCCTCATCTCATTTTCCCAAGGTAAAGTTGCCTGACCAGAGAAACAGAAATAGGCTTCATGCTACTGCCCTGAAGGAATGTTCTCACAGGTGGGTGCTGGGGACCTCACGCTCAGGCATCATTTTTCCCATTGATCGCCACTGGTGAGAGCACCTCCCTGCTGGAGACCTGTCCTCGGTGGCAGAGCTCAGAGAGTTATACCCCTTCGCTGTTCGGAGCGGACAATCGGGGGACAAAACGCTGCCTTGAGTTCAACCCCTGTAGCCAGCGGGGCCCGCAAACCACGTAGTGACCGGGAAGCTGAAGTTTATTCTCATCTGGTAGCGCTGCAATCGTGATGGCGTTCGAAAGACGCTTTTCTGCTGGCAGCAGGATGGGTACAACTCCCGGTGCTCCTGTGTAAGCACAGCATGTGGGATATTGTTGAGCCTTGCTTCTGGCTGACAGTAATAACACGTTCAGCGTGTAATTAAACAGCTCATAAACTGCCTTGAGATGTTTGTTTATGTGCGCTTTACAGCGGTTAAGTGCTGTGGTTTTGGAGGATGCTGAAATTTCTGTACTGCGCGAAGCGTTTGTATTTGATGTTCAGTTCCCTTTTCCTCGGCAAAAATACCCAGTGACTGGAGTGCGTTATTTTGCTGGCAGTGAAAAAGCATACGGTTAGGAGATTTTCTCATGAATTTCTGCTACTGATTTTTTGATTCCTGTGCGTAAGTTAGATATTGATCTGCATGTGGAGGCATCTGTATCAATATCTATCGCAAATTAATGTTTTTAGATAATAACATGAGTTCATATTTTGCTTGATAGAAACAAAAAAGGCTTGTTTCCAAATCCTTGGTGATAAGCAGAAACACACAGAAATGAGGTAATAGAGTGAGGGCACCATGTAAAAACCATTTTGGTGAGTAGAAGAAGATGCAGTAGGAGAGTATTAGTAAATTTTTACTATTCTCTATGTCATTTGTTTTGTCTTACAGTTTAGAGTGAATGAATTTGGGGCCCTGGAAGTGATTACAGATGAAACAGAGATGGAAAGTGTTAAAAAGGCAACGGCTACCACAACCTGGATGGTTCCAACTGCTCAAGAAGGTCAGTTAAGAGGCAGTAAACGTTTTCTGTGGTAGACTGTATTTTGTTTTAATATATCAGCTTCTCTTAAAGATTGCCCCTCAAAATAAAAACCAAACAAACGAAACTTACTTGCTTTAGTGCACAGAGTATCTCCGATGATCTTACCTGTTTCTTGAAATGAATGCATTTTAAGTTAAAAGAAAATAATTCCACTGTTAAACATCTGAAGTTCAATTTAATTTGCAAAGTAGTCGATTTCTTTCTTTAAACTTTTGAGAATTTTTTTAGATGTTGTTTTTGTAGAGCTGGTTCTCCAGACTGCCCACAGCCTTTACTAACTGCCTACAGTGACCAAAGCACCGCGCGTTGTAAACTGCCTTCACGCGGTACCGGCTGCCGCTCAGCTGCTACCACTGATGTCAGTGTATGTCTGCACTGTTGCCTTGCTCCTGCTGACTGTGCTTTTTTACAGTATTAAAATTAGTGTGTAGTAATCATAGGATCGTTCAGGTTGGAAAAGACCTGTAAGGTCATCAGGTTCAACTGTTAACCTAACCCTGCCATCCCACCGCTAAACCATGTCCCTAAGCACCTCATCTATCCTTCTTTTAAATACCTCCAGGGATGAGGACTTGACTGCTTCCCTGGGCAGCCTGTTCCAGTGCCCGAGAACCCTTTTGGTGAAAAAATTTTTCCTAATGTCCAACCTAAACCTGCCCTGGCACAACTTGAAGCCATTGCCCCTCGTCCTATCGCCCGTTACCAGGGAGAAGAGGCCGACCCCCACCTGGCTACAGCCTCCTGTCAGGCAGCTGTAGGGGGCGATCAGGTCTCCCCTCAGCCTCCTCTTCTGCAGGCTGAACACCCCCAGTTCCCTCAGCCGCTCCTCACAAGACTTGTGCTCCAGACCCCTCACCAGCTTTGTGGCTCTCCTCTGGACATGTTCCAGCAACACAACGTCTTTCTTGTAGTGAGGGGCCCAAAACTGAACACAATATTCGAGGTGCAGCCTCACCAGCACCGAGTACAGGGGCACGATCACTGTGCTCCTCCTGCTGGCCACACTGTTCCTGATACGGGCCAGGATGCCATTGGCCTTCTTGGCCACCAGGGCATACTGCATGTAGGTTTATTTTGAATGATAAAATTCTAATAGTTACGGTATCTGCCAACCAATAAGGTGTTTCCTGGTTTTAAAATACTGATGTAAAGAAACACCTTTTTTGTTCAAGGGAAGTTTGTTTATGTGGTCATAAATTCTGAAAATTTTGATACACTGACTCCAGCAATGTGTAGCATGAAAGCGAGTATCACAACTAGTTTTTTGTTACTTACAACTACCTAGGCTTTTTTCCTTGTTGATATTTTATCAATTTTCTTTTAAAATATGCATTCTGTAAGTCCTTTGAAAAGCAGACGTCAAAATTTGGATTTAATAATCATCAGTATAAGCACAATAAGCAAAGTCAATGAAAGTTTTCTTTTGCTACGCCCCCACCGTTAAGTCTTAATCGTCATGTGACTTTTGTGAATAGATGAAACATTTACACCAGTGGGAAAGAAGTTTGGGCCTCAGCTGGAGCTTCAGGTCTGAAGCTTCAGACCACAGCTTCTCTGTTCTGTAAGTCTGTCTCCAAGGCAATGATAGTTATTCAAGATTCAAATCTGTGATGAGAGTGGCAACAGTGTGGTAGTGTAGTAGCACAACAGGTTCTCTCCTTAGACTGAGAGAGCACAGTTATCTGCAGCAAAGTGTACAACTTCATCCCCTACAGTCTGGTAAACCTAAAAAAAAAAAATAATGTTGCTACTGATTTAAAGTGTATTTATGTGTCTATAAACATACCAAGTAAGCATCCTACTACTACTTTACACTATCTTTGGTGAATTTAATGCTCCTCAAAGATAAAATTATTGCTAAAATTTCCCATTGTGAAAGGAAATTGTTGTTGCAAGCCACTCATGATGCTGGAGTATAAATACAGCATGTAAATTCTATATTTTTCTAGCACACAAGAGTTCATTTTACTCCAATTTCAAGCTAGTACAATGCTCAAGCAAAAGAAATAGTTTGTGACTTGAAATTTGCCTTTTGGGGGTGTGCAAAGTCAATGACCTGCTCTAGAAGCTGGAGAACTTAACAGCGCTTCTTACTTGCCCGTGCGTGAAAGAAACGGTACCCTCTCCTAAGCTATACACCTTGGCTTAGGATGAGTGAGTACCTTAGTATTTGAAAGTTTCTTTGCTACAAATCAGTGATTTTTTTACTTCTGGTAGACCTCAGGCAAGTTGAGCAATAGTTGCTGCTGTGAGAGACCGTAGAATGTAGTCAATGATTTATTTCCAGAAATAAGTTCACCTATTGAAAGATAACTCCCTTCTTACCCCAAATGTTTTTCCCAAATGACCCTCTATATAGGTAAAAAAAAAGGCACGTCAGCAAGAGATGATGGAGTCTGTGCAGTGATGACTCTGTGGGCAGTCAGCATGGTGCTTGTCACAAAATTCACTCCTTCCACGAGCAGCCACAACAAGCAGTGTTGATGTGCCACTGATGACAGAAGCATGAAATTGGTGGATTCAGCTCTCTCCTGTTGCAGTATGAAACCCCAACTTGCTTGTCAGGAGTACAGACCCCCTACAGACACTAACTCCCAGCTCTTCCAACAAGAGTGGCGTGACTTCCGCTCTCCTGTTTGCTTGGCCAGGCCTGCTGGGGGTGGTTGGAAACGTTATCACCTCTACCTAAGTGAATTTACTTTTTTCATTGTGCAGCCTTTTCAGAAAAGACAGGGATCCCCACGAGGTTGAAGGAAACTGCAAAAATGGATGGACTTGTTTTCTGTGAAAACTGCTACCGCTACGGTACCATAGAGGAATTTGTTCCTGAAGGGAAATTTTGCAGCCAGAAATGTGCCCAGCAAGTAAAAAACAAGTAGGTGCTATTGTAAAGCATAGAAACAAAGTATTTGGCATGAATGCAGCATGAGATAAAAGTGGTGGGATAAAACACTAATGGTGGGGAAAAGGGAGATATTAAGTAGACATGTTTTGGTGAATCTCCATCGGTTTATAAGGTCCTTTCACTGTTTTTCATGTACATGCATTAACAGCATTTGGTTTTGTCTAACACTGATGTTGAAGGCAGTCTTTTTTTGCACAGTGTGCTGTGTTCTGCTGTCAGATGCAAGTGGTAAAACAGTCTATGGGATGCATGAATCCATGTCAGGCTCCCACCCTGTTTCATAATCATTGGAATTAGGATAATCAGTAATGAGATGGTTGGTGTGGTAAGTTAATTATAATTAAGTGCAAGAGCTGTGTTATAGATGACAGTGAGTGGAAACATGAGCACACTGTAGTTTCTCAGCTCCTTTTCTTTCAGCTAGCGCAGTTCGTCTCATCATAAAAGAAGGTTTGTGTTAGTATGTCCATTCTGTATTGCATATTACTGCATTACAGCAGTTTTTAACATCTATGATTTTGTACATTTCCCTTCATTTTTAGCTAATTGCTTCAAAGTTTTCTGTTCTGCTTGCTTGTTTAGCAATTTGTACGGTCACATACCAGCTTTCTCCAATTGGATTTGTCAGTCTTAACAACTACCTTTGCTTTCCCTTCAGTAAACTGCCCTGCAGTCCTAAACATTTCACAGTTTGCTTCTGCGTGAGACTTGATGGTACATGGGGAAAGACACACTGTTTAAAACATGCAGAACTTGTTCAGCATAAGCTGACAGCTTTCCTTTTGCAGTTGTTATTGTGTGTCCTTCAGCATAATTCTTCTGACAGATGTAATTTTCAACAGTATTTCTTAAGAATATATTTGGTATAATACCCAGGGACCTACAGACACCTGACCTTCAGATTTACTTGTTTTTTGCTTGTTTTATGAATATGAGAAGTGACATAATATTGGCTTTGTGTCATTGTGTTACTCTTGTAATAGAGAACCAAAGGAGGAAAAGCCCAGTGTGGAATGCAATGGGGAAGACGATTCCAAAGGCATTCGGAAAAGAAAAGCAAAGTTGCCTCTCAAAGACGAGTCCAGGGATAATGGGGAGAAGAGAGAGAATCCTGATGAAACTGTTAGTATGCATCATAAACCCATTCCTGCAAGTATTTTGCTGGGAGTTTTGCCTTATATTGCAATGTCAGTAAATTTCATCAGTCTACAAAAAGAAGTGATGGCATCACTCTATCAGAGCCAGAATAAGTAGTTAGTTCACTTACCAATTTAATTATGCCTCATCAGTACATTGTAATTATTGACAATGAACTGATAAGAGCTGGTTTTTTTTATGTGTTTTCCCTCCTTTAAGAGCAGAACAAAAATAATTTAAAGGAAAAATGATACTAACCTGGACTTGCTATGTCTTCAGCATAGAAAAACAGGAGTATGTATTTCCCAAGACCTGTTACTTTGTCACTCTGCACATGAATAAATGACTATAGACCAATAATTTATTCACAAAGAAGGCTACATTACATTTAAGAAGAGAATACTTTCGATTTTCTTAGTGTAATTTGCCTTAGAAAACGATAGCTAAACATTTGGGTTTGTTTTGTGTTACAGCGTAATGTGCTCTGGGGCACCTTTTGGTTTTTTTCCATGTGGATTTATTCTTCATTTTAGAATAAACTTATCACCGTACCTTCCCATTATGTTTGCTTTCCCATAATATTTGTTTTCTTCCCACTAGCTGTGACACTGCTGGGGAGGAGCAAGGTTTTGAGGGAGAAGGGGAGAGCTCTGCAACTGCTGAATTGTCAAAAGGCTGAAGACACCAGAGCTCTCGGAAGGGAATTTGTAGCTCTCTGTATAGCGGTATCTTAGGCAAAAGTCAGGGGACACCTTCTTTGCCTCTGTGCATCTGCCCTCCCAAATTAGTACTTACTCTGTTCATCTGTTTGGCTGCTAACAAAACTGTTAATATACAAGCAAGGAAATAAATAAAAAAGATCAATGCAGTTTTATATTTAGTAAAGCAATTGTCCATTTGAAAAAAAGCAGACTAAAGCTGTGAGAGGTTTTCCTTTAAATTATTCTGGAAGCATGAATATATCAAAGTTACTGCTATTTATCGCCGGCTCAGCCAGGCCTGCTGAAGGCTTCGTGATCTGTCCCTGGCTTAGACAAGGCTGGCTGGCTGAGTGCCGGCTGTTGAGAGTTCTTCTGTCTGTCATTTTCACCGTGTTTTGCTTTCCCATAATATTTGTTTTCTTCCCACTAGCTGTGACACTGCTGGGGAGGAGCAAGGTTTTGAGGGAGAAGGGGAGAGCTCTGCAACTGCTGAATTGTCAAAAGGCTGAAGACACCAGAGCTCTCGGAAGGGAATTTGTAGCTCTCTGTATAGCGGTATCTTAGGCAGAAGTCAGGGGACACCTTCTTTGCCTCTGTGCATCTGCCCTCCCAAATTAGTACTTACTCTGTTCATCTGTTTGGCTGCTAACAAAACTGTTAATATACAAGCAAGGAAATAAATAAAAAAGATCAATGCAGTTTTATATTTAGTAAAGCAATTGTCCATTTGAAAAAAAAGCAGACTAAAGCTGTGAGAGGTTTTCCTTTAAATTATTCTGGAAGCATGAACATATCAAAGTTACTGCTATTTATCGCCGGCTCAGCCAGGCCTGCTGAAGGCTTCGTGATCTGTCCCTGGCTTAGACAAGGCTGGCTGGCTGAGTGCCGGCTGTTGAGAGTTCTTCTGTCTGTCATTTTCACCGTGTTTGCTGTGATCTGTCACTGATGGCTTGCTTTGTTTTTGTTGGACATCTGCAGGTTGGTTTGAGATAGCAAAGAGCTATGTCAGTAGCCATTTAAATGAAGTCACAGTTAAACCTTTAGTGTCTCAGTTTTTACTGTGCTAGACTTTGGAACTAATGAGGTTACTGTACTTTTTTTTTTTTTTTTTAAATTCAGGAGGACAAACCTGAAGGAAGGATCTTGAGAGTCTCACAGAGAGCCAGGAGAAAAAGAAAAGGGGAAATAACAGTTTTGAAGCAAAGTAAGTTAAATTATGAAACAAAAATCTCAACTGTCAATTCTTTAAGTAATATCCATACCTTAGTTTGAATTGTCAGCATTGTTTCACTGAATTTGTATTCCCTATTGAATACATTTTTTTCAATTCTGTAAAAAGAGTTATTTATAGCAATTAAGTTTTAAGGATTGAACAACTGAGAATGCCAAGTGAAAACCGGGAAAAAACCCATCAGTTGGAGATTGACTCCCTTTTAAAGAGAGCCAGTTTACATACCTCTGGCAGCGTGGAGTAGGATATAGTGAGTGTAAACATAATTGATGCACATTTTAGGGGTTTTTTGAAACCCTCCAAAGAGTCCCGGTATTAAAGGGAATTGGGCCCATTGAGTTCCCAGATGTTGAAAGACATGTATTAAGCAGAAGTGAAAGTTTACTTTTGTCTCCTTGGGGATCAATCTCGTATCTACAGGATGTGCTGGAAGTAGACACATTTATGGAACTGTTTAGGAATAATTGCTATAATCAGTCCATAGGGACATAAGCTGCATCAAGCGGCGTAATAAAACATATTTTAAATGAGTGCTGTTTTTTCAAGCTGTTTGTATGATAGATACTTTTAGGAAGAATGGGAGAATCAGCAGCTATTATACCTCAGTGGTAAACCAAGCACAAACCTACATCGTGCCCTCCAAAGTGTTTCTTACGGTACACTGGGAGCCATTACCAGAAGTTGCTGGGCCACTAATCAGCACAGAGCTCCAAGTAGCTCTGCTGCACGCTAGGCAGATGAAATACTGACTGCAACACATAAAAGTTACGGAAGATCCCCCTCCTGAGATAGAATTACTCCTGAAATATAAATATTATTTCTACAGTTGTTTCCAAAGCGGAGGTGATAAGAAGTATGTGAGATACAAGCACAAAGCTGATGCTCTGTGGAAATCACTGCTGTCCACTGACAGAATTATCTGTACAGATTTCTTCTGTTTTTTTTTTATTTGGGAAAATGTCAGTTGAGCACATGAGATTTGGTATAAAAGACCAATTTATATTCAAAACCAAGCACACAACTGTGTATTATTGTGCTGAATAACACATCTCTTAAATGGAATAGATAAAAACTGGGTAAATCACAAATAAAATGAATGCACTTTAATAGTGTTGAGCTATTGCTGTCATTCTGAAATTTGTTATCTTTTGGTTACGTTATCAGCTCTCTTCAGGAGAGTTTGGCATCACTGTTGTTATGGTTCATGTTTTAGTCATAAAAAAGCTTAGCCAGACTGTTACTTAAGGGGCTTATTTCTCTTGTGAGTAGCCCACAGTCAGGATCAGGCCAGAATCATACTGTGGACAGTGAGAAATGGAAGCATGAGCTTATGGTCTGAAATGCTAAGCTGCGTGGGCAGAGGAGGCATTTTAGGTGGAGATCAGCAGAGCAGAGTGGAGGTGTATGAAAGTAGATCTGTACATGGCCAGCCTCACAAGCCATCTGTTTTTGAAGTTCCTGGGTTTTGCTAGTGCAGTTAGTGCCTTATTTTCAAGGCGTAAAAACTGTTACTCACTGATGTGACTGTAGCCAATATTAAGATGGACTGTGGCCAATATTATGATTACTGTGCAAGCATATGCAAGCGTTCATGCTATGTGAGCAAACCTGAAACTGGAGGTTTCTGTTATATGCTAATGACGCGATGGGGGAAAAAAGCCCTGGTGACAGTTTTGATGGCTTGGAGAAATTAATGTTAAATCACTGCCTCTCCATCCAAAACCAACAAAGTGGTGGAGTAGGTTAGAAACATTCTGAATACGGTTAAGGAATAAAGTATTTCAACTGTGATTAAAAAAACATATTACAAGTGTTACCTGGTTGAAAATGCTTTCCAGGAAAATAAATTCTTGGGGGGAAAAAAAAATCTAAAATATTGAGCTACTTTGTGATTTGAACTGATCTTTTTACACATTTGCAAATTGTATATCTTAATGCTTCTTATGAGCAATAGGGGAAAAGGGACAGAGGGCAAATCTTTGTAAGTTGCTCTCGTCACCTGAAAAAGTTTTTTCTTGTTACTAAGCAAGATTTGAACTGCTGGAAGCTTTTCTATACAAACCAGGAACCTTTGTGTTCCTGGTGCTGTTAAACCCACAGATCTACTTCTTTTCCTGAAATAAGTCCTGAGAAATGCCATGAATGCATTTAATAAAAAGTAGATTTGAGATAGGTATACTATAAGCTTCAAAGTGTGGGGTTGGGTTATTTTTTTTTCCTTGGGAAGTTAACAGTTACAGAATTCTTTTGCCATTGTGTGCTTCTTTACAGCTGTACCCTCTAAAGGAAGGCAAGCATGGTGTTGGGCATCCTATCTGGAGGAAGAAAAGGCCATTGCAGTACCTACTAAGCTTTTTAAAGAGGTAGGACCTTCTGAAATTTAAATCAGTCAACCACCTAAGATCATGAAATTTCTAGGAAATCAGTTTAAAAAAAATTTGAAGATTTTGCACTTCTGTGGGGGAAACCCTACATGATTAAAATAATGCTGGATTATAATAATAATGATGGATTAAAATAATCCATCAGCAATCGTCAGGGTAGTCAAAACATGTGAAATCTTTCTCTGCTTTTTCGGAGAATTCTCTAGTTGTAGATGAATGCTGTCAACTAAGACTACAGAAAGCAGATGCTTTTCCAAAATCTGCAAGTTCTAGCCTTTCCTTCTAATCTCTGAAGCTAAAAATCTGATACATACCCTCATTTTTTTCATGCCATATCACTCTCTTCAAATACATTTAGAAAGGTGCTACAATGGTCATCTCTTGGCTGTTGCTTTGATTATATTACCTGTCTTTGTGTGGCTCCTGCTGACATTATGTTTTGTTACTACATCAGATACTAGTTTGGCTTGTTCCCATTTTGCCTGTCATCTGATTGGATGTCACATCGTCGTCTCTTGCTTGTCCTTTGCCTGCTATGGTAGTCTTTGTCATTTGTCATTTCAGTGCTTTCTCTAGCACTGTCTCTCTTGCTTGGAAGAGAGCTCTGTATGCAAATCCACAAAGCTTCCATGCTGTTCTCTTCTCTTGAAAAACCTGGCAAAACACATGAATGTGTCTCAGCTGCTGTACTTCTGCGATGTGTGTCTGGTATTATTCTTTGATAATTCTGTTCTTGCTTGTGGTCTGTTTCTTGCATCCATTTCTTCGTGTTTGCTTTGTACTTTAACTACTACATCTTTTGTGCAGGGATTAGCTTTTCTTCTTACGTGTGCTTGTTATGCTGACCTTTAATTGGTGCTTTTAGATGTTACTGAGGTACAAAAGTAAAGAACTAGGATTGCAATGCACAGAATCTATAGGTCTGTAGGTGCAAGAACAACAGTTACCTGACCGTCCTTAGTTAAACCGCCCTTTGCTATATACTGGTTGAAAAATTAACAAGAAAAAATTCTGGAAGGTTGTTGCTCTGCCTATCTGAAGTTTCGTGAAGTGTGGCACACAGACACATACCAGCCTTTCTGGGCGCTGCACACTGTTGTAAAGTCTGGAGTGCTGTGGCGACGTATTGTTTCCTTTATTTTTCTCCACAGTGTACTTTTCTTGTTCAGTGCATCTTATTTAATATTTTCTTTTAACGTCTTTAGCCCCTGGGTTACTCTAAGGTTTTATTTAGCATTTAGTATTTAGAGCCTGTAGCATAGAGAGAATTCATAACAACACTCAGAAGTGGCTAGGTAGTATTTCTCCATTTTACAGATGGACAGGCCAGCCACAGGAACCACTTAAAAAAACCCCAAAACCCAAACATCACCACCGATTTTGAATTGTTGATTTCCGTTTGGATTGTGAGAATTACTCTTATTTTTTCAGTTCAGAAGCAGTACTTTTCACGGCATTTTTTCGTACCCTTAGTTAGGAATGGTCAGGATAATGGAGAGTCCTTACTGGTTCCTGGTACTTAAATCTGAGAGTCGTTTCTAGGCTGTGACTAACAAGCTGTTATTGCTCCAGTAAAACAAAATTATTATTGACTATTGAATTTTCTTTTTTTCAGTCTCTGACTCCCCTGATGTAATCTTTTGGGGTTTATGTATATTCCTGCACCATACATAAACATTTCTAATCCTCAGTCTGCCGTCTGCTCGTTTGCTGACTCCTTTTACCTTTACTCTTACTTTGTTCTTGTATCTCTCCTTAACAAAGTTATCTTGTAAAGCTCATGTGTGATTACTAAGTTTGTCATAGCTTTACCTTGGGTGATATATTGAGAATAATGCACAAAATTGAAATCTGTTAAATAGTATTGAAGTTATTAGTCTTCTAAAAGTTGCCTGTTATTTTGCTTTAACAGAAACCAAACTAAAGATTGTGTTGCCTTAGAAGTTTTAGATTTGACAAGGGGAAGAACGGTGAATAATTTGCGTCTTAAATGTCAGGCAAAACCTGTGTGATAACTGCTTAATTCTTGGTGTCTTGTTTGTGGAATTTTGTACTGTCTATACAGGAATGTTTATTGTTATAATGAAAGAATAAACAGATCTGTGACTTTTTAATTGTTTCCTTTCTTTGTAATTTTATTTGTGCTTGCTTTTGCAGAATACCAGTTACATTTTTGGCCACTGTTCCTCAATGTGTCAGTATTTCTAGCATTTCAGTTTTCCACTGAGGTTTTGTATCTGTAAGGTTTTATGATCTAGAGGGCATTAACTGCAAGTCTGTGCACCAAGATGAACTTTAAAAGTTTCAGTTTATTGATTTTTTTAAAAAAAGTTGCTTTTAAATTCCTCTTGAGGAAGTATCTAGAATTACACATCGTGTAACTTCATTAAACTTTCATTGGTAATAAAATGTTAAGTGTGGTGATGTTAAGATGGAATAACTTTTCAGATGCATGTACTGCAGTCAGATACTCTGATCCCTTAACTCAAGTCTACAAAATGATCTAAGCTATTTTTAGATAGGGACTCAGAGCTGCGGTTAGACATCTATTAAGTCAGCCTAAAGCAGCCAGCTAAACTGGTCTGGTTCTCCATTTCCCTTCCCTTTGACTCCCTATTCCTGCTCTTGTGCCACGCACTGCATTTTTTTCTCCTGGGTTTATTATTCAGTTCTATCAGTTGCAGCCAATGCCACCAAAGAGAGGATTCTCTTCTGTGCAGTTAGGGTGGGACCTCTCTGAGTGCCTCCCTCGGTATCCTTCTCTTCCCATTGAGTGCCGAGGTACTGCAGATGGCTAGGGAGCTTGTGTAGCTTTTAGGCAGGGACATACAAGCTGCTTCTCCTGTGTTTTGTCTGTAACCATTTGGGACATAAAAACTGGCTGTGAACTTCATAACCCGTGGAAAACCCTCTTCCGTTTCAGTCAATTATTTTTCTGATATTGCCTCCAATTTAACCTTAATACCTGCTAGCTTCCTTCTTTAACAGAGGGCAGGGAGAATGATACATGGGATGCCGATGCCTTCTGATTGAAAACATCTGCTCTGCTTAGCCTTGTTTTCACTTTCTGTTTTTTGAGAGATGTTTTTCTGGGTTCGTTGTAATGTGATATAAGGGTAGTCATGTTCCTGTGGTGCAAAAATATTCCTGGAAGACTAGCTAATCTGTACTCAACATATAAAGGAGAAAATTACGTCAAAGAAGCCACCCCGATATACAAACAGTGTTTTGTATTTCTGCCTTACAGTTCATCTTTGATGGCCTGAGATGGGGAAATGAAAAGGCAAAAGAGAGCCTCATTGTGATTATTATAGGAATGATGACCACTAGGAATGTGTAAAAGTGTCACTGTACAGGCTGAAAAATAAATAATTACATTGTTAAAAATAAATAATTACATTACATTGTTAAAAATAAACCATTACATTGTTAAAATGTTTTGTTGACAGTGAAAAAAGTTGAGGGCAAATCATGTCATCTTCTTTCCCTTAATTAACTTTTCTGCTAATTCCTTACAATTTTCTTACATACTCTCAAGTTTTAAGTCATTCTAGTATCAACGTGTTTTTCGAACAGTCATCAATTTCTCTTTTCCACTGTATGTTTTTAAAAATGCAAAACTTATTTTAAAGTGATTTATTGGTACTGTCAGAAACATGAATAGTAAATAATTGTTGTTCTTCTCCTTATAAAGATATTCTTTCTCTGGTATACTTTCAGAAGTATTGAAGCTGTCCTTTTCCATTGCAGTATCAGTCTTTCCCATACAACAAAAATGGATTCAAAGTAGGGATGAAGCTGGAGGGCGTGGATCCCGAGCACCAGTCGATATACTGTGTTCTCACGGTGGCTGAGGTAAGCAGGGGCTGCGAGCAGCCGCGGTGCAGGATTACAGGAGAGACTGAACCAAAACAGCAGCAGCCGAAAGTGCTCGCTCTTCCCTAACAAGCAGACAGAAACTGTATGTAGGAAGATGGCTTTTAAATTAATAACGCTCTATTAAATCTACCTGACAGACGTGTAAAGACTATATCCAGTGCCATGCAGCAGTGACTATTTTCATATATTTAACATATGCAGCTAGAGAAAACAGTATTACGCTATTTGGGTGATGTGTGTTTTTTCTGTAATCCTGTAGTTTATGCTGAAAAGAGAAAATAAGTAGGAAAAACATAACTATGACAACTGATATATAGCAGTTTTATAGAAACTTGATAGTATACAGTTGCTCCATTCACTTATACAAATACCTAACACTTTTTGTGTTGCAGTTGTGCTACAATTGTTTCAGGCTGATGGCCTCAGAAATTGCCTGTATTGGCAACTTCTACAAGTTAGTATACAATATAAACTCAGTTTGTCTTTTTGCTGCAGTTTATGAAATATTTTTCCGATGAGTGGCTTGTTTGATTTTAATATTATAAATGAGAACCCATTTCTCAGTTACATTTTGTATGTCTTTCAAACACACATTAGTTTTTATGCAGTTTTACTGAGGATCCTTTTTTGGTTTTGTTTAGTGAATTAAAATGGGGAAACAGGATAGGTAGGTACTCTGCTCTGTATCACTGGTATTCTGGGCAGCTGTGATTCTGTGGTTTATATTTTAATAGTCTAGATGTATGTGTTCCCATTTCTGGATCTCTTCTTGGCCCATAGTCACATCCCATTTCTGTGGATCTCTCTTCCAATTTCTTGTGGATGGTGTGTCAGTGGTTGAGCATTTCCTGCATACCTTGTACTTGGCACTAAGTGATGGGTCATGTTTTACTGCAGGATGACTTGAATTCCACAGAATTCTGAGGTGGCAAACAGAAAGTTATGTCAGAGTAGAAATTAAATGTAAAATAGGATGACCTTGATGTCAAGAGATTTTCACTGATGACTGCAGGAAAGTTATGGCTTTTGGCACTCAGGTAGATGTGGAGAACTTCTGTACAGGAGAGGGATTATGTCCTGTTTTAACATGGAGTGATGAAGTTCTGGGGAATACTTCCACTGACTTCTCATCCTGAATAACAGTTCTCAGTATCTCTCTGGAGAGCCCTGTTGAACAGTTACTGTTGAGTGCTCTCTTGCATATTGATTCATCGGGATAGCTTGAGAGCCTCATTATCTGTGCTTTGTTCATGATTGTATCAGATGCATTCATGCTCTTTTGTAGGGTGTCTGTTTTATTCTGATGTTGGGTTGAACAGTTATCAAGTTTTTGAACACTAATGGCAATATCGAGCTTTTAGTTAAGTCTTTTCACTGGAAGAGGAGGCACTCAGATTGAGAATAGCTTTGCTTTTTTATTCCTTCCTTTTTATCAAATGAATTTATTCATCCAGTGTTGGCTTGAGCAGAAGTAAAAGGCTGACTGAAAACACACTGTAGTTATACATAATACTGAACAGAAGCTATTATGTGTAGGGCAAACATCTTAAAATATAGTATTGTATGTTGTATGTTCTTGGTTTTAGGTATGTGGCTATAGAATACGACTCCATTTTGATGGATACCCAGATTGTTACGATTTCTGGGTGAACGCTGATTCTTCAGACATTCATCCTGTTGGATGGTGTGAGAAAACAGGTCACAAGCTGCATCCACCTAAAGGTATTGTTTAGTTTGAAATGTGTGTTTTCCATAACTCTGAGATCAAGACTATCTGTGTAATGCCGTAATTATTTTTTTTTGGCAGAAATCTTTTTGTTCATTTAGCCAGAGTATTTGAACATGGCAAATTAAACCCTACTTGACGTCTTGCTAAAATCTTGAGGTTGAAATCCTACCTTTTTTATTCAGTGGAAATTCAGAAAAAGCAAGAAACTAAAATAAACTGTAAGAGTAATTCATGAAGTACTAGGAAGTAAGTTAAGCAACAAACCTAGACCTCAAATGAATGCTTATTGCAAGTAAAATGGCAGCATACTGGTGATGTGTGTGCTTAAACTGAGGTCTGACAGGCAGCTGAGAATCCTTTAGTAGAAGGTCTTAGGATATTTTCATTACTGGATATTGATCACCATGATTATGCATGTGTTGGCACAGACTATTAAAGATTGTGCTCTTGCCGCAAAGGGTAAGTTTGAAATAGGGACAAAAGAGGAATGAACAGATAAGGAGGTAGAAAAAAGGGTAAGGTTGCAAGCCTGAAAGCATAATTCGTACATAGCTTATATAAATGGTATGCGTGTGTTGAAATATGTGTAATTTTCTTGCTTAATTATTCTATTTCAGATTATGTAACTCCTTTGTTTTGGCAGATGGGGTATGTCTCCAATGAACTGTACCATAAAAAAAGGAATACATGAGTTCCCTTTTGGGGTAGGAAGGGAATATGTGGGTAGGAAGGGAGCAAGTCCTGAAGACAGGACAGTGAGAAATAAAAGGATGTGGTGTTTTGACATACAGAGCGAGGGTAGGGTAACGTGGTTTTGAAAGGCCGCAAAATGATGAGCGTACAGTCAAGAGGATGCATTATGGAGAATTACAAAACTGTGGATGTAACTGCTAGGGTGTGGAAGGTGAGAGTAAAGCCACTGAAAGTGTACAGGCAGGGGGCCTGCCAGTGTGGAAGGGGGTGGTGTTTCTACCCCTGAGCCTTGGAGGAGCAAGAAGGAGCATGTGCTGCTCTTCTGAGCCCTCTGCGAGCTCCTCCCTGGGCACAGGCAGGAGTACTCTGTGCTGCTGCTCCAGTACAGGGGTTTTCACTGGACATAGTTCTACGTAACTGGCTGTGCAGAAGTAGCAATTTCTTGAACATAAATCAGAATTTCTCAGAAGGTTGGCCTCCACTGAAGTAGTAAGTTATGTGTAGCAAACGAGCAGTCCCCAGTTTCAGAGTTATTGATGTTATTACAGCATGCTTAGGAAGTTTTATATCTGTGATGAAGGTTTGTCATCTTTTCCATCTTAAATGCCTGGTTTAGAAAGCTTAAGCTTTTGTTAACAATGAATTATCGCTGCTGGAGGAAAACTACTGTCCGAGTCCCTCTCATGAAAAGTTTCTTCAGTTTCTCTTCTAGTTTTAAGTCGGTGGGAAGATTGTTCTTTTGTGTTTATTTTTTTTCACCATACCGAAGCGGTGGATAGGTCTTTTACTTAAGAAAGTCGTGGAGCCTATCAGGTGTTGAGGGAGACAAGTTAGGAGGGTATATGATGGTAATTCTCAGGGTTCTGGTTATCACCCTGCACAGCTATGTACTCTTACCATCCCCAGGACATATTCTTCATTTTGAATAGCAAGGCTGTTCTCTGGTATTTTTATCCAAGACCTGCAAAGTGCTCTGCCCTTTGCATGGCTTGGCCCTGTCTCTTCACCTCCATGGTAAACCGTTTCATTGTTGATGAGGTATGGTGCGATTGCTGAAACCTGCTCTTGTACTTGTGGGACTTCTTCTGTTGTCCCAGTGCAAGCCTGGGGTGCACCAAACCCCGCAGAGCCAGCCAGTCAGAAGAGGTGATTATCCCCCTGTATTCAGCGCTGGTGCGGCCTCACCTTGAGTACTGTGTGTAGTTCTGGGCCCCACAATTTTAGAAGTCTGTGAAGGTCCTTGAATGTGCCCAGAGAAGGGCAACAAAGCTGGTGAAGTGGCTGGGAGGCATGTCCTGTGAGGAGCAGCTGAGGACTTTGGGCTCGTCTAGTTTGGAGAGAAGGAGGCTGAGGGGTGACCTCATTGCTCTCTGCAGCTTCCTGAGAAGGAGACATGGAGAGGGAGGTGCTGAGCTCTTCTCCCTGGGATCCAGTGGTAGGACACGAAGGAATGATTCAAAGCTGCGCCAGGGGAGGTTTAGACTGGAAGCAGTAGGATGCATTTCTTTACCGAGAGGGCGGTCAAACACTGGAACAGGCTTCCTAGAGAGGTGGTCGATGCCCCAGGGCTGTCAGTGTTGAAAAGGCATTTGGACAGTGCCCTTAACACCAGGCTTTACCTTTTGGTCAGCCCTGAAGTGGTCAGGCAGTTAGGCTAGATGGTCGTTGTAGGTCCCTTCCAACTGAAATAGTCTCTTACATTCTACTTAATGAATTATGTAATTCCAGTTAGCCTTCACATTACATGTTCATAAATTGACTGGAAATTAATAAAGCCCACAGTTTTAGTTCATGAATACTGTTTTGTATCTGCAGTCACTAAATCAAATTAACCTTTGGTCCTTTTTTGAGAGATGAGGTAGGAGCTAGAGATCTTCCTTTCTCATGTGGTGGCTGGAAGACCCGTGCTGTCCAGAAACTGTTTCACAATCTACTGAAACCAATTATTTTTTTCTATGGACTTTGTCCCAGTACCGGTACCTGATCCCATCACACATGCAGTAGGTGGGAGTTTTGTATTGTCAACTGTGAGCTTTGAGCTAGGTTTGAATATCCTCTAGAATTACAAAGGGAAAATTAAAGCCTCGATACCACATTCCTTTAAAAAATTATTTTAACTGGTCTACAGTGGTAGTGCATCAAGACAAGAGGCAATTGGAATACAAAGAAAAGTATTATTGTTTGGACTAGGAGGTTAATTTATGTTAGCTGATATTTAAAATTAAATCTGAGAAAGGCAGATGTGGAGAAGGTGAAGTTAAAGGATTCTTTACTTGTTCCTTGGAAAATACAAGATTCTCAGAAAGTTAAACAGAGCTGTTGTCTGTGGCATATTTGAGTAACACTTCAAATAATCGAGAGGTGACACGTTTCAGTAGTTCAGGCAATCACTCAGTGAAATTGGTGGTGGTTTTGATCTTGTTTTACTGGATTGTAACATATCAACTAAAATAGATGTTCCTGTAACTATTATTTAGCAGGCCAATAAAGGAAGAAAACTATCTGCTTACAACTCTTATTGCTTTATAGATTAAAAGTACAAATGGCTTCTTGCGAATTATTTTATGCAGTTCAATATACTATGAATTATTTTATTTTTTGTCTAAGAAACTAGAAGAGGCGAACTATCAACAGAAATTTAGATTTCTGTCCCAGGTGCTGTACGCATAGAATAAAAAACGCAGAAAATGCGTGTAGGCGACAGTTTACACTGTAAATGCTTAAGGGGCATAAAGGCATTTTTTTTGTTAGACTGACTGGCATAGTGGGAAGAGCTTGGGGGCCTGTAGGCCCTTTGCTGTTTCTGAAGACTGAAAAACAGCTGGAGAGCACCTGCCCTGAGCTTGTTGGCTGTGCGTGTGTCAGTCAGACCACCAAAGGGAAGTTGGTTGGTACCCACGAGGCAGAGAGGTTGCAATGTGCAGTTTTCTTGGGGAGAGACAGAGAGAGGTGACTTGGAGCCTGGGCCACTTGGAGAGATTTGTTTGAAGGGAGGGAGATTATAGTATAAAGCTGGTATCTTACTGAGACTGATTTTTGATACCTGGTAGATTTACAGATTTTCATTTCTAGGCTCCCCCTAGACATTCTGCCCCTTAAGGTCCTTCAGTTTCCTTCATGGCCAGGACTGCGAGGCTAGAGATGAGGGATAGAGCAGTGATTTTGTAAGGAATGCTCCCCAGATTGTTTTGAAGATGAAATAGGAGATTTCAGCTCAGTTTCGGAGCTCTTGCCTAGTGCTTTCTTTATATGACATTCTTCTTCCCAGATGAAGATCAGGAACAGTTCAAACATCAGTCCTAGCCAACTATAAGAAACTAGTAATGTGCAGCTCAAAAAAGTAGAGTATATTGCTCAGCAAGTATAAAGAAAGCTTGACATTTTGGTAAGGAAGCTCAGCCAGCCCTAAATAAAGAGCATGATTCCTCTTTGTAATACCAGATGCCCAAATAAAAATAGAAAAGCTTCATCAACTTTCTTTTGGACTCTATAAACTTCTCTCAAGTGTGTCCTGCTAACATTTCTAATAATCCAAACCAGTGCTCCCTCAGCGACTCATGGAGTTCACGTTGGGGTAGAATTAATAAGTAGTTTTAAAGTAAATGTTCCCAGTGTCGTTTATATAAAATTAGAATAAATAGTTAACAGTGCATAATCTTTTCAGTTTTGAAGTTGTAAGAAACAGCTCAGAACTGGATGGAAAAAATTATTTCATCGGTCATGATCAAATCACCTGCATGCCTTGTGTCTCATGCCTATCCTTTCTTGCCCTTTTATGACCCTCATTTAGGGTATGAGGAAGAAGAATTTAGCTGGCCCTCATACCTGAAGGCATGCAAGGCTCAAGCTGCTCCTAAATCACTGTTCGAAAACCAGAATGTGGTAAGTACTCACTTGTTGCTAATGGTGTGGAAAGTTGCTAGTATTGTCATGTGTGTGGTAGAGACTCACAGCACATTTCAGTGATGGCAGACTTGAGACTTGGGATTTAAGATGAAGATGTTTACCAACAAATTAGTAACAATCTCCAGTTCACCTCTGCAATTCTGATCCATTAATTTTTTACTAAGATGTTTGAACATCTGATCCAGCACATTCAGAACTGGTATATTAAATGAAATTTAAGACCTGTTATTAGTACTGTCTCTTGCGCCATAATGTTGTGGACAAGCAGAGTCTTTCAGAGAGAGTATCTACGACAGAGTTAAAACCAACACATTTAATTTTAGCAGCACGTTTAGGTCTTCTTTATTTCATAAACCACAAGTGTCTGTTTGAGCATCTCTCATGTCTACTAATTAGGCTGCTGCCACTCTGTTGGGGCAGCTAATTGGGAAACTTAAAAATTACATGAATATATTGATTGGGGACACCGGCGAGATTTCTGGGTTTATAGTTTTAAATGTCTTTCTGTATGTAGACAGTGATTCCGTCAGGATTTCGAGTGGGGATGAAGCTGGAAGCTGTAGACAAGAAGAACCCGACTTTCATTTGTGTTGCTACGGTAACAGACATGGTGGACAATCGTTTTCTGGTTCATTTTGACAACTGGGATGAGAGTTACGACTACTGGTATGATGTTTTTGTTTTGTGTCCTAGTGAGATGTATCAGAAATGTGTTAGCTTTAAGCGCTATTTTCTCTCATGCTTTCCAGACTATCAACAGAGTTACCATACCAAATTGTGCTAGATTTGTAATTGTGGCCACCAAAGTGTGTCTTGGTGGCAGATTGGAGGACTGAAATTTCCCATGTCAGGTTGCACATAAAAAATTTCAAGACTGTGCTAGATGAGTGTTCGCGTGTGCTGCTCCATCTGGAGTTGTGGATTAATTTCTCATTTCAACTGTGTAGTAGCTCTGAAGTTGATATCTTTAGTGAAGAATATGCACCATGATAATGTGACTAATTGTACTTGGAATTAGGTTTACATATAGTTTTAAATTGAAAGAAAAGCTGCATTTTTTCATAAGGTTCTTGATACACTTATGTTGTTCAGACCAAACCTTAGCCATCTTTTGAAAGGTATCAGGATAGTGGCAAAACCTGGTTTTAGTCTTTTGTGTTCTACATTCCTCTGAAAATTGGGATCCTGCTGTCCTGACCTGTGTTAGAGATAACCTTTTGCATGTTGTATGGTGGAGGGCTTTGTGTATCTACATAGAAAAGTCAGTGGATGGAGCAGGACATCCTACGAGCATAAGGATACTGAAGGAAATTCAGGCCTTGGCTGTCACAGTGCAGGTTTGTATTTGCACTCGCATCTTCTTTTGGCAGATCATTTAGAGCAAAGTAATATACCTTACGTTCTTTGAAAAGTAAGTTACTGCAGAACAGATAGAGCATTGTAAGCCTGTGTCTTGGGTTTGGCAGTGGCAACTTGATGGTGTGGCTGAGCGTGTAAAAATAAAAACGTTTTCTTCATCTGTATTGATGACTGCTTAGGCATTACATCAATGAGAATAACGTGAAACTATTATGTAACTTCAAAACTTTGTGAGTCCATCTCTTGAAATAACAATTCCATGGGCTACGTGACAAATAAGTTGTAGGAGAACTAAATTATTGAAGCAGCAGTGAGCAGGCACTTCAGCGAAGTCAAGAACTGAATATCAAGGTAATACGCCATGTGAGTCAAAGACCAGAAAGATTAGTGATTATTTCCATGAAGAAGTAATACAAAACATATATTTCCTCTACAAAGTAGCAGGAAACTGGGGACTGGGAAAAGGTATTCTGAATTTCCTGGTACTTGAATGCTCACTAATAACAGTTATGCTGTTAATTAATAATGAAAACAGCAGTTAAGCAAGGCTTTTAGGGCAAACACAATGCAATATAACCTGTAGTTTGTTCAGAGGTAGCATAGGTATCTCCCTAAAACATTGCACTGTGTATAGCAGATGTACACTGAATTTCAGGCTTGTTAATATTCCTACGTCAACAGGAATTTTGTTCACCGGTCTCCTCTGAAGAGGGAAAAGCAGTTTTTAAGTACGTAACTAGGCTTTGCATTTTTGCAGTCATAGTATTCTGAAGTGGGTTTTCTGAATTTCGTATGTAGTATACATGAAATAATACCTTCTTAAAGGATGAGGGAAAACTGAAGTGGAAAATGTATAGGTATTTGAAAAATCACTGGATCTGTATTTATACTGAAGCCAAGCTGAAGGTTTGTTCTTCTGGTGAAATCGTAAAATACCTTTCTGGAAGGAGCAAGAAGATGCTGTCAGAATTATTGTGCATGGAAATTAAGTTCTGGGCGGTGTGGCCTACCTCTCTGCAATGCTGTGACTGAGAACAAGAGTGAATAGAGGAGGAAGGAAAGGAAATGAGAGTAGCAGTGGAATGTCCAACCGAAAGAGAGCCTGAAAATACATCCTGAATACATCCCACTTACAGTTTTAATTTTAGATACCAGATTTGTAGGGGCCATAAAACATCTTAGGTGCTTAAGTTTCACATCTACCAACTGGTGCGTGGCACTAAAAATTAAAAGTTCTGTTGAGATTACCCAGAGCCTCATAGTCTCCCTGCGCCTGCATATAAATTTCAATCTCAGAATTATAATGAAGGAGAAATTATGTATTTAGTGTACATAGATGATTATTTTCAAACAAGTACTTTGTTTTTCTGTATACGTTTTGTGGTTTAGTTACTTTGAGTAGATTTAAATTTTTCATTGAGGATAAAAATTCTTTCCTCTCCTTGGATAACTAAAAGACAGTTGACTAATTTTACTGGACTCTAGGCAACAGTTCGACCTGAAGGTACTCTTCCTGACTTTTTCCTTAATGGTTGAAAATAAGTACGCTGGCTAGAATTAGTCATTACTACAGCTCTTTAATGCATGGTGGTGATACTTTCAGTGTATTATAAATCCCGTTAAATTATCCCTTGGCAGTGGCTATTAGAGGGAAGAAGAGTGAACAAAATTGACAAATTTAAGTCTTTCCTTCAGGAAGGAGAATTTTGACCTGTACAACACAAACCATCAGGTCCTTTCCATCTGTCCCATCTTTTTTGATGTAACAAGTAATACTTCATTGAGAGCCAAAGGCATTCCCTCTAAGTGGAATTTCCATATTTTCTTATGGTTGTCTGAATTGGGAAATGGCATTCGGGAATCTTTGGCTATGTCTGAACTATGAATTAACTGCAGGTCCACGCTGACTTTCAGTTCTCCGTTCTCTTCCATCTGTTCTGCTTAGACACAGATTTACGTCGCCTCAGCTTTCTAATTTTTTTGTGACTAAACCCAAACACAGCCAGAGCTTGCGCAGGAGGTGAAGCTGTGCTAGCTTTTGCCTCTTGTCCAGAGGAGAGATGGAACGATGGTGCTCAACATGCTGCAGCCCTCATCCTTGGTTTGATTTGGACTTCCCCTGCAGAGAAGGTGCTACAGTCAGCTTTTGGGGTCAGCTTACCAGGAGTGTGAGAGAATACCATGCCCCATGCTTCACTCACTAATCTGTTCCTGTTCATCTTGCATAGAAAAAACAAGTTCTAAAGCGCCTTGCGAAGACAAATCAGCTCTTGATTTTCTGAACTATTTTCTAATCTGTCTGAGTTTTGGAACAGGCTGGACTTTGGTATGAGCTTGAGGCCAGTTCTGCTCTCCACCAGCATCTTCTCCTTTGCTAACAGCCAAGTCCTTAAAAGTTGCACTCTGCTTGTTTCATTTTTGAGATAATTAACTTTGCTGCACTCTGTCTTTGAAAGGAACAGTCTTTCTGAAGGGGTTATATTATGTCAAAAAGAAGATAAAACCATCTTAAAGAGCCATGAATCACAGTGCATGCTTTTAACTATTTAAATGGATAACGGCCTGTTATCTGACCCCAGAGTTCTAAAATTTTATGCAAATCACCATGCAGCTGTCTTATCAGACTTTAAATAGAAAATATGGTAATGTGGCTTGCTGTACCACCTCTGGATGCATACCATAACCTCATGGACCACATTTTGGGAAGTCCTGACCTAAAATAATACCAGCTTTACACTTGTCAGTGATGAAGTATTCTCACTTATGCACTAGATGGGGCTGCAGGATGGTTTCTATGTTTTTCTTTCTTTTTTTTTTCTTCTTTTTTATGCACAGTTAGATGACTGACATCTTGCAATCAAGAAGTTGTACAAGTAGCATTCTTGAGGGCATTTTATCATTTGTGGGTATAACGCATATGTGTCTGAGTTGTTTTTGATAGATAGCATTTTCATTACATATTGTATCTACATTTAATAAAGTGAAAATCAAAATATCAAATGTTCCCAAAAGGGAAAATCAGAAATTATTTCAAAAGAGAAAACGAGTATAACACATACAGCTTACTTAAAAGAAAATGCTAGTTACTTAATAAAAACTCTGTCCCGATATTCAGGTGGAGACCCATTTGAGAAAATATTTTTCTAAGAGAATTGAATACTCTTTTTTTTTTTTTTTTTTTTTTTTTTTTTTAACAGCGAGCATCATCATCCATCTCTCTTGATCTGAATTTTAATGAGCTGTATATATGAAACAGACCTTTGGGAAAAACTAACAGGACAGCTGAAAGTGACCAATAGACATTAAGTCTTCTTCCATCTCTGAGTCTCCCGTTGGGACGTGCTCTGCTGCCGTGAGTTAAGGACTGTTGAACTGCACTCCTGTTCCTCTCATGCAGAGTGCTGCACGCATCAGGGGCTCACGTTGCCAGCTGCCCTTGGCTTTCCTGATTGCAGAACTTCTTCCTGACCTTTCACATCACGTAGCTCTCCCCTTCTAAGGTGTAGTTAAGCTCTCCATAACTCAGCGGAGCCGCCACTTGTTCTGTCCCTCTGCGTGGCTCTCTTAGGGGTTCAGCTGGTGTGCTCTGCTGCTTTTGGCTCCGCTTCAGCTTCCTGGATTAGCTTCAGTTTCCAGTATGGGCAGTAGATGCCTTTTCCCGTCTGCATGTTCTCACACGACAGAAAGAACGGATTGCAAGTGGCAGGAATTGTGTGGACATTATAACCTTGCTTCGTTAGCTGAATGTGCGTGTGTCATCGCTCCACTGCTTGGTGGAAGGTGGCGGTGCTTCTTTGCTGCGGTCCAGGGCTTGGAAGATTTGGAGGTGCAAAATTCTTGAGCTCCTGCTAGTGGTGGTAACTTTTGGCCTAGCAAGCATCCTCACACTTCATGGATCGTCATGTTTTATGATGCGCGTGAGCCGAGTGATCTGCCTTCTGTTTCGGAGCAGAGGAGATAAAAAGCTGTGGGACGTGGCAAATTGGTTGTGAAAAGTCAGAGCAGCCGTTAGCATTACAACTGACAAGCCAGGCTTAGTCTGATAGACTGTTGTTGTTCTTCCAAACTAGATAATATGTCCGTGAAATAACACACATTAAAGCGTAATAGTTCTGCTTTAAATTGTGTGTGACTTTTACTGATCTCTACTTTTTATTGTTAAATGGACTGTTAGAAGCTAAAAAGCTGTGTGAAATCAGTAGGTAAGATGGACTCTACGACCTGGTTTTGCTGGAACAGGGATGGCTTTTTTTTTTCAGAGGCCAGGATGGTCACAGAAGTTTCTTACAGGCTTATCTGCAATGACTCAGTTTTTCTTTTAAAGCAAATCAAAATGTTGTGAGTGTTTTATAGTGCTATTTAGCAATGCTGTGGCATGTAGCACTCATTGCTATGTGTTCATGTTCTCTCCTATTGCTGCACTGTCGGAGCATCTTCCAGAAGTGCATCTTTCATTGCGACACACATTGGGCACTTGCTGCTTCCGAATCTTCAAGGCAAGAAGTCTGTGCAGTGGCATTTACTTTTTAGAATTTTATAAAAACATATGTTCAAGCTATGCTTGAAAAGGCCAAACAGAACAAATGCATTTAGAAGGTTTGTCCTGATAAGTGTTTTTACACATCTACCTCATTATTTTAAGTATAATACTGATAATACTGTAGTGACTCCTGAGCATGGGTCTTGTTCCCAAATTTAACTCAGGAGACTTTTGAAAATGATTTGTGGACTTTATTCCAAAACATTTCTGGAAGTAAGAGGTTGTCCTTCCAGTGCAGAAAGATACCTCCTCCATGTAAAGTTCATCCATGTAAAACTCCAACTGGAGAGGGATAGAAGAGAGAAGTGCTGCCTGCCTTGCTCGTTAACTTCTCTTCACCGTTACTGTAAAGGGAAAGGAAGAGGACAGAGGGAGCATGAAGCACTCACGTTTTCTCTGATTTGTTTGGGGCAAAGCGTTTCTAGGAGTCAGATACTGAGTTTTTACAGTGCAAAATTATCACAGAAGTCCTTTTGCTTCGTTTTATTAATGCCAAGCTCAGTGACTTAGTACCTGGTGTCATACTATAAATATTAAATACATACAGTATAACTTTATATATTGTAGTAGGACAAAAGGTTGGTATTCTTGAACTGAGTTGAATCCTTGGCTATTATCAGAGCCATTACAGAGTCTATCAAAGGTAGGTTTTATCTGCTAGCAATTGATCTGTTTAGCATTATTACAAAGAAATACGAGCAGAGTTATTTCATACATAAAGCCACAAGATAATTATAGTAGGTTGGCCAATATTTTTCATCACTAGTGCTTGAGTCTTTTTAGGTAGAAGGCTACAGGGGTGCTTGTTGTGAGACAATGCTTCTGAGACACCCAGCCTGCATTTCTGTTGTTGAAGTGCATCTATACTGAATTTTAGGCATCATGTGAAATTACTTTTCAGATTTAAAAAAAAAAAACCAGTGTTATTCTATGTATCCCAAATACGATGTTCTCCTTCGTTTTTCTTTCATGCAGTACAGGTTCAAAACTGCAGTGTGGTAGTATTTTTGCAGTCCTTAAAATATGTTTGTGTTCAAGATCTGCAGACCTAGCATTTTGGTCTGAGCCTTAAGACATTAGAGTGCCTGCTAATTTACCTTCAACTTCTTTTTGCGTTATGCACAGTTCATTGCACCCTCTTAGCTGCTACGGATTATCAATATGTGATATTTAAAAAAACGCCATAAATTAATACTGTTAATTAAGGGAACTTAATTAATATGAGCTTCCAGCATGCTAATACTTTCTGTTAGGTACAGATAATAATTATTTTATAACAGTCAAGGAGAGCAGACCCACAGTTCAGGTATTTTGCATTAGTAGCTGTTGGGTTGAGGGGAAGGAGAGAGAATACATGTTAGTCTGCAGACTAACAGTTGAGACATTGACTTCAGAGAGGGATTAAATAGAAACTGAATCACAATGAGTGTTTCAGTATTTTATGCAATGATTATTGTGTATGAAGCACATATCTTCGTGCGTGGATGCTCTCTCCTTGTCTTCTTTTATCATTAAATATTTGAGAAGTGTTTGGAGAGCAGCATTCCTTCAGCAGGGAGGGAGAGAAGATGTTTCTATCCAGACTGCTGCTTGGCTACTTAAGCTTGGTTTCTTGATCCCTCCCTGGGGAACGGGGAATGAAGGTTTCAGCTACTTCAACTTACTCAGGCTGCAGTTTGTTGGCCTCGGTGGGTCCTTGCAGTGAGTGAGGCACTGGGCTCATGGCCACTGGAGAGATGGAAACATTGACAGGATTCTCCAGGAGAGAGAGGGTGCATAGCTGGGAACATTTAATGTCAGCTACTGAAGCACCTGTAGGGTTAGGAAGTAGTGGAAGAGAGAGCTAATGCAGTGTAATATTGAATTTACCTAACTAAAGAAGAAGTTAGGTGGGACAGGCTCCTAAGAGAAGCGAGGTCCCTAAGGGAAGATCTACATGGGAATTATATGGTTATATATGAGTTTCCAGCTAAATAGAGGCAACCAGTAGGTTCGCACAGTGTAGTGCAGTGCCATGCAGAATAATGCTAGCTTTTTGTGTCAGCACGATGTTCCTTAGTCACCCCAACTACATAAGTGCTATCTGCTTTTTTAAAAAGCACTGTTAATTGTTCAGCCAACTCACAGTCATTAAGTATCTATTGATGCAGACATAGGGATGGCGCATGTTTCACAGCAGAGTCTGATGGCTTTTTACTTTTCCTGTACGTCAGTCTTGCTTTTTGCCTTTCCTTATATTATTAAGTAATAATATAATAATTACACTATATATGTTATATACACTATATGTTATGTTGTACATCATGTATATTACGTTACGAAATATTATAACAATATGTAATGAAATCATATAGTCCTATATATAGTAATTTAATAATACTGAATGTTTAAACAGTTTTTCTGTCATCTGCTTTTATATCAATTACATTTTTCCAGTGTCTGTCATTTTTTTTTCGGTTGCTAACACAACTTGATAGCCAGCACCCACTGCTGCTTTCTTCTGAGCACAGTGGAACTGAACTGGCGAGCACAGCGAGAGCGGTCTCTCCTTGCTTCACACAGATGCCAGCACATGTCAAGTGTAGCTCATCGTGCCTCTGCTGGTCTTCTGTGGTTCTTGTGGCGTGCCACAGGCAACAGCAGTAGTGCAAAATTTGATGCACATGACAGAAAATATGGGAAGTTGTTAGTCCCTTGAGTAAGAGAGCTTGATCATTTTTTAGAGCAATTTGCAGTCTTGGATAACTGATTAGTACTGGATTCTTTTGGGATGTTTGGGGCCTAAAATGCTGTTTTATTCTTTTTCGCTGACAGTTTTTCTCAGACGTACTTTGCTTATGTGCTGCTGGGTTATAATAGCATGTTTATAGCTCCATTCCAACCACTCAGAATCTGGTTTTGAATCTTTACTTGTTATTGACAGTGCATTCCAGTTATGTGTGATTTTTCTAACCTGCCTCCAGGTGTAACTTGGATCATTAATCAAGGTCTTTAAGCTTTTGGTTTAAAGTTTGGGTCTTGCAAAACCCCATCTGTCTTTGATGGGATTACTGTGTTATTGCCACCAGCCAACATGTTTTGACTGAGTCTCTACATGTGAATTTTTCAGGTCCAGCATTCTAGTTTCTCAGTGGAGATCTACTACTGATCTAAAGGACTTGGTTTTTTGATCTTCCAGTGAAATTGTAAATAAAGCCTTATGCTGCTTTAGGTGGCAACAAGTCTGTGTTAAATGCATTCATATCTTCAGGTTATGTTCGCAGTTTAAGTTGAAGATGTCATAGGTTATTTGGAATTTGTTAATCTTTTTTGTATGTCTTGTTTTCTAAGCATAGTAGGATGTCTGAAGAACTGCTTTATCAATCCTCTTTTTTCTCCCCCTCCTCCAGGTGTGAGGCAGCTAGCCCACATATTCATCCTGTTGGATGGTGTAAAGAACATAAAAGAACTCTTATCACTCCACCAGGTTTGTATCTTGTTATACATCTGAAAGATTTAAGGAGGTTATAGTCAGCTAGCAGCATTAAAACTTACAATAATCTTACTGTTACCTCTCCTGAATTTTCTTTCTGTAATTAAGAATTGGTATTTAGGGAGTTCTAAATTTTTTTTTTACAGGACATAATGTATTAAAAGTAGAAGTACAATAGACATTAGGTGTTAAGTATGCACATGTATGCTGCTTTAGTAAAGAGACATCTATCCATGAAAGATACCCCTTGGAATCTGAAGAAGTTTTTACTTTTGGCTGAATGTATTCGCTTATTTCAAGACTCATATTATGAAAATACTGATAAAAGAAATACAAGGTGTGTGAGACTGTTGCATAAGAAAAACATCTTCATGTGAACTAAATATGCAAGGTAATGGGTTGATGAGAAGATTGCCTTATGTGATCAAGGAATTAAACTTGTAAGGACTCTTTGGAAGGCAGGAAAATACAATGGGAGAGACGATACAGAAGAATGAAAGTGTATTCATTAGTATGAAATACAGGAGGACCACTGTTTTTCAGGACTGTTGTGTATAGCTGGATGATCTAAATGCCCTTTTGCAGAAACTGCCATCTGTGGTCTGAGAACATGGAAAATTTTAATTGGTTAAAACCAACTTTGACAGAAATTCTAATAGCCAGCAATCTTAAAGTGTCGTAAGCAATCTGTCCGTCAGGCAGTTAATTACAGCCTATTATTCAGTGAAACCCTTCTAAAACAAGTCAGAATTGGTTTTGTTCTGGTTTAGATTATGAATCATAATGCTTAAACTTCAAGTTAAACTTCTAGTGCAGATTAAAGGTGAAGGGCAGGCACTGCCTTTTCTTTAAGAGTAAAGCTGTCTTTGTGTTTCTTGCATAAAGTGCTTGTAAGCATGACTCTTTCTCAGAAAGAGCAGCATCTTCTTTGACGATTATGTCTGTATATTATTCTTATAGTAAATGTCCAGCACATTTTTTTTAGAAATTTAGTTAAAACAAATTCACTAAAAGAATAGCAAGTAATCAGGTGTGCTCCATTGTGGTACAAAACTATCACTGATTAGATTGTTTGCCAGTAAATTACTGTTTATAAAATACAGGATTAGGCTTATAACGCTTGAATGAGTTTCTTGAATTAAGTGGACAGATTTTTCCAGTCCACTTTATTTATATTCTCATATCCAAAGCAATTGTGACTGTTTCTGCTAGCTACTCAGTATTGTGTACAAGAAGATTGTTGCGTTTTTTAACCTACTTGGTGAATGTGTCAGGGACAATTTAGAATAGCCTTCCTTGTAATTATTTTATAAATCTGAAGCATAAATCAGAACAGCATTATAGAAGTGTTAGGCATTCTGTAAAGTAGACATCAATTTTGGTTTTTGCACTGCAGTGTTTAATTTTGCTCGTATTTCTTCTGTGCCAGATTATCCACATGCTAAGCATTTTTCTTGGGAGAAGTACCTGGAAGAAACCAGTTCATTGCCTGCACCTGCAAGGGCTTTTAAAGTGGTAAGAAAATGCTTATATATTTTTCGTGCTTTTAAGTGCATATAATTAATTAGTTTAAGAAGAGGATACATATATGGTGTTCCTATGTTTCCAAATGTGTGCAGTTAATTAGCTGCAAATAAGTGGTTTATTTTTATGCAAGTTTGCAGTTCACTCTTAGAAATCAGATCATTACTATTATAAATCACTATTACTTTATTATTTTAATCATTATAAATGGGATTAAGTGCTACAAAATATTACTATTGAATGTAATTTGCTATGGGAAATTAACTGCCTAGTTATTGGAAATAATGAGATAGCTACTGAGTCTTCATAACATATTTTGAACATATGTATTTCTAGCCGTACATTTTAAATGGCGCAATAAATACAGTGAGAATGTGAAAGTGATTGAGGGAGGTCAGTCTGGTTGCCCATCTAGTCCATTGTCTCTGGCAGTAGCCAAGAAAGAGTTTGTATTTAATATCCTTCAGTAGACTTTTTCTTTTGTGAGCTGCTGACTGGGGCTCATGGGCAGCATCTGCAGGCAGCTCCCCAGCTTAACTAGGGTGTTTGTGGGCATCGTCCTTTTCTTTTAGCTTTGTACTCTCTAGTTTCTTTCAGTGACACCCATCTTTTGTGAGCTTTTGGGATTTCAGTGAGGAAAGTGGACTGGTCAGTAATGCAGAAAGGGTTGCTTTTAGGAGCCAGTATCAGACGGCTGGTAGCTCCCAGCCCCTTGCCTCGCAGCACGCTGAAGCTGGTTTGCCTCAGCTTTTCAGATTAGGGTCACTAATTCTGAATAACACTTTGCTAAGAGCTGGATTAACAAAAGCAGAAATGCAGTGCTTACAGCAGTTCCCGGGGTCAGTAGATCACCAGAGTTTATTACTGACCTGCAGTTTATCACCCCAACATGTGTCTGGCTTAATAACGTGTCTCAATCTTCTTTTGTTCTCAGCAAGAATACTCGGAGCAAGAATTAGGAAGGTATTTGGTTATATCTGAGAGGTATAGTCCTTGGCAAAAGAGTGGAGGGCTGTGACCTTGACTACATCAAGCTAAATCAAAAGTTTTCTTTTTCTCTCAGAGCATCCATGTTTTAATTTCTTCCCCTGGGGTTCAGGGAACAGCCATCCTGCAGGGCTCAGCAGTGGGAATACCCCACCAGTGGCCCAGGGGGTCCTCTGGGCAGCAAGGCCTGGCTGGCTGTGTCTGCACCGGGAAACTGAACGGGACATGCCACAGGCGTGCAGGCATTGGCAGCATTGAACAGGGAGAGCACTAGCTGGCCTGGCTCAACACGGTTCCAGAAACCATACTAGCAGAGAAGGGCTGGGGATGGTATAGGTCCCAAAAGGTACCTTTGAGGATGGAGGGGAAGGAGAGCTTGGCTGCATGGGGGTCAGCTGTGCTCTGTCTTTTGGTTTCACAGCCAGAGAAAATTGTCTCCCTGCTTTCTGTGCTAATGTAATGGTAATCATATTAATGCTAATTGTGATAAACAAGAAGCAAGCGGATTTAACGGGAAAAAAATGCTGATTGTACTGGAGTTCGGGTGAGGTCTTCCTGAGACAGTCACAGTATTTTATATTGTATTACGGGAGAAAACAGAGTTCTTAAGCTGCAGCTGAAGAAGAAGCACTGATGTAGTGTAAAGTCTTAGAGGGACAGATATGCTAGAAATCTAGAATAAAAAACCTAACATGTCTTGTGCATATGTTCCTTTAAAATGGAAATAATTTTTGCTTTAGATTTCATAGTTGTAGATGGCAAAGATAAAATCTGATAATCCTAACAAAGACACCTTTTTTGGCCAAAATAGTGTTACAAACCAGGTATTTGGTCCTGTTGTTCCGAGTGAGTATTTACTGTTATGCCATGGATTAGTTACGTTTTCAGTAGGAGACTGAAAAAGAGAGTTTGAGTCACGAAGCAAAAACACGTACTAAAACCCACAAATTCCTGTAGACAATTTCATACACGTTTCGGGCTGCTGGTATGTAATAGGTCATTCAATACTTGCATTGAAAGTGTTGGCCAGAATCTCTGGGAAAACTTTTGTAGAGAATTTAGGAAAAAAACCAACTTACTTTAAATAAAGATCCCCACTTACTTGCTTGGATGGCTTGAATCCAATCCATTCCAGGAGAACCTGGAACTCAGAGTATTTACTTTATTTATCTAGCTTGTTAACGCCGGTTTGTGTTATGTTTTTATGCTTGGATTCGTTGGCAGGGGAGGGCAGATTTGAGAAAATGAAGGCAGAAAGTTTCGTATGGATTTTATATACTTTACAGTTGTGTGAGTTTTTTGAGCTTTTCTTCTGTTTCACATAATATTGTTGTTCTTTTCTAGAAACCTTCTCACGGCTTTCAGAAAAACATGAAACTTGAAGTGGTTGACAAGAGAAATCCAGTATTTATCAGAGTAGCAACCATTGTAGATACTGATGATTATAGAATAAAAGTAAGTTGCTCTGTCTTACTGTACTATTCTGCTTGAGTGACTGATGAGTACTTTGTAAAACCAAAATCCTGTAGTTGTAAAATTAAGCACAGGAAGAAACGAGTCACATTGCTGTGTCCTGCTAAGCTTTTGCTCATCCTTTTCACTGATTAATATTTGTATAATTCCTTTGGAAGGGGTTGTTTTATTATCCTCTTAGTTACATTTGCTGACATTGGTAATTAGAGACCAGAGTTGAATATGTTGGAAAATTGCTTTGGGAATAGTTGATATAAGACAGTTGTCTATTCTATCAAAAAATGCAATGATTTAATATCAAGTGTCGAAGGGCTGCTATGATATTTGTATTAGGGCCCATAAAGCATTTGGCCTAGGTTAATTGAGTCTGTCTCTGTAAACTTCCAGGGAGATGAGAGAGAGAGGAAAAAATAACTCTCATCTCTTGTGCTTTGTCAGTGACTTCTGCAATTCTGAAGCTTATATTAATTATGGACTTTAGATTGAATTAATCTCAGATAATGTATTTTTAAGAAATTGCAGTATTCTAGAAGTTGCGTACTTGAATTATTTTTCTTTTTTTTGTACAAAACCAGTTTACACTCTGAAGCCCTTAGCTGTTAGAAGGGCTAGCGTATTCCAGATATCCAGTTAGGTGGATATGAAGGGTATTTGTGTTTGCAGTTTGCACGGATTTATTAGGCATAACTGGTATTTCAAGCAGGAAATGCAGCTGACATTTAATTTTGAATCTGAATTAACTGGTGGTAGGGAGTCATCAGAACTATTATCTTCAAACCTACATATTTTCTATCTAAACTTTAAATTGGCTATGCAAAAAAAAACCCCACAAACTTCTCCAGTCTAATTTATTAAAATGACAGGATTTGTAACTTCTAGGGTGGTAATTCGTAGCATATGTTGAAAGAGCTCTGTATGTATCTGTGTGTACATGCATCTACACATGCGCGCATGAGAGATCTGAGCTATTTACTAGTACAGAGGTCAAGTAAGATTTGAAGATACTTAGCTTTCACCTGAAAAAAAGCATGTATAGCCCATACTGGTAGTTTTCTGGGAAGTCACATACTTAATTTTCTCTTCAGTTTCAACTCCTTATCCTGGATAGTCTGATTTTAGTAAAACTGTTACTTCTATGTTGTGGGGTTTTGTTTGATTTAAATGCCATTGTTTTTAGTTTTTTGCTTACTGCTCTGCTATTCTTTAATCCTGTTCAAATGGAAATTTTTTTGAGAGAGAGAGAAAAAGGCAGAAATCCATGATTAATTTAAGTAATAATGTGAGAACTAAACTTGTCCTGCTTTATTTCTGGGTTTTGAGCCTCATGATGCAAGCCATAGTAAAGAACCAAATGACACCTCTCTCTCTACTTAAGTAAGAGTACACCTGGGTTCAGAATCTAATGTACATGTATTTTCTGTGTAACATCGATAGTTCTCTTAAAGTGACTTCTCTAATGGACATGTCATTTTTAGAGATTACTTAGGGAAAATGATTTTATAGAGAATTTTTCTGATCTAAAATATATTGTTCTCCTTTTTGATTTTAGGTCCATTTTGATGGCTGGGACAGTATTTATGATTATTGGACTGATGTAGATAGCCCTGATATCCATCCTGCTGGCTGGTGTACAAAAACCGGACACCCTCTTCAGCCCCCGCTTAGTAAGAGAAATCACATTGTAATGTAATGATGTTAAAAGTTACGTGTGCTGTGCTGTCTTTTCCGCTGCCAGTGCTGTCCAAGGAAGAGTAGCAACTGGGATATGCAAAATAACGTAAATGTGACAGTCAGTGCAAAATCAACAGTCAGTAATTAATCACTTTTTAGTAGATAGCTGTATTGACCCTTACTGTAATGGAAATACAATGTTTCTCTGGATGCATGAGAACTGCAGTCAAAACCTGAGGTAATGATAAAGACCTGTTGCATTAAAATCCTGGCCTTCTCAAAGCCAGTGATGAAACTGCTGTGGCACTCAGTAGGGATAGGGTGTCACTCTTAAATTGTCCACATCCTCTTGAAGGTTAGTGTGCTTTTTAGCTCAAAGGAGTCCAGGCTGCACTGGGAAGGCACTCCTTTCAAATCCTGCAGCAAATCCTCAAAACCAGCTAACTTCCTTTTCTTCTTTAGCTGAGCAAAGAGGCATTAATGGTGCCCACATTGAAGGTAAATCTAACAGAAGCATGGTACCAATAATAATACTGTATTTACCAGCTTGCCCTCTCTGGGGATTTTGTTTTACTTGTTGAAGAAGCGGGAGGTCTGTCATAAATGAGACTGAAGGCTGCAGGGAGAAAAGACTTTTGTGGTAAAAATGCCTAAGCCATTGTGTTTCTGGATAACAGTAGTGAAACCACTTCAGCCAAATATTGAACAGATGATTTTTAATTGAGTGCTCTTCTCCAGGATTGTTTTATGTTGTGGCTCCGAGGTACGGTTTGCACAAGTGCTGAGTGTTCACAGCTGTAACTCAGATCAGAAAGAGCTGTGCTTGGGAAATGAGAAACACTGAGCAATGCCAAGTACTCTGGAAAAATTAAATATAAAATAACAGGGATGAGGCACAGACAGACTGTGTGAACGTGTTACCTGAAAATCTCAGTACCTCAGTTCAGTGTCTCTAAAATATCAACAAGAAATGTTTCCTATCAAGAGCATGATGAGAGTATATTCATTAGTTTTCTGAGCGCACCAGTGGTACAGAGATGACTGCCTGTTAGGAAGTTAATCATTCTGCCTTCAAAGCAGAGTCTGAATAGAGTGCCATAAGATCCAAAGCACAAAGTGAATAATGAGGAGGAGAAGATAGGATGCTGCATATCTGCTTCTTAATCTGAAATGTGCATCCTGTGTACTGAATGAAGGAACAATCCAGTGGGAAAAGGTAGTCGGTGGCCACATAAATGAAAATTGTATCATATGGCAAAAGACCCAAATAAGGTTGCAACATTTCTATTACCTAAGATTGGGGAAAAAAACCAAAACAAACCAACAACCGAAAATCTTAGCCTAGGTGGGAGTATAAAATACATAAGTTCATTTTGTTGGAGACGTTAAAAGAAACAAAATACAGATGCCCATCACGTACAACACATCATCTCCTCTAGGTGGTGGCGTAGGAGGCACTGTTTGTCTCTTTTAGGATGTGACTGGTGGAAGTGACTTTTTGGTCCTAGTTAAGTTACAAAACTAAAGATGAACAATGTGACAGGAGGGAAAGTGACCTTTAATAGAAAAAAGAAATAATTAACTGCACGAATACTATTAAAACAGGGTGATTACTGAATACTATATTCTTCCAACAACGTGACTTTGTATTATTTCCAGAATATTATCAAAGTATTGATATTGTTTCCAAGTAAGTTAAAGTGCATTTCAAATTCTGTAAAAGGGTTTCAGAAGGAGGGAAGAAAATATTTTGCAAGACACGGTATTTTTTCCTCAGTCAGTAAGATAGTCCTTCTAACGATGCAGTCCAGACCCCTGTCTTTAACACTAGAAGCTTTGTGTGAATGCTGCGTGATGTTAGCAGTATTAGCCTAAAGTAGTCATCATAGTGGTCTTATGCTCCCCGTATGTACCTATTCATAGTGTTTTCTCTCAAGATGTAATGAAGTCATCTGATGGTTTATGACCTTTTTGATAGTAGTTAGGGAATTAAGAGCCATGTATTAGTGTTGATTAATATCGTTGCACAGTGACGCAAGAAGCTTCTCGCATAAATATGGACAGCCAGTTGCAGCTCTTTTAAATTACTTTTTTTGAGACTTTTAATTTTTTAAGTGAAGAGAGAACATTTGAAGGGAGCTAGATTTTGCAAAACCAGAGCACCAATGAGGCAGGACTTGCCTTTACAAGTGTCCCTATTAAGTTAACTCTTCTTCTCAGTCCACTAACTTGTTACGTTATAGGCATCAATTTTGCGTAAAGGTAGAAAAGATAAAATTCTCTGTTCCCAACATCCATTACAGTATTTTAAAGCCTATGGACTAAAGTCTTTGGACTTCAGTATAGTCATAGTTTTCCATTAGTATAGTTGGAACATATGTTAAAAAATGCTTTTGGACTGTCCTAATCATACATAATAATTTTTCATCTTTCACTATCCATCTGCAAGCAAGAATCTACCTTTCATCTAGGAAAATGTATTTAAATAGGCCTTTTTACATCAGTATTATCTGTAGGGGGAGGTACAAGTTCATGTACTTTGCAAGTAAAACCAGTACTAGGGAGACAGTGCGTATTTGCAGATGTGCAGCAGGTGTTCTCAATTTCATGAAGCTATGGGTTATATACTGTGTTTGCTTGAGTGTCAAAGCTCGTTTTGACAGCTACATGCTTTAATATCTCTGCAGGCATCATTGTCACAGGTTGATGAAAATCAGATAGACATGTAAATTCAGAGAAGTAAAAATGCCAAAAATCTGATGGCTTGTTCTTTTTAGTAGTATTTTGAGCCTTTGTTTTTGCACCTTGTTCACTGGAAAACTTGAGCTAAAAATGGAGGTCAGTATCCATAATGAACAGATCCTTGTCTTCGGGAACAGCAGGGTAACTTACTTTGTGCTCTTGCAAAACAACCAGGTTCCAACTACATGTAGTTAATAGGAGAGAAATTTGAAGTCATACAGTTCCTCCAAGGTTTGCATTCTTTATATAGATGTAGCTCTTATGTAGAGATTTACTCATGCAGAATAAAATTATTTCTCCAGTGGATTAGGTTGTTTGAATCTCCATCATGCTTTTGCGGAATGCATGTTTAAAGTACTTTAAAATAAGGTTTTGTTTACTTATCTCTTCTTCATGTATACTATGATACTCTGTTACTCCTGCATATTTATATAACTTTTGAAGATTAGATACTTTTTTTTAATCTCATATGTAATTTCCCCTGACATGCAGGTCCCTTGGAATTGGTGGAAGCTTTAGAGCATGGAGGGTGTCCCACAGCAGGATGTAAAGGAGTTGGGCACATTAAAAGAGCAAGACATATCGGCCATCATAGGTATGTGCTGTGAAACTGCAATTTTATTCTTTCAATTGAGTGGTATGTGCACATGTTTGGAGTTTTTTTTTATTGTTGTTCACGAGAAAACAGATCCAAGCTGGAAAAAAATAGGAAATCTTGTAAACCTAAATATGAAATGATTTCAGTTGCCATGGTGAGCATGCTGAAATAAACATTAACAATCTGTAACTTCATTTCATCAGGGTGTGCCGAGATAAGATTTGTCAAACATCATTTTTTGTCACAATTGATAGATTCAGTTACTCTCCCTTTTATTCCTATGAGGATTCCTCGGCTTGCTGTTCAGGTTGCAAAATGCTGCAGACAGATATGTATAAAGCAATAACTTTTGAACCCTTTGAAATATGAGGCCACTAATTTTATTGTGGCTTGGATGTTTTTGTTCTGCTTGGTTGGTAGGGGTGAGGATTTGCTTGTTGGCTTGGAAGAATGTTAAAAAGAAAATTCCGATTGATGTACTCCTGAATGACAGCCTGAACAACTTGCTGTCTGTACCTAGTGTTTCTAAAGATGTTTTTGTTGAACACCTTCTGAGATATAATACAGAAATGTGGACATCCCAGGCTGTCCTAGAGGGGAGTTGACATAGAGGAGAGACAGTAGCATGGGAAAATGGAATGGGGGCCAGAGAGACAATGCCAGAGTAGATGGGAAACATTTACTAAGTCAACATTTTATTATTTTTAAAATACTTACATTATGAGGTGAATCTTGAATATTTCAGTAAGGCATATACAGTTAATGTCACATGTTGAGAATTAACTATCATAAATATCATACTATTGCCTTATTGCAAATTAGAGCTTCCTTCCAGAAGTTTTCTTGGAATGTTTCCATTACGCAGTCATAACAGTCCTTGAATGTTGTATCACTTTGTGCTTTCTGCTCTCATATGGTTAGAGCATTGCTCTTTGGGTATTTGTCTATTCGTGTTTTTTAAGTATATTATTAAATTACCATGATCCAAGAGTTAGCTCTGCAATCTTCCAGTGTTTTTGGTGAGAGAGTCATGTCCTATTGACTTGAATTACGCTACAAGGTTTTGATGGTGTATCAGCACTGGTTGAAGTCCTGACTCATCTCTAAGAAAGACACCTGCCAGCAGAAGTCACTGTGTTGTTACGTGTTTAGTAAGAACTCCTGATGCTAGGTACAAGCTTTATGCCCAGGTAGGGACGTGGCTAGGTTAGCTCCAGTGACAAAACCCACTGCAGTATGGACTGTGGTGGTGGTGTCATGACATAGTATGCCGCACTGCTGCCTTTCAGATTATTCACACCCTTTCCCTTTTGTCTTTTTCTGTCCATGTTCTTTTTCTTCGGTTTATTTTTTTCAGTATTTCTACCTTCCCTTTTGAGAAGCTTTGTTGCACTCCATCAGTAGGATAACTCCTTAAATAGTCAAATTAGTACTTAAGAGATTACCATTCTTCAATTAGCACGTGGTAATCTACTGCATTCATGTTTTTAGTCCACTGCAAATGTGAAGCAAACTAGACTTGCCTAAAGAGCTTCCTGGCTGCTTAGCTGAAACCGGTTTTATTTCATGTTCCAGTAGGCTGAGTCTTGTATGATTTATTAATGCACCTGATCTGTAAGGCAATAAATTCCAATTCCTTACCATGTGCTATCTCAATTACTTAGAATCAGGTTAACTTACCCATTCCTAGCCCAAGGCTGAAACTTTAAAAAAAAGAAAAAGAACCGTAAGTGAATGTGTCAGAAAAGTTTTTAATTTATGATCTCTCTAAATAAACATTGGCACTAAAACTTGTAGTGTTTCCCAGGGAAGGGTTGAGTAAGAGCTGTATGCCTAGTTAGTTCCTGTAGCCTTTGCTTTTATAACTGGATTTTCCACAGTATTTAAAGTTGTTATACTTACTGGTCCTGGATATTAAGAAAAGGACTAAACTCATGACAATCTATTGTTTTATTTTTACTACAGTCTTAGCAATCGTATTGCTTGCACATTAACTGATCGTTCTAGGGGGTAAAAATATAACCAAAGAGATTTTGTTGATCAAAATATATGTATTTGCTGTTTCATAGCAAATAAATTGGTACCCTTAAGTATCTTATTCGCTAACTATATTGGTTTGCCCTCTGTGCTGATATGGTGATTTATTTTTTTCTTGAGCATTTCTGAGGAAAATAATGAGATTTGTTGTTTTTCTGGAGTCTACAGACTAGAGGGTCCAGGTCACCCCAAAAATTCTAATGTTGTACCATCACTTTTTTCCTGAATTAACAAAGACATTTTGAAATTGCTATAATTATCCACGTCAGGTCGCAGTCCCTTGGCTCTTTTATCTTGGCAACCTTGAAATGTATTTAACCATGCTTATCTTTTTTTTTATTTTTTTTTTCCATGATGAGGTACAACATCTGTCTACAGCATAAATGCCTGCGTGCAGAAAAGATGATAATTTAAAATGCTAAGTAGTTCTGAAATAATTTTAAGAGCTTGTTCCTTAGGAACCAGATGAAAGCCTCTGTGATTAATTATGTAGTGGGGTTAAAGCATTTACTTTTTGGAAAAGTTGATGTTAATTATGACTTGGTATCTATCACCAGTTGATCTAAGGCTTTGTGCTGCACGGTTGAAACTGAGACTGATGTGCACGTTGGTAGCATTATGCAGATCACCTGCATACTTACGATTATGAATTGTATCCTCTCTGATGTTTAATGCATGCAATAATTTTCAAGTTCAAGCAGTAATGCAGAGCGGTCAGTTGTAAACAGGTCATTAGTGTTTTGGGTCAACTCTGCATGAATAAAGATTTTTACCAGAAACTTTACATGCCTTATGTGTAAGCTGGAGTGAACTGAATGCTCTGTGGTGGAGGCTGTGTTGCAAGAGAACCACAGCACAGAAACGGGAAACCTCAGCGCAGCAGGATGTCACATCTATTCGTTCAGTGTCTGTTGAAGTAATTCTCCTCTGATTTTGATGCCAGTCTCAAGTTTCATTTTATATTTTATGTAAGGTCATTGGCCCCAGCCCAATCCATTATAAGCTAAGCTATTCTTGAGTCAGGTTTAGACTGTTGAGGCAGCTTTCTCCTAAAAAAGAATGCTTTGATGATAAATGTGCCTTGTAAATTGTGAAAGAGAACGTTTGTATTGCTTGTTTCCAGACTAGTTAAAAATGAAGTCAACTGAAGTAAAGATATCACTTAACAAAAATCCAGCAGAAAAAAAGACTACATTCCCCAGACATCGTCAGGACATTTTTGCTGGGGGTTTCTTGCTAATCACATATGTCATCTGCTCTAGATAAAGTAATCCATCAGTTAGTCTAATTTATTTATTTAACCCATCAAGGAAACTAGTCTGAGCAAATCCGGGTGAATTTTCCTGGAGCTGCCGTACAAGCTCATCCCTTTGGCAGTGCTTGGCAGTAACCTGCACCTGAAAGGCAACGAGGAGCTGGGGTTGGTAACATTTCCAACCAGTATGTTGTTTAATGTTTTCATCAATGACTTAGACAGCGAGATCGAGTGCACCCTCAGCAAGTTTGCGGATGACACCAAGCTGAGTGGTGTGGTTGACACACCAGAAGGACGGGATGTCATCCAGAGAGACCTGGACAGGCTAGAGAGGTGGGCCTGTGTGAACCTCATGAGGTTCAACAAGGCCAAGTGCAAGGTCCTGCACCCAGGTCAGGGCAACCCCTGGTATCCATACAGGCTGGGGGATAAAGGGATTGAGAGCAGCCCTGCAGAGAGGGACTTGGGGGTACTGGTGGATGAAAAGCTGGACATGAGCCAGCCTGGACCCCTCAGCACAAGAAGGACATGGAACTGTTAGAGCAGGTCCAGAGGAGGGCCACAAAAATGATCCGAGGGCTGGAGCACCTCTCCTATGAGGCCAGGCTGAGGGAGTTGGGCTTGTTCAGCCTGGAGAAAAGAAGGCTGCGGGAAGACCTGATTACGGCCTTTCAGTACCTAAAGGGGGCCTATAGGAAAGATGGGGAAAATCTTTTTAGTAGGGCCAGCTGTGACAGGACAAGGGGTAATGGTTTTAAACTAAACCAGGGTAGGTTTAGACTAGATATAAGGAAGAAGTTCTTTACAATGAGGGTGGTGAAACACTGGAACAGGTTGCCCAGAGGGGTGGTGGAGGCCCCATCCCTGGAAGCATTCAAGGCCAGGTTGGACGGGGCTCTGAGCAACCTGATCTAGTTAGCGGTGTCCCTGCTCACTGCAGGGGGCTTGGACTAGATGACCTCTAGGGGTCCCTTCCAACCCAAAACATTCTATGATTCTATGAGTACAGTCAAACCAGGAGACCTGTCTGCAGCTTCGCACAGGTTTGCAAAATATTCCAAGCAGTCATAAAGACTCATAATCTATATTAAAAAGTCCTTTAGTATTAATGTGCTTTTACCAAGCAGAATACCACCTTACTCTTTTTCTTCAGGTTAAGAGAGAATCCCGGCTTCGTTCCCTTCTGATGTTAGGTTTAGCTGAGGCTGAGTAATCCAGTTGGCCTCTGTGCTTCAGAAACTTTACATACTACTAGAAGCTAGGAGCATCTCCAGATGTCTGGAGAAGACTAAGGTCCATGCCCACCCATCAGGATGCCAGTTTTATCCTACCACCCTTGAACTTTAGAGAAGAGGGATATGTGTATAACTCTACCTAGAGATAGATTTTGAGAGTGATAGAAGAGCAACTGCAAAATAACCACAAATGGGATATGCTACCTCAACACTTCTGTTCCATCAGACAGGTCTGGAAAGGGCTGATTATGTAAAACCTGTGTGACTTGAAAATCCTAGGCCTGTGATCCTGGGAATTCTTCAGAATAGTACACAAGAAGTAATAATGGGTGCATTGGGTTTTTCCTTTATTAATCTTTCCTGACTCAAAAAAACCAGAAGCTTACTTTAATGCTCAGTTTTTACTCAGCCTGTGCAGGAAACAGTGGCTCCCTTTCCTCAGAAAACTGTGTGACGGACACTTGTATTGCCAGCCACTCTGCTGCAATTTCAGTAGGATGCAAAGTGTGCTGCAGATAAGTAATTGCTGTGCTATGTTGATCCTTCAACATTCAGAGATGGCCGATTACTCTCTTGTGTGTGGGGGTCAGGTGGTATTAATGCGAATATTTGTTTACTGAAGCTTACTGAAGCAGCTCAGATGATAATTGAGTATCTTCGTGTTTGGACTGGTTTCAAATCTGTGAAGCAGTGCTGGAGGGTGTACAGCCCTGTCAGGTGTACAACAGAGGCTTCAAATCGAGTGCCTACTGCTGCTTCAGCTTCTTGCCATTGTCCTTATGCCTCTGGCAGACCTTGGTACCCCCAAGTCAAGCACATCTGATCGTTTTGGAAACTGCCTTCTGAACTTCTGCTGTTTTCAAAATAGTGCGCTAAAGCAAACTGCAAGCTGGAGCAAAAATCCAGATTTAAGTTGACAGAAAAGTTAAAAATTCTAATTTAGTATTAAATAACCTCAACATCGTGACTGCTGAGCCCTTGTGATGAGCTGTCTCTAAAACTTACAGTCCTGTATAAATCAAATACTTCTATTATGTAGGAATAACAAGATTAATTTTTTATTCTTTCTAGTAGACAAGTTAAACTGAACTGAAGGCTGGAGGCATTGAGATTCAGGAGGATTTACTGATTGATCTGAAGCCATGTAACTCATACACAGGTTCATTCATGCTGTGTTTTGTGGAAACAAAGCTAACAACGGAAACCATGAAGGTTCTTTTTGTTGCCCCAAGTAGTAGTAACATGAAAGGACTATCAAGGAGTTTTTAAAAAATGATACATCAACTCAAATGATTAATTACAAAGAAAAACTCACCTGAATCTAGTGTTCTAAAGCATCATTAATATTATAACTACTGTTGGCTAAAATTGTCATTCAGTTTGTTTTTCTAGAAATTACTAAAGGAAAACAGGCAACTTCTAATAAAGGAATTAATTGTGAGGCTTTCTCTTGGTTTTTAATTTAAAACATGGTGGTATTGATAAACAGGAAGACCTGCTGGAGATGAAATTGTATTGTCAGATTTCATTGTGGGGTAAGGCTTGTTTAATAATGCACAACTGAAGTTGTGTCACATTGGTAGTGTTTAGTGTTGCCTTGAGACAACCCTCTAAAACACTGAGGCTTAAAAACACTAAGCCTTAGAACACCCCTGTGAGTGTAGGAAGCCAAAAGACGATTACATGCTTTGCCTTATAGCAATGGCAGAACTGAGATTAACCAATATATTCCTGAGATTCTGATAACTGTATTTCATCACAGTGGTATGAGTTTGTCACAGCAAGAACTTAAATCCCACTATCATTGGCTCCTTAAAACCTTATTCTGCTTAGAAGCCTGTATCTTTCATCTAGTAGTTCATTTGAAAGGGAAAAAAGACATCATTGTGATAGAGGCAGCAGTATAAAGAATTGAGAATATAAAACAACTTCCCCTCTTTCCTAGCATTCCTGTTTTCTTCCCCATAATTCAGGTAATAATTTTTTGTTCTTTTAAGAGACAGACAAAACCAGTAGGTTGAAAAATAAATGTAAAGTAGAGGTATACAAATAAAACTAAAATAAAATGCCAAATTCTGCTTAAGAGAAATTAGAAATAAAAGGTAAATGCTCTAAGTTAACTTTGCATTTGTATGTTCTGTTCCATGCCTTTAAAGCAATTCCATTAACAAAAAAGTACCTTATTTCAAGTGTAGTGCTTTTAAGAGTCCAGCCACCCATTTGCCTGTATCTTATTCGGCTGTGTAAACTCCTGGTATGAAGCTTCTCATGGCAAAAAACTTCAGGGCCTGTATCTCGGAGGAGGTGCTGGGACTACCAGCCAGTTCCTCAGAAGAAGGCAAAGATGACTGTTCTGTGCTTTGTTAGGTCACCTGGGGATATGGCTGTACGTCCCTTCAAAACACTGTACAGGCTGTTGTGGAACAACATCTGCTTGGAGTGGCCTTAAATAGGAATCTCATCTTGATTAGAAATGCAGAAATGGTATTCTACAGGCATGTTTTTTCCTCCATAATTCAAGTTCAGCACAGCTATACAAGGATTAAAAAAAACCACAAAAGATTGTCTTGTTTTCAAAGGAACCAAGTGAAAAAATCAGGCATGCCATTGGGCTCCTGTCTCGATAACCCCAGCAAGGACTGGCTGACTGGGGCTGTGCAGCCTTAAGGAATTTTCTTCCTTTATGCTAGTGTTGAGAGAAATGTAAATTTCCACCAACTTTTTGTTTATGTTGGTAAGACCAAAAGCAGATCACCAATATAGGTCCAACCTCATGATAGCAGTTGATTCATACTCGCTCTGAAACCAAAGCTTCATTGGTAAAGGAAAAGAAGGATGTACAGCATATTTTGAATAAAAGGTCTTTTTTTTTATGCTGTGCTTTGTAAAACAAACATGATAATGAAAGCTTTTTCTATTTATTGTAATTTGGAGGTGGCAAGGCATATGGCTGGCAAGGTAGACTTGTTTATATTACAGTTCTGTTTGAAAATCATGCATGTAACAATCAGTGAAAAAAAACCCAAACATTGCAATGTTTTATGGAAAGGCAGGTAGTTGTATTCTTGAAAAGAAAAAAAGGAAAATCACAGGACCTGTTTTTTTTACCATTATAGGGGTCCATGCAATAAAAGAGGTGAATTGGAAAGCATAATTTCAAGGTATAGTTAGTGTCATAGCACATGAGCTATATAACAAATAAGAGCATCAGGATTAGTACAGCCTCTCCTATATCTTAAATAGGGATTTGAAAACTTGACCATGTTGTTATTCACTGCTGTGGCATATATATACCTTTCAGAGTTTAGGGTCTTATCTTTGAAGTGTGACTATGTAGCCTGACTAATCAGTTGAACGCTACAGAGCGTTCTTCTAAAGACAAAATCCTAGTTCAGCTGCATCTGCTTTGTATTGCTGTTCCCTTCCCACCTCTTGTGCAAACACAGGTTTTCTGACTTCGGGAGGTACGACTTTCCCATTTGTTAGAGTAGTATTTGCAAGTCATTGTATCAATGCAGAGTGTCAAATTCTCTCTTTCCTTAGCTGGAGTGCATTGAAATAAGGAGTGTTGAATGATAGGAAGGGCTGTGGAAATACCAGAGTCTTTTAACGGAATATCACAAAATGGCATTTGCAAAGATGGGGCATTCGCTGCCGTAAGAGAATGTGCGCCATTCCTCATCCTGTGTCCTTGCAGTGCAGCTTCTGTATGGACATTATATAACAGGAATACCCTCCTTCACAAAAAAAATAACCATGGGAATATGACTTTATTTGGAGAGAGGTGGGTATAGTGAAAGGCACCCTGTGTTTTATGTATAAAATACCATTAAAGCCATGAGAGAGCAGGATAAACATTCAGAAAGCAATTTTCCAGAATGTATACTGTAATATAAATTAATACAATTTGTGTTACATGCATCACTGTCAAAAGGAAACGCGAAAAATATTCAGCTTGAGGTTTTCAATCGGTGGGTTTATTAACACTTTAAAGTATGACTACTTACTGCATTTTTTTCTAATCTTCTTCGTATTAATTGGTTGCATCTGTTTCTAGAAAACTGGTCCCTGCTGTCATTTCATTTGAACTGAGTGAAGTCAGTAAAGTATCTGAGAATAAGGAAGCGTTTCTCTTCTTCACCTTCCAGTGCAGTCAGCTGCCCATATTCAGAGATGAACTTGAACAAAGAAAGCCTCTTACCTGACCGGTTGAGCGGGGAGATGCCTGCAGCCAGTCCTGTCCCCAGAAACAGAAGAATGGAAGCAAGTGAAAGATCCACCTCTCCTGTAATCAAGTAATTACGATTGAAGTGGTGTCCATGACTAACAGCAGTACTTTATTTCAGTGTTCTGCAACCTAATCTGTAGTTGTGTAATGCCTGAATGGTTTCAGAAAGGCCTGCCTATTTTAACTATGTTTCCATTTACAGGGAGGAAATGGATTCATCAGTGCTTATTGCAAAGGTCACCAAGCTGTCAAAGACTGATACTGATTTTACTGCATGTGATTTAACAAGAGTCCGGTTTCATCCTCAGTGTAACTCCCTAGACTCCTGAGTGGTTATCTGGGATTTGAAATGGATTGTTTGCCAGTTGGTTTCACTTAAGAAAATGCTTTATTTGTGGTTGTTTGCTGGGGTGGCCTTATTGACATGACTGTAAATTAATGTTGCTCTTTGAAGAAGAGCCACTATAAATTCTGTTGTTATTGTGGGAGTGGAGAATCAAATTACTGGGAGTGAGTTTTGCAAGAACGATGCTGTAGTCTGTAGCTGAAGCTTCTAGCAGGAGCACTGGGAAAAAACAAAGGGATGTGATATCCAGATGATGGTTTTCAGATGATGATTTTCTATCAGAAATTGTGGATGCCAACTCCTGTGCTTATTTGGGCTGTGGGGATACATAGAGAGTTTAAGAAGGAAAGGAGAAGAAGGGAGGCTTTCCATTCTTTTCAAGGGCTACGTTAATGTAAATGTGAATATGTGAATGTTTGTAGTGAAGATTTCCAGTTTCCCACTGTAATGACCACGTATTTTCAATAGGCGGTATTTTAAATTACATTCTTGGAGGAAGTTTCAGCTTCATGCTTTAAAAACCAAAATACTCAGCTGTCAAAGAGTGCTGCCTGGTTCGATTGTTCTTACAAATGTAGGGTTGTAGAAATCTGAAATGGCTTAATTACCCTCTGGCAGCTAGCCTGGGTACTGTCCCAGTGAAGCCAGTGGCAGTTTGAGCAGTGTCCTCCGTGGCAGGGACTGTGTCAGGTGCTACTTTTTTCATTGTCCCAATTAAGAGCCTGCACAACGTTTTTAAAGGGTCCTGGCTGCACAGCGATATATCATGGAAGGGACAGAAGGGATAGGAGGAAAATGATACTTAAAAGTTTTCTTGTGTTACAAATACTTGAAGTGGGCAGCTTATTATCAAGAATAACATTAGGCAAATTCTGTTCCTGTTGAATTGCCTAAAATGTTTTACCTTTGATTTCAAGTGGAAGAGAGTTCTGTATTGTGAATTCTGAAAATCCCACTTATACAATTTTGTTGGCGGCAAGTAAAAAACTTCTGTGTATTTCTTAAAACAAACAGAAACCCTGTATATCTTCAATTGCACTAATGACTCTTTATCCAGAGAGAAAATAAGTTGAACAACAACTCTGCTGCTTTCAGTTATGAACATTTTTTTTTAATTTGTTTTAAACAGTGACAGAAAATGCCCCAGTCCTGGTCATGTAGGTTTGAAATCTTCAGCTCACAACCGATCATCTGGGAAAACTGCACCAGAAACAACTAAGCAGGAAGATGCAGAAAGTAAATCTCCTTGCAAGAAGCCCCTGTTATGTGATGTGAAAGAAAAGAAGGCACCGGGGTAACTATCAGTTCCTTTCAAAGCACGGGTTGTTTGGAGTCAGTCAGTTTAAAATGCAGCTTACTGGGCAATGCAGTACAGTGATTTGTCCATGGAACTCTTGGAAGCAGTGGGAAAGGAGGTGGAAGTTCTTCAGCTGTCTTTATATTAGAAACAGGGGGGAAGAGAGCGTCACAATATATTTAAGGAATCAGAAATCCGTGTCAGAGAAGAGAGAAAAATACTGCAAGACAGAGAAATTATTGGAAGCTGAGATCCTTCTTCCCTACCTCTGTGTACAAATATGTTATTGTGTATGTACAGATATGTACATATATTTAAAAATTAAAAGGAATTCCTTAGCTCTCAGGATTTGGAGTATCTTTTTGACAAAAATTGACATGAAATAGTTTCCAAGCTTGCACTGGAAAATAATATTTATTGTATAAAAAGGCTGTCACTGAAACTAAAAAGATACAGTCCAGTGTTTTTGTGGGGATCTGTAAGGCAATAGGGTTCCCTACATTTTTAAATAGTTAAAGTATCAGGGCATTATTGTATTGGCTATTTTCATACAGAAATAGAATGATACGATTTCCATACCACAAATAAATAGCATTCACTAATCATACTCAAGTGAATTAAAACAGCAAAAAGACAGAAGACAGTTTCATGTGTAGTTTTGAAGTAACCTGTGTTAAATAATAGTCATTCATCACCTTAACTGTAGTTGTAGTAAATTCATCTTTTTTTAGAAATAAACTTTGACTTTACAGACTATCTCTTAAAATTAATTGAAGAACAAACTTTTATTTCATGTTTTTAGAGGGTGTTATCTTTATGAAGACCTGAAAGAACCAATACGTGTGTTATCTGTTCACTGTATTGAGTCATTTTCATTAAGAGAATAAGAGCCTTGTGCCAACTTTGAACTACTCAGAGGCTTTGCAGTTTGTATTTGAACTGCATGAATACACTGATGACTTCTGCATTTTATCATCTAGCTTTGCACATCCTTTATGTATCCAGCATAGTCAGAGAGGACTTTTAGCTGAATAAACTTCTTTTGAAAAAGGCATGAAAAATAGCGTTCGCAACATTAGGTATATATGAACTGCTAGAGTTATAAAATATTGAGTATCTGGTTATTGCAATACCCGGTGGATCTTTTTAGATGTGTATTCAAAGTACACATGCATAATTGAACACATAGATACGTATACTTGCGTGCTCTTCAACTGCTGAGCTCGTAGTGTGGATTTAATGATGTTTGACTTCACTACAGTTGTGTATACCTTCATATTCCAGGTAATCTTTGTTTCATAGAAGTCCTTGATTGAGGAACCAACCGTGTACAAAGCCAACCATGAGATTGATTTTGTTAAATTAAGCAGTACCCAGCTAATCTCCAGTTCCACGTACTCCTTTTCTTTCTTAGTAAGACAGATCTGTGCATGCAAACAATTATACTAATTACAACAAGAAAATTTTAGTTTGCAAAAATACGTGCGTAAAAACTGCAGTCTGTCCCTCTGGAATGTTCCTGAGATTAAAAATCAAGATAACAATTACATGCCTACAGCATATTGAATTTTAATTTGAAAGTATCTTTGTACTATCTTCAGAGTAGCAAAAGAATGTCACTCTAGTAGGAATTTCACTCTGGAACTATTTACAGTGGAGGAAGGTGAACACTCAGACTTGGGAATCAAAAGGTACTGCCATTTAAAAGAAAATTCAATTTATCTTCCAACCCCTTCCTCAAAACCTTCAATTCATGATACTGTCTTGTAATTTAACTAGTGAGGTAAAATTTCTGGATGTACGCTGATATGAAAATTGTCCTCAAGGAAATAGGAAGATACTTATTTCCTCACAGGTTTTAGTGATCTCTCTTCCTTATGTTGAATTACAGTAATCATTTACTTTGGCTTTGGAATCAATTGCACTACTTTGTAGCATCTTACTTTAGAAGTTTTCTGTGTTTGTGTAGGTTAGGAAACTAATTTTTAAGTAAATAAATGCAGGTGATATTTCTGAGAAAGGTAGTGTGGAAAATTCCTTGTGGCACAAGAAGCCATGCGTGCTGTATGCGTTCCACTGGCATTGCTTGTCATACCGTTATTATTTGGGTCCTACCATACTACAAAGGCTCGATTTTCCGATTTGTGTTCACTTTGCACCATTAATAGCATGTTAAATATATTTCTGTTAATGTCTGTGAACTTAACAGCTCCTGGATGATTTATTCCCAAATGTTTACTTGTATTTAGTAGTATAAATAGTATTTAATACATAAATTGTATTTAATTCCGTTGTTTACATTTATACTATTAAACAGGTCTCTTTCTTCTGCGGATTTATGTTTTGAGATTAGCTAATCTTGATGTCTAACAAGGCGTTAACTCTAGTTTGGGTTTTTATCTGTGTTTGGGACATTTGTAAAGGGGTTCTTGTTGACTACTTCTCTGGTAGATAGTAAACCATGAGTTTGTGTAGAGGGCTTTCTCGTACTCTTGACTTGAAGATCATTCTGTCTGGTTCCTATTTTTAGAAAATGTTCATTGTGTACTTAGTATCTCTGAGAGCTCTGCATCTATGATGGCTTAGTAAGAGCTGGCCAAAGTGTTCTCAGGTTCTTAAAAGCAGAAGGAAATAAATACACACGTAATGTCAGCAAGTTCATAAGTTTCATTTCTCTAAGAAACCAGTCTGGAAATACTTTCTGAAAGCAGAGTTTGCAGAGTTTCCCAGGGGCTGATTTTAAGATGCAAATACACTCACCCCCACTTTGAGAAGTTGTCTTACCTCTCTTGCCCCATTTTTGTCAGTAGAGGGAAGGCGTTCCCTCTTCGCAAACATTGGGGTTGGCAAAACTAAGGAAGCAGCTACAGGCAGCCAGCAAAGAGCACCTCTTTTAGCTGGATAAGAAGTAATGCAAAAACAGTCACGCAAGAATACATATATTTTCAGTGGGATCATTAGCAGCTGCACGACAGTGTGTCAGTATAGTACAGGAGTTGGGGTAGGGTGGAGATGAAGGTTGGGCAGAGGAAAAGGAGTGGGTGTTGTTTCAGACAGTTCCTGAAAATGTCCTGGATAACCAGTAATGCTTTGTAGGAGATGCAGCTATATATGTGTTCTTTCCTCTTCCCATCTTCTGCCATGGACACATCCACTACCTTCATTTGTGTATTTTCTGTTTTCAGTTACAAAGTCAGGTGTGTTGATGTGATTTACGTAACCTTAGTTTACACTAGGCAGCCTTCACTGCAAAATTCATGTCAGTCGTCATGCCATCTGTGTAAGTCAGAAATTAGATCCTCTCTTCTTTTTCTTCTTTATTTTATGATGATACAACATCTTTTGTGTGGGAATTCTGGTGTGTTAATAATGTTAGCAAGAGATGTCATCATGCTTAGTGATTTTTATGATGTCTTAATAAAAACCAAACATCTTATTTTCCTCAGTGGAGTACTACAAACAAAGGACTCTGTAAAGAACAAAGAGTGTGAAGAAGAAGAGACAGAAAATAAGCTGCTCATTTCAAATGAAATTAAAGGTAAATTGGCAGTATGCCATTTGTTTCGTATTAAAATCTGCAGAACTAAAGAAGTGTGATATGCCTTGAAATTCTCCGTGAAACTTCATTGCAACTTATTTCCCACATTCACTATTGGTGTCCAAAAATTTCTTGACAGCAACACTTTTCACACTGTGTTTCTTTATCTTGTAATCATCAAAGGCTTTGCGGAGAACTTTATCACAGTTGTAAAGATGAGTGCAAAATGAATACTGGTATAAAAAGTTTCATTTCAAGAATATTTTTCCACTGACTTTTAAAAATAGGTAATTAAACCAGCCTGAGTTGTAACGGTATAACGTTCGCTTATTACTTCAAAAGTGTATTGAAAGAAAGTTAAAGCATTTACTCATTATAGGCATAATGCAAAGTTAAGGTGACTTACTCAACCCAACCTCAGTCTGTTGTGCAGCTTGATACTTTCCAGCAGCCCATATGCAGAATGTGCCTTTTTTTTCCCTGAGTGTTACAGAGGGATGGATAAAATTTTTACTGGAGACAGTCTAGTTGAGGACCACCAAGATGATTAGGTGGTCGAAGAAAGGTTGAAGGAATTTGGGAAGGAAAGACTTGGAGGAATCTAGTCACAGCCCTGCGGTAACTAAAAGGTAGTTACAGAGAAGATGGAGGTACCCTCTTCTCAAGGATGCACAGTGGTGGGGGCAAAAAGGGCATGGACACAAGTTGCTTCAGGGGAGATTCTGTCTGAATATAAGGAAGAAACTTCTCACCATGAGAACAATTGCAATAGGCTGCCCAGAAAAGAGGTGGGATCTTTCTTGCTGGAAATGTTGAGGGCTTAGCTTGACAGGGCCCTGGATAACAGGGCATTAGACTAAGTTAACAGAAGGTTGCATCATACAGTCTCCAAAGGTCCCTTCCAACACGGACTTTTCTTTGGTTCGGTGATTCTGTGTGGTTGTGCATACTGCTGTGTCAAAACTCTTGGCTGTTCACTGATCCAGTTCTTTAGGGGCTATATTTCTTGCCTTTTAAGTGAGCTCATCCTTGCAAAACCCAAGAAATTCTTTTGAGACTAGCAGAGCATTGCGTAAAGATGAAATTAAGGTTTTATTTTTAATTATTAACCTCTGATACATGTCTTTTATCTTAAAACATCATTTGTCTGCCAGCGCTTTTCAGATAGAGCTGTGAGGCACTCTGAGCACTCTGAGTGATACCATCTATTACAAGAGCTATGCAAAAGGTGTAAAAAGTCCAAGTTGTTACGGTGTTTTGAAACATGATCTAGTTCAGGATTCTGGAGAAAATGAAGCATTAAAAGAAGAATATCTCTGAAGCAGGTTTTGGTCATTTGAAGTATTTTGTTTCAGCAGAATGGAACCATACTGCTTTGCTGGTTTGGACTTTGCATTATATAAGACAGTACAAAAAATTTAAAATCAAATAGTTCAGAGCATTTTAAATTGTCTGCAATTTTTTTTTTTATTGTAAGAAAACTGGCCTGGTTTTGTGAAGCATTTTGAGTTTGGCAGAAGTAACTACTTGGATAAAGTTTCACCAACAGGCTCTGCTTAGTAGGATACATTTCTGTGTAGGGTCTTACATAATTAGATTTATAAAACTAGAACACTGTCTTACGTTATTGCTTAACAAAGTTATCCTTTTTACCTCCTTTTTATACACAGAATTTTGTGCCATAATACTTAATCTTTAGGATGAAAATGGATCAATTAGCTCTTGCTATCATAGCCATGGAAAGCTCAAGCTAAAATAATTGCAGTTGTGCAGACTTAAACTGTGACTGCTGGCCCTATTTTTTCTGCATGTCACTCATTTTTCAACCTATTTTTGCCATATTCACTTGACCAGTTCTCTGCTGATGATTTATAAAATGTGTACTGCTATCTTCCCTTTTCTGGAGAAAGATTATTTGGAGCTAAAGAACTCCGCTGAAATCATGGCCCCTTCATACTAGCTTTTCTTAGGGACACAAATCCTGTGCTTAAAAACCTGATACATGCCAGGAGCTAGAACATGCAGGAGGGAATGAACAGTGTTAATGGTCTCTCATTAACGCCAGAAAGTGTTTGCCATTTAGCTTCTTTGAAACGTTAGGTTATATTCTGTTGGAAGGTAACTTGCTAAGAACATAGAGATGAATTAAGGAAAATATCATTCAAGGAGAAGGATAACATGGTGGCATTAGGTATGAAGAAGAATGTGGGCAGGTGGGCTGATGCTGAAGCAAAATGTCAGCTACAAAAAACAGTGGTCAGGTTTAGAAGTGTAGGTTTACTGCATCTGGCTCTGCTGTCACACGTGGAAATGGCAAGCAGATTTTGTTTATTCACTTATGTTGTTCAGGAGCTCTCTGTGGCTCTGACGGAACTGGCTAACCCGTGGTGCACCTCAAGTTACTGTTCTCCTAAATGTCCAAATTGAAACGTAAATTGGAGTACATCACATGCTTTTTCTGGCCTACAAACACAGATTGCCTGTCTATGGGAAGCAGGGCTTGCAAGGCGAGGCGTGCCAGAGCGTGAGAGTAGGGAGAACTTTTACGTCTGGTATTGCACGCATAGATTGTAGCCAAAATACTGTGCTTTGCGCTGTCTTTTGCAAGAAGTTACCCACACTAAACCTAAACTTCCGTTTGTCAGGGATGTGGTTATACCTGCTGCAGGGTTGGGGACTTTTATTTCTTTTTCTCCATCTAGCTGGATGTGCTCCTTTTGTGCTGTTCATCTTGCCTGTGAGGCAGATGCAACAGAGGCTGAGAAGCAGAGGCATTTTTGCCCACATCTCAAAGGCATTAGGCACTGCATTCCTTCCCGTGTCAGTAAATAGAGCTCTTGAATGTGAATAGATGGAGTACAAGGTTTAGCATTATTCACTGTCACCTTAGTGAACTTATTTTCTGCTAACCTCATTCATAACCAGCTGACCTGTGTTTGCTTGAAGTTTTCCAAAAAACCAGAGCATGGACAGATGCCCAGCGTAGATTTTTCATCTGGAACTGTTAGGATTTGACACAGCTGTAAACTATTGAAAATAGAGGCATATGGGATAAATAGGTAACCTTAGCTGTCATTGCTGCTATTCACTATGCGTGTACTTACATACTTTTATGTATACATATGTTTAAAAGTGCAAAAATGGAGTGCAATTTGCTTGGAATTTTCTTCACACTGTATTGTCATCTGCTATTTATGTTACAGTATCAAAGTATTACATGTTTTGTAAATGGAAAACAAAAAAAATAGCTAAATACTTGTATTTTCAACTCTTAAGAGACCTTTTTTAGAAAGAAAAAAATCAGGGGATAAGGATGCGAGGGGATTCAAGGGAACAATGAGAAAGATACCACTCGGTAAAATAGGCTTTATATTCAGCGTGCCCGCTGCCTTACAAGACTCCTTCCTTTCTCGCTGAGATTTTTAGTAGTAGTAGAAACTTGAAGGAACACTTGGAAGAATAACAGTGGGGTGTAAACAGACATTTAGGGAACTTAATTCCAAGAGTAAGAGTATAATGCTAGGAAAAAAATGAGTCTATTTAAAAAAATTAATCAGTGGGCTGACAATACTGACTAAATGGGTTAAGAGCCAACTTCTGAATAATTGACATTGATATAAAATGAGGATAAGTCTTGAAAGTAACAAGAATTTAAGCTAGAGGAGCCGAACAACATGAAATCACACCCTATATTGGCCACATTATATATTCTAGACCAGTCTCACTGTGCTGGCAAAAATCTATAATAGGAATTTGTGCCCTGGTTGTTGGACACAAATGTATGAAAACTAGAACAGCAAGGATAGGGAGAACTGTGAATAATAGCAGCTTCCAAAAAATGGAAATGGAATGGAGCTGTAATAGAAGTGAGCGATCCAAACAAAAGTAGCACAGGGATTTGTGAGTAGATTGCATGAAGCCATATTAGTAAGGAATGTTAGGCATAAGTTCGTTCTTGGCCATTACTTTCAGAAATGAATTCCAGAGGTTTTCCACAATTTTACTTGGCAATTGGGAAGCATTCAGGACTGAGTTCATAGCAGGCATGTTGCTTTTGCATTTGCAGTGGATCTAAATGAATGTAGATGTCTTGCGCAGTTTGACATCATTCGAGGCATGCCTCTTCAC
>NW_009260493.1:9818211-9844957 GCF_000687185.1 Egretta garzetta | reverse complement strand
ACACACATCTGCAACTGCTGCTGCTCTCCAGACAGCAGCAGCAACAGCAGCATGTGGCTGAAGCCACCCTCCCACCGGTACATTACCTTTGAGGCCAGTGGGATGGGAGCTTTTTCCTTCCATTATGGATAAGTGAGATAAAAAAGGAAATGACCTTATTAAAAAAACCCCATAGCAGCACAGAGGAGTTAAATGTTATTTTCTGAATAAAACATTCAGTTAAAGTGGGAGCAGGGAATTTGCAGACATTTGTGTTTTTTCCTCAGAAGAACTGAAAAACATTTTGTTGTGGATGAGGCATAAATGTTGTGTGGGCTGGAACTGTACAACTGATTCACTTGGAATTTTGAAGCAGTGTAGTGCTGCTTTTGGTGAAGTTATAACAGCTCAACCCTGGAATTAAGTTAGTTCTTGTACTACTGTACAACTATTAAATGTGGGTGGGATTTATTGTATCAAAATATTTAAAATTATTTGACCTGTGGTGTGGTATGCCAACAGTTTTGTTGGCATAGAATTGTGTTGTGTTGGAAGAGACTTTTTCCGTGTAAGAATGGTTACATTTATATAGAGCCAGTATAATCACAGTCATACTAATGGAAGAACAGTCATGGTACTCCTCTAATTCTGGTGTAAGGAAAACTGTACAGCTTGCACAGGGAGGCCCATATATATCAATAGAAGTGAATGTGCTTTTACTGTGGCTGATCTCATCACTGACTGAGGGATTTAATGCTTGTTCGTTGCTTCCTGTTGTTGAAGATGTTGAAGAACCCAACACGCAGAGGCTTCTTTCTCAACCAGTTATTGTGTCTTCCAAGTTGCAAATCCCTGGCCTACCCTTGCGCTGGGAACAGCAGAGCAAGCTCCTTCCAAGTGTAGCTGGGATCCCAGCCAGTAAAGTTTCTAAATGGAGCACAGATGAGGTAGGTTTCCCTTGTATCTTCTGTCTCGCTGCCGCTGCCCTTGAAGTCTTGGTCGATTCAGAGTTTAAATTAGCCCCATAGATTAACAATAATGCATTAGTACTCAGGATTAGAGTCAGCCAGAACTCATGTATTAATTCATATGTGTATAGATAGGTATAGATCTAGATAATTATGTATGTGTGTTTATATGTATTCACTGGTGTTAGAAAGGGAAAGAAAATTGCTAAACGTATGGCCCAGTAGATCAGGTGCTCAAGCTCTACACTAATAACATCTAGCACCCACACAGACATTCTGGAGGAATGGCTTAGGGGTCAGCATGGACCAAGGAGCTATTCCTGGTGCACAGTTTGGATGTGGCATGCTGTTTTGGCAGGTGAGCATATAGTGCAGAAGGGAACAGTATGGATGTGGTCCAGCCATGATGCCTGATTTGAGGATTGGAGCCCCATCACTGTTCAAGTATGTAGTAATACCTGAACAGACAGAGTCTAGTCCCTGCTTTACTTTCAGAAGTACCTATGACTAAGGCAGTTTTCTGTGGCTGGGACAGTCGTGTCTCCTCTAATCGGAGAAGAAAGAAGCATGAACTTTGAAAAAGGATTTGCTAATCTCTGTGCTGTAAAGAATAAAGAAGAGGAAGGCAGCAACCACTTTGGTTTGCAAGAAGTGACTACCAAGAGAAGGTTCATGGTTCTGGATCTGCATGGATAGGATAATCTGAGTAGTTTTGAGGGAGTAGCCATATCCCACTCGTAGATGTCCTGTGGACAAGAGTGGCACATGTTCTTTTAGTTTGCAGATTTTGTGAATCCTGTCCTTAAACACCCAGCTGCATGACTTACAGAAGAAGGTGGAACACCTAATATGAGGCTGTAAAAACAATAGCTGAAAACCTTAACTTTAATGATTGTCAACCTTTAAGACTATTTTGAGAAAACACTGGTCTTACTGAATCTCTTGTTGTATACTTTGGTGGCAGGTCTCTGAATTTATACGGAGTTTACCAGGATGTGAAGAACATGGCAAGGTGTTTAAAGATGAGGTGGGTGAATTTTATTTCAAAAAGACACAGAGTACAAAGCTTGGTGGAAAGACTAATTTTATGTCATCATTAAAAATACATACAAAGTAGTAGGATGAAGTGTATGCTTCAAGTCAGATGCAAATGTATGGAAGATTAGGTTGGTTTGCAGGTCATGGAGTGGGAAGGAAGTAACGAAGATAAAACTAGCTAAGTGTCAGCCAGCTCTCTCGTGCTTCTCTAGATTTGTTGCGGCAACTGAAATTACTTTGAAGTAGTGGTAGAAGGGGAGGAACTTTGTGATTTACTACGGTTCTCTCTTAATCTGGTTTGAGGAAATTTATAAGTAAGTTATTTTAGTTCTGCAGGATGTTGATAAGTAAAATAAAGCAGAGCAGTGGTTCAAGATAGCCACCTCTTGAAACTCTTGGCATCTTGTCTGATCATACTTAGCTCTTGATGCTCTTCCTCCTGATATAGACAGCTTACAAATGTGATTTGAGTGAGCGGGAGGTGAGAGGACATGAAGGCTTCTGATGAGGTTCAAAGGAGCGTGTACTCCAGGCATGCATTTCTGGTATCTGAGAAGATTTTTGTGCCAAAGTTGTCATCAGGAAGTGATAGGGCTTTTAGGTACAGTAGGCCTTTATAAGCTAGGTTGGCTTTTTCTTTTCCACTCAGAGGTTTGTTACTCCTGTTAATGCTTAGTTTCAAGAAGGCTGTTTGATCATAAATTGCCAGAGTGAATAGTTCAGGTGTTTATCCCAGCCAAACCACCTGAATGGGCAGAGTCTGATACTGTAGTATCCCAAGTCAGCCAGCCTTTTAAGTGAAGAATAACTGTGGTACTTAGACTTGAGAAGGCATCTCCTGAGCAAAATATCTACAGATGGCCCTGCTAATCTCCTGCGACAAAAGTTTTTGGGCCATGCTGTAGATTGTAATGACTATTACAGTTGCACTAGCTTAGATGTTAGGCATTTTACATTTGAGGCAGGTATGCAGGCCTAGGTCATCCCCTGTGTCACGTAGGTTGTCTCACCAATGAATTTAATATCAATAAAAGCTGGCATATTGCTAATTAAGTCAGCAGGTGGGAAGTGCCAGAGAGATGGATGAATCCTAAATGCTTTCATTCTCAAGAGGTGTAAGAAAATACTTCCCCTGTTTAGGATTCAGCCTTTCAGGCTTTGTCCGTGAGTAGTAAATCAAACCTCTCCCTGTGAGGCCAACCAAACTTCTGCTGTGGAAACGAACCCTCCTCCTGCTTATATAAAGACGCTACAATAATCGGGGCACCCCCACGCTCGCCCACTTCTGGTTCTGAGCCCACCCAGTCTGGCTTTGTGCACAAAACGAGCAGAAAAGTGACTGTGGTAACTGCGCGATGCTCTCTCGCTGCAGTGTTCCTCGGCTTACAGCGCTGGGGCGTGCCTTGCAGGCTTCCTTCGCAGCATGTCTGATGCAGAAAGCTTCTCTTCTAGTCCTACGGAAACTTAATTGCACTGGTTTTAGCTCAAATTAGGATCTTTAAGCTTAAGCAGTCCTCCTGATTTAATCACAGCTGGCTTTTAGGCCTAGCTATCCTGCTTATGTTACACTGAAAACTTAACCGTAGATACCTAAGCGACCTGAAGTTTACACAAGAAATGTTGACCCCGTTGAAGCCCTTGGAAGTGAGGGCCTTGTGGCTCCTCGTGTTTGGATTTAGCACTCCCGCTGACAGAGTGATTTGCTTACATTCACTTGTAACATTTATTAAAATAGCAACGCTACAAAGCTGGCAGAAAAAACACTCAGTGTTTTGAAAAGTGGTGTTTGTGTCAAAGAGGCAGTTTTATGTAGCCTGGCCCCTGTTTACATCTGGGACCAAATTTGTTTTAATTTGCTATTTAATGAACAGAAAGGGGTGGCCTGAAGGGGGTTCCAGTTCTGTAGTTGGGGGTGAAATCCAGAAGCTTTCTTATGGAGAGTTGCATAAAAGGAGTAGCTAAGGTGTTAAAAAAGCATTATTGTGCTGCAGTACAGTTGAACGCTATTTCACTTACACATTTTATTCTTCAGTAGCTTTTACTTTATACTGTCAGTATGAAAATAAGAACTGGTTAGCTAAAAATTAGCCAGACAGTTGTTTTCAAGCAGAAAGAAGATCATCATCCTCTTCCTGGGGACTAGCTGATCTGTTTTAAAAGGTTGAAATCAAAGCTATCCTGAAAACATTTGAAAGTGTTTGTATTTAGCCATTCCTTTACACTGTCTCAAATCGCTGGGAATTTTCTTCTCATGTTTTCTGAAACATCTATACTGCTGCACTGTCAGACCTATTAATAGCTTTGTGTGTTTTTTCTTTTAAAGCAAATTGATGGAGAAGCATTTTTTAAATAGTAAAAATAATGAGCATTAAACTGGGACCAGCCCTAAAAATCTTTAATTCCATTCTGATGTTCAAAGCTGCAGAGAAAAACTCACACAATGAACTTTGAAGATAATGGAAAATGTGTACGAGCCAGCTTTCTCCACTGGAGCTCATGTTTTATTCAAAGCACAAAGACTCGCTGGAACTGTTGAGTAAGGACTCTCAGAAAGGAAGAAACTTAGGTTCAGCCCTGGTGGACTATTTATATTCTCCTGGAGCATCTGAATCCTTCTGGGAAGTGTTCAAGCTTTCGAGAAGGTACTGTGTGACAACCGAGTCAGCTAGTCTTATTTACCAAACTAATGGCGCTAATTCTCCACGGATGGTTGGGATCCCTAACTTTCTCTGGACTTCAAGAAAACCTTCATTAATTATTTATGCTGTATTATATAAGGGAACGTTAATATTTTTTAAGAATTCTTGAATTCTACTTCATGTACCCATTTTACCTTTCAGAAGCTTTTACTTCATACTATCAAAAGAAAAACTGATTAGCCAAAAATTAGGCTACAGGTAGCCAGATGAGACTGTTATGGCTAATATGTATTTGTGCCATAGTTTAAAAATGAAACACTTAATGTTACATACGTGACACTTTATGCTACAGCATATAACTTTACAGATTATAAAACTGTCTGTTTGCTTGTAACAAAACAAACCTTGTTGGGGTTGAAATTATAATGCTTTTTTGATAACTGAATGTTTTTACTTTTGCACGATTACAAAAATGTTACGTGAGTTTTTCCACCAGCATCTTTAATGTACTTTACCAAAAGATAAGTATAGAGAAGGCTGCAACTGAAAAATAAAGTTTGACTTCATAGAAGACTTTTCATTTATGCTGCACAATAGAGTCCCAGCCTTTTACGTGGGAGCCTGCTACAGTCCTTCAGCACATGAAGGAAAATACGTGTATTATCAGGTAAGGATATTAGCAAAAAAGAAAACGTATTTGTTCATGTCTGCACATGCCAGTCTCCAGTATAGTTACCACAACAGTGGAGAGAAACGTTGTGCTAAAGCTAGGACTGCTACTCTGGCTTCGTATTCAACATAGGTTTGTTTTCCCAGTGGTGGGAGAATTATTTCACCCACCGCTTCCTAGTTGGAAAGTCTGATTTATAAATGAATAGGGCATAGGGGGAAAGACAAAGCACGGAGGAAAAGGACACTTAAACGGATATGGTGCATCGGCACATCCTAGGTGTAAAATGCATGCATTTCACTGGGTCATTAGCAGGCTGCAGGTGCCACCAGCAGGTACTTAGCGGAGACAACCTTCTTTCTTGGAGGATTATTATAACGATTTGTCAGGGAAAGTCACTGCACTTGGTATATATACGTAAGATGTAAACCAGATGCACTTTAAACGGGAGAAAGCCTAGCTGCCTGTATACTGAGGACTGTTCCAGAATGTTACTTTTGCAAGAAGAGAGGGAAGAGTTGGATCAAGATTTTTGGCAGCCCTCTTCTTAGCGCTGCAGTGGGCAGTTGCTCAGCCTTTAGAGCTGAGAACAAACCAACCAAGCATTTCCGTTGCACAGAGCTGGGAGAATTTTACATCTTCCCACAGATTTTGCTAGGCTGTTCTTTGGCTGGAGTTCCTTAAGATTTTGGGAACTCTCTGTGCCCCTTCCAGATCATGTAGGTGACTGGTACCTGCCATAATACGAGGTGAAACAGGGTCAGTATGAAGTAAGTTGCATTGCTCTGTTAATTTCCTTCCATAGCATTGCATAAATAATATTTTTACATTTTGTTCAATATTTGTACATTAAAATTGCACTCTTATTGTACTACAATACAAATAAAACCTGAACTGGAGCCGTCTGTTACATTTGTGTGTGCCCAGGATTCTCAAATGAACCCGGCTGTTCCCAAGGGTGGTGTGGGGTAATTCCTCACCGTAGCTCAATGTGGCCATCAGTTTAAAAAAACTAACTTGGCTCCTGCTGTCTGCCCTCTCCCTAACCACTTACTCCTAAGGTTCACAGGCTGCTTGCTGTCACAATCAGAATCCCATTTATGGACCTGGATTTTGTCACTGGCACCAGCTGAAGTTGCCCATGCAGGTCAGTAAAATGTCAAATTCTTCTGTTTTCTTTCCTCCTGTCCATGTAGTTTATTTTCCCTCACCCTCTGTCTCTCTCTCGTGTGCCAGCTCTGTAGCCTGCAGTGAGAATCAATGAAGAGATTTGCTGCTCAACAGAGATTACTTGGGGATGTTAGCAGCTCCCTGAATTTTTATATACCTACTTACAAAGCACTGAATCTTGAAAACGGCAGTTGGTACTGTTTTCTATGTTGTGTTGGCAGTAGCCCAGCCATCACACAGGTAAAGGTTGTCCCCTGGTTTCCATGGGACCGACATGAAAAATCCTGTGACTTTAACGAGAGAGTCTGGCCATTAAATGCAGCGATCTCCCCTCATACTGCAGGGTCTCCCACTGTAATCTTGGCATTGGAGTCACCGCCCCTGCACAGCCAGGCTTTAACAAAACTTCTGTCATCTTCCAGGCTGTGTGTTTGAGTGTTTAAAGAATCGTGGTGACCACAAAGGCTGCTTTGCCTACATGGACATTTTTAGAACTGTTGGGAGATGGATCTCTTCAGGAATGCAGTATTTTCATAAAAAGCCATTTTAATTTCTAACCAGTGTCGTGGGGCGTGTTTGCTGGCTGCTGCTACTGTCCGGTACTAGGTGTTTGCCTGAAGTCGTGCCCTGTCAGGCAGTAATCCCTGGGATTTCCAGAGGTGCAGGATTTAAGAGGAGCGTGTTGGGGAGAAGTGGGGAGGGAGGCTGTGGAAGAAGAGAGGAGAGGGCCTCCGCTCTGTGTGGGTGGATAGGAGCGTCACCATGTGGAGAAGGCTGATTTGTTCTGGGGAACAAATTCAGAAAGAAAATGAGTTCTCTCCCTGTCGCCAAAGCTGTGGTTACAAACGCACATGGCAGCGTCCCAGACAAGTCATTCTTGCTACTTTGAGAGCTCATCTCAGAATCCCTATTTAGCAAATTCAGGATTAATGTTTAAAAAAAAAAAAAAGAAAAAGAAAAAGAAAGAATGTTTCATGCATGGAGAAAATAGTGAAAACTCATCATCCTGCAAATTATAAATCAGGCCACCATTTTAAAACACAAAAATTATTGCAGTAGGCTTTCAGTGATCATAATACATCGAAATGATGGTAACAAGTAAATCTTTAACTTGTGCTACTTCAAAACACTAAATGTATTAGCATCTGAAGCAGTGAAGTGCTCACATTAACTCATAAGTGTGTTTTTAAAATTCTGACAGTCAAAAGACTATCTGAATCTTTTAAATGCTCCATATGGAAAAATAATACATGACACATGCATTAATGTAGAAAAAATTTATTATCTCTAATGCCTCTAGACTGCTCTAGAATTTCCATTTAAAATAATGAAATTGCTTAGGTTTAAAATTTTTAAAAAAGTAGCCAGTACAATTAAAAGAAAAGGACATTATTAAACATAATGGAGTTATAAATACACGTACACTTTCAGCAGAAAGAATGGCATTGATTTATCTTCACAACAAAGGGGTTTATTTTGACAAGACATCAGTGCTCCCGAGAGGAGTGCCGTGTACACCGTCACATGCTGGGATACTGGGGTACCTGGGCGGGCAGGGATGCTGGGCTCCTCACCTCGAAGACCAGGGACTCCAGGAAGTTGAGCGTCCTGTGGATTCTCTTTGGGCATGGGATATCAAACACATGAAACGCAGCCACCAGTGCCGCCAGGGCCATGGTGCAGTCATCGAGCTGGGCTATCTCTTCTCTTTCTACGTACAGCGCAAACTCGCATGAATTCACATTGAAGGGGTTTTTTACTTCCAACACTGGTGTCACCACCTTCACCTAAATTAAAAAAAAGGATATGTCAAAGGGTGTCACAGCATCGCTTTGGTGAACAGGTCAGAGGAGTAAGTAAGCGTAATAACACCACTTTGAATTTAGCTAGTGTTTCAGTGGATATTTGCCTTCTACCCCAAAAGGTAGGCTAGTGTCATCCTTTCCCAGGAACTGAGTGGAGCCACCAAAAAGCCAAGTGATGTGCTCGGGCAGCTCATAGGAGGAAGAGAGACCAAGACTGTCTGTGCTCCGTCTCCTACCTCCTCATTCACTGCAGCAAACAGACTGGAATCGTCTCCAAAGACATCTGGCAGGAGTAAACATGCAGCAGTCGTTTTCATATCTGTCAAAGGCAAGGATTTCTGCTAAATTACAAATGAAAATGTTCTGGCACTGCAGTATTGTCCTGGAAAAGCAGATTGCAACCTATGAAATAGTTAACAGCTCAGCAGCGGAACTGCTGTTCAGTGCATTTTGAAGAGGAATTTATACCACAGTAAAGGTTTAGGTGCCTCAGTTGGGAATGTGCGGTAGTGTTCAAATCATTCATGATGCTCTGCTACTCCGTAGTGCAATTAAATTTCTCTCGCAGTAAGTAAGTAGGTCTTTGGATTGCTTCTAGTGGAGTTTGGGAGCTGAGCAACCCTGTTGCCAGAGGACTCCACTTGGAAGGCTGTAGTGTAAGTGGGTGCTGCAGGACCTCCTGGGATGTGGTAGCCACCACCCCTCTGGTTCAGCTGTTAATGACTGTAACATCTTTTTTGCAGGTCAGACTTCTGGTGGCATGTGTTTCACTGAACCTACCTTGTCGGCATTTATTACCTAGGTGCTAGGTCAAGTTGTTTCTTAGACAAAACAGGAGAGTAAAGGCCTTGGGACTTCACTAAGGTACGAGTTAAAATCTTTGTGGGCATATTATGTAAGAAAAGGGGAAATTACTTACAACATTGATAGCTTTCTAAGGCCAAAGGTATGAGTAGAAAGTCCATAAAGGCTTTCTGGATTAGGCTGTGCATTGACACTTTTTAATCTATCATGAGTTACTGAGTACTCGTGTTTTTAAGCTTGAAGGAAGATAAAGCCAGTATGTTAACCTACTCTGTTTGCTTTTTTAAGAACGGCCCGGTAATAAAAGGAGGGAAACTGCTATAGGAAACGCACATGTTCATACTGTGTCGCCTTTGATTTGCCATCCTGGTGTTATGCCTGTTTGGTAGAAAATGAGAGTCAAAGGAGCACTTTTCACAGAGCTAAGCTCAGGCGTAGCCATCTACAGCTGCAGCTTGGGAAGGAGGGAGCTTACAAGTAACTTGCTTTGTCCCTGCAGAGCCGTGCTCCCAGACTTTTCAGCCTGGAAGAAGTTGAGTGGCAGCAGGTGCTTGCTCCCTCACAGCCAGCGAGCCAAACCCATCGAGGTACCTGCTCTCCAGAGGAACTAGTTTGTGCGCTTTCCCCTGCAATGTGTCTCTGCAGGGTCAAGGTACTTCAGGTAGCGGTAACTACTTCTGTTATTGCACTGGGATGAAGATTTCAACCATAGAAACAGTACCAGTACCTCTCTTTCTAAAGGAAATTGGCTCTTTTTATGGGGCTATTTCTCTTTCTAAACCAGAAAAACTGTTTTCTGCATGTATTTTTAGAAAACAATAAGCACTCTTTTATGTATCTAGAAATACATAATTCTGCTCATCTTCTTTTACTAACTTTATCAAACCTGCAATCTTCTATTCACGGTAGGAAAAAGAAGCTTCAATACCTGACTGACTTAATTTTCCTAGTAATTTATTAGCTTTTATTCTTAATGCTTCCCCATCACTATGTATTTTTCAAGCAACTGTGACATTTTAAAATGTTTTTGCAGTAAAAGTAGAGCTAGTTTAGTTACATAAGTAAGAACAATTAGCTACAACAAAACTCTGATAATCAGAGCATAGAAGATTTGTACTGACATTTCAGGATGTCTTCCTCTGTGTGCCGCTTCAGATTTTCTTGCAGCATAACGTTAATTGGATTATTCCTCACCACGTACAAAGATAAAATGTTTTCTGAATAAATCTCCAAAATCTCAACTGTTTTCTTATAAATGTCCATGTGTGTGAGAAGCTGGAACTCCCTAAAAAGCTAAAAGAAAAAGAAAAATTTGGCATTATTGCAATCCTCAAAACCAAAACTGAAAACAAGACACGAGATGCACATTTTGAAGCCCGGATAAGACTAGCTCAGTAAAACAAGATTATAAACTGGAGGGGGTGGTTTCATTTCTTTTCAAAGCAGGGAAGAAATACATCAAGTAACGCCAAAATACTTCAGAAAACCCACCAGTGGTGTGTGTGGCATGTTTAACATAGGACTGGTGAATCTTTTAAAGTGGGGTTAGCAGCAAAAATATGAGTTAGATTAAAGAGAATAATGTTGATGGATACTTCACCAGAAACATACACTAAAATACATGCCTACGGTTGTATAGCATCTATACCATAGAATTCAATGTTGTTATTAAAAATAGGTCTGTTACCTGGTAAGGGCATCTTAAGAAAGGAAATAGTCTAAGAACGTCTTTTAAAGGTGCCTTATCGCTGATCATCTTCCTCCGTATTTCTATTGTCACATTCATTCTGTTATCCACTTCTTTCCAGTTCCTCTGAGTTTTCATATATTCCTGCTTAAGCCACTTAATGTGTACATCCATTGCCCTGCCTTCAAGATGAATAGGCTCCTCCTGTCAAGAAATAAAGGACAGAATTGCAAGAAATCATCTAGCCTTTTTATCTGATGTGGCTTGTTTGATTTGAGTGTAGGCAAAGCGTAGTCAGGCCCAGCAAAAAGTACCTGTCGTGTGGTTTCAGTACCAGCTCTGTGAACTCACCCTCGTATTCTAATAGTTATATTAAGGCCTGTTTTCTTATAATACTATAGCTATCAGCCAAGTCTCCCAAGCTCAAATTACATATTTGGGGGTATTCATGAAATTCCTATGCCTGTGTCTGGTTTGTGTAATTGTGGGTTATTGGAAATTAGTAGGCAGTTCTAATGATGACTCAGTGTTTAGCAATATTAGCTCTGTAATACCAAGAGAAACAGTATTTTCTTCTGATTCATACAGGTCCTACAAGCAGGACAACTAACTTTCACATTTTACGCAGCTGAAGTATTTACCCCCAAGGAGATCAGCTGAACTAAGGAAACTCTTAATGAAAAGCATTATTTGAGCAGTTTGACTGTTAGTGTTTCCAAAGAGTTGTTTTGTACTTGAAGATAGTTAAGTCTTCCTCAAAATTATTATTATTGTCCCTGCTGTAATTCCAAACCCAGTAATTACAAAGAGGAGGAGTGGCCATCCAAAGCAGTACACCTGTGGCAGTAGCCTGCAGCTGTTTAATTTCTGTGAGAGGACGCAGTGAATTTGTCCATGGGGACAAGCTGAGACCACGTGCAGATGCCCCAGTAGTGCAGATGCCACTCTCGGGCTACATTTACATGGGCTTTTCCCATATGTATCGCCACCGGTGCAGCTGCCGTTTATGTCAGTGGTGGCCTGTGGGTCAACACCAGAGCGAGTTGAGACACTTTCATCCTGTTCCCCAGAACATTCGAGACACACAGCTGCAAACCATCCAACATCCCAAACTGCTTTGCAGTGCTCTGTATGTGCAATTTAAACTTTCCAGTTTAATTAACATCCTTTTTTAAATGTGCATGCAGTATTCCAAGAATGGTTGCACAAGGTACACAATTAGAAAACTGTCTCCTTCCTACTATTATATCCATGGATTTCAATAGCTGTTTGGTATCACAGAAGAAATTCAGCCCTGCATGCATGAGAGTTACCTATTGCGACCCCCGCAGGTCCTCCTCTGGCCCTTGCTAGGATGCTGTATCAGCACAGTCTGCACTCCTTCTAATAGCGGATTTTAGTCTTAATTGCATTGCAGCAGTAACGTTTGTTTGTGACCAGCCTGAGCAGGCGTTCCTGTCCCCTTCCTCACTGCGCAGGAACAGAGGCGGTGGGTCAGATGATTTAGTCCGATACCCTCCTCTGCCTGGCTGAGAGGGGGGCTGGGAGAAAGTACAGAGTATGGATGGCTGGGTAGTGGTACTTCCCCTGAGTCCTGTCAAGACGCCACTGAACTGGGGTTGTATGTTTATATATAATAGCCTTCAGTAGATTATTTTTTTTCTCCTTCCATTACTTAGCCCAGTCACTTTTCCAGCTCTCATAAAATCATACATTCCACAACATCCTGCGTTAAACTTGGCAGTTTAACTATGCTCTGTCAGAAGAAATGCTGCCTTTTGTTTGTTTTCTCCTGCTGCTTCTGCCTTCTAATTGTTGTACTGGATTCCATACCTATTCACCCTCTCCTTGCCACTGTAGTTTTACAGATATGTCATATTCTGTCCTCAGCCACCTCTTTTCCAGCCAAGACTGTCCTAAGCTATTTAATCATTCTGCATACGAAAGCTGGCCCGTACTTGCAATTATCCTTGTTACTGTCTTTGCATATTTTCTAATTTCACTACAGCCTTTACGAAACAGGCACAGTAAAACTTCAAGTACTAGTTGAGATGTTGGGATGCCACAGGTGCATACAGTGGAATAATGCGCTCCCTTTTGTTTGTTTCTTAAATAATTCTGAGCGTTCAGTATACTTTTTTGGACTGCTGCTTAGCATTGTGCCAAATTTTCTTTGGCATAATATAAAAATATCGTTTGTGACTGGTAATAATAACTCAGACCCCATCACTGTAAATGTTGCTAGGACTGTTGCAGGGGTTGGACTAGATGACCTCTAGGGGTCCCTTCCAACCCAAAACATTCTATGATTCTATGACTGGGCTTTCTCCTTGTGTCCTATTTTACATCTATCAATACTGAATTTTATCTGCTGTTTTTTTGCCCTGTCACTCGGTAGCATGGGGTCCTCCTGCAATTCTTCAGTCAGTCCTTGTCTTTAGTACCCTTAGTAGCATCGCCAAATGTGGTCAGCCAGGTATTCTCCTTTTTCCACATCGTTTAGAAATACATTGAACTGCATAAACTAAGCATTAATAATCTTTTCCTCTGTAAAAACCAACTATTTCTGCCTAGCCTTCTTTGTTCTATCTTTTAACTGTTTATCCACGTAAGGACCTTCCTGCTTATCCCCTCAGATTCCGTTCTCTAAGAGCTTTGGAAAGGTATGTGGTGAATTCTCTTCTGAAGTTAAAGTAAACTCTATCAGCTGGATTTCCCATGTCTTCAGGGTTGTGGAATACTTCGAAGAACTAATGAATTTATGAAGAATTACTTCTGTTTACAGAAAAGTCATTGATTCCTTCATAACATGTTCATCTCTGCATTACAGTTCTTGCCAGTTTGGCCAGTAAAGACAGCAGGTTTCTTGGTCAATATGTTCCCTAGCCCTTTCCCAAAACTCTAAAAACTGGCATCAAATTAGCTACCTCCAGTTTTCTAGTATCATGTTTCATGAGAGAAATTGCACAACACAACTAGAGAATTACCTATTTTGTCCTTGGACACATCTGAAAATTTTGCACAAATATTGTCTGGTCCTGGGAATGTGTAACTGCTCACTTTAGTGTATTATTCTATAGGCTCTTTACTGGCACACTGACCTGAGACAGATGCCCCGACGTTGCCTATGAAGAATGGTCCCAGAAACGTGATTGCCTGAACTCCTTACCTGAGAAGCCTTGCAAAGTCTGTCTGGTTTTTCTGGTATAGCTTTACATCCTGTGAGCAGCCCTGCACCTGGACAGTGCACCTCGAGCACTCCGGTTCCTCCGCAGGAAGCGGGCTTCCTGCTTCTCATCTGTTTGAAAAAGCCTTTATAACCGCAGCAGAAAAGGCAGAAAACCACGAAACCATTTCTGTGTAAATCTCCAGCGGATTGCTCGCAGTCATCAGAGTCCTGTTTTGCTGCTAGCACATCATCTCTGCCAGCTCCCCGCATCAGGGTTTGGTATTTTCTGGTGTCTATATCGGTTACTGACACTGAATACCATTCTAGTATTCACACATCCCCAAGTGAGCCGTTCAGCTGGTCCTTAACCCGATAACTTGCACTAAGTTGGATGGACTGTCTCTTGCTTCAGCATGATCACTGCACAAAACCAAGCGTTGGTCCATTCTTGTCAGCCTCAAGATGCTCATGCTTTCTCACACATGCACACACACAAACTTGGACTGTTGTCTGGGGTTTTTAAATTATATTTATGTTTTTTACCCTGAGCCAGAGCTAGTTTGAAGCCTCCAACTCCAAACAGCTTGGTTACTACTGGCTTCTCCTGTGGGTCTGCTTCCAAGCCTCCTGCCCATGGAGCAGGAGCTTCTGCAGCCACCTCAGGTGGAGCACAGCAGCTCATTTCCAGAGAGGCCGTCACCTTCAGTGCCTCACTTGCAGCGTCAGGAAAGCAAAACGAGCTCAGCCTCGTATGCTGTAACCACAGACAAACTGACTGGGCTGCTTAGAAACAAACACTGAGAACAAGTTGTGACCTTTTCTCCGGCTTATCTCCATCCCACTTGTCGAGGCAAACACCGCGCGGTTGATAGACTTTCCATGTAGTCAGCTCTGTCCTTGAGAACTAGTTTAGCTAAGATGTTATTAATTAGCTAAATGAGACCATTTGACATTTCTGTAAGCATCAATGACAAGCAACCAATAGAAATATGGCAGCAGTATAAGGAAGAATTGCTGTCATCCTTGTCTATTAGGAAAAAAAAATGCGATGGAAGGCCAGACTTCATTGTGTAAATCATCCATTATATATGAGTAACACAAGCGAAAGTCAGTGTTAGAATTGGTTTTCTTGCGGCATTCAGCCTGCTTAGAGCAATCCCTGTCTGTGAGCTTTTCACCTTTTTAAGCTGCACTTCTGGGCTGAAGAAAGGTATCGGTAGTTCTGAACATCAAGCTCTTTAACATAGCTTGTTTAGACTAGTAGTCCATGTAATGGATATGCATACCCAGCCATAAAACACATCTTAAAACTTCAGTCAAATAATAGCACTCCAGAAATGTACAAAGTCTGTGGTAGCATCGTTCAGATCCCAATTAACACCGGTTTTCTACTGGCCTTAGTAACCACTGCTGTTTCAGGGTTTACGTCTCATTTGTAAAAGTGCAGTGGAAACATAAATGAAGTATCTCGAGAATGGCAATGCTAAGTATGATGTAAAACACTTGGGCTGTTGTAAAATTGTGCTGCTTGCAATGAAAAAGCAAGCAAATACTGAGTTCTAGGGCTGGCATTAGCGACCAAAGTTGCTGTGATTTGGGGACTCTTTTGTCTATATACAGTGGCTTTAATACAGTGACAGGTCTGTGCCTTTTATATCTAATCACTTCATTTCATTTTGTCTTCGGACAGTTTTATCCCTACTAAGGAATACCCAATGTGCTATAGTATATGGTGCTATGTAAATATAGATTAGCTGATTTTAGGGAGGACAGACTTCCTGCATCATTGCTTATTTCTAATTCCAACTGACTTTATGCAAGTGGTGCACGTTTCTCGGTCAAGAACAGAACAGAGTAATGAGACCTCACTGGCACATTAAGTTGAACGGCAGTGACTGTCTTTAGCAGGGCCAGTGTGGAATTAGAGAATAGTGAATTTAGATGTTTGTGGATATGTGGCTGTTTTCAGTCAACCTAGCTGAAAATGTAAAGGGCAAAAGCATTCTGATTATGCTTAGAAATAATGAACAACATAAGTTTCATTCAAATAAAATCTGAAGGCTTTTGATAGAGCAGGAAAGTTTGGCAACATTTGAATTTTACACAAATGATTTCTGACCTCAGAATGTATTAGATTCTAACATCAAAACAAGTTTTTGCTTTTATTAAAAAATTACAAAATACCATGCTTGTAGCAGAACATGTTTTGTGTGTAACTTGCTTTATAACTCAATTTCCATTATTTTCAGCCCTTCTTCCTATTTTGCAAATTTTACTTTTTTCTAGTAAAGTGCAATGAATATTAATTCAGTCACACCTAAATGCAGGATTCACGTAGAATGTTTTGATTTTCTCCTTTTAGTTTTTAGATTGTGGACTGGTTGATTTTTAAGGTAAGTAAAAAGGCAATTGAGAGGTGGCTTTCTCTTAGGGGAAAGAAGTTACCTCAGTGGGGCACCATATTGCAATGCATTTTAAATTTTACTGGAGAATGAGTTCAAGTGTGTTTTAAAATCTTTTACAGTTAATTTTAACATTGCTGGTGTGAACTGGAAGAGTCTGGGTTTGGAAAACTGGTTACTCAACCAGTCTACCAGCCTATCATGTGCTAATTTAGGGAGGACTCTAGATCCTCCCCACTTTAACCACCAAAGCAAGAAAGCAAGTGACAGCACAGCAATATACAGTAAAATTGTGACGATAAGGTTAAACCTCAGTTATTTCAATACACTGCAGAAAAGCAATCCTAGCTAGACCAAAACCAGGATCTCATATCAACGTCTGAAGAAAAGAAGCCAAAAGTAATGGGTCAGCATGTGTGCAGGAGAGAACTAAAAAGGAGCCTTTTTAAATGAGAGTTTCTTCATTCCGTAGGTCAGCCAAACTGCTCTAGCCAGATTTTCAGGTTGTGTCACCAGTAACATCCATTTCCCTTGCAGTGATAAGGAGAATGTTAATTGGTATTACAAATAATACCATATAAATATTAACAAATACCATATAATAATTCTTAATATATAATTTTGTCTTATTTTTCAATGTACATACTTAATTTCTAACATGAATAATATCTTTTTAAATAATAAAAGGTTGATTTTAAAAAACTATGGTCTTTCTGGAACAAATGAGAATTTACCTTAATGCCTTTAAAAAACAAGCTGCCTTTTTGTCACAAGCTCCTGAGAAATACTGCAGAATAAAGAAGGTCAAAAGGATGCAGAAAGGAAGTTAATGAGGTAAGCAGAGGATATCCAGCCCTTGTGTGTCAGTGTAACCGAGACCTTGCCCGAGGGATGGTCCTGCTTTTAGCCCTTCTGTCGGACTCACACGCAAAGGGGGACAGCGGTAGGGGCCCATCCCTGAGTCCCCATGCCCGCAACCACCCTTAACTTCTTGGCATCTCAGATACCTGTGACTAAAGCCACTGGATCTAGGAGCCACACAGCTTGTAGGGCTCTTTTCTCATGCTCCAGGTGTCTTTTGACAGTGACCTCCAGTTAATATTCACAGCTCTACTTGGAACCATATGCAAGCAGATTGTATTAAGAAGCTCACATTAAAGCAGGAAAACATACATACATAAACCAACTAGACTCCCAGTCCCTCATGTCTACCATGTCTCCAAGCAAGAGGAGAGTTAGTCATGTGGTCAGAAAGGTGTTTAAAGAAGGGTCAAATTCCTTAATGTCCTTTTGGTGGATCTTGATTTTTCCCAAGATACAGCTAGAGATTATATTACCATATTCTTGTAAAGGGAGGGTACTTTTATTAGTCCATGCTACAGCCAAGGAAGTGAAGCTGCTACTTCTCTTTGTGGGGAAGAAGGGAGCAATTCTTATGCATGATGTGTATCGCCAAGGTTTAAGATTTCAGTTACCGTTAAAAGCCAGCATCATAAATCCTAAAAGTCATTAATGTCAACACCAGGGTAACATGACTGCCTAATGATGAAAGCTCCTCTGGTGAAGACGGTAGGCACCTCTTGCTCTTTACAAGGGTTTACACCAGCTCCTGAACGGTAAATGTAGCCTAGCAGTTACTAATGACAAAGATCAAGATCTCTTTTTTGAAGAATGCCAACAGGACCTACTTTCTCCTCAGTTTGAGAGAGTGAATTTAAATAGGACCAGTAGAGTTAAAGGGATGGATACTGCACTGCATCCTACTGGTGTGTTCACTGCCAACCATGGGTTCAGGTCCCTCACGTGGGATGCCTTGGGAATATTCCTTTGAGGGAATTCCTTTGGATAGAGACTAATCTGTTTGCTGGAAAGGGTAGAAACCATGCGATGGTAGTGAGAACCATCTTCTGGAGCAGCAGTGCCACACAGAAAGGTTTAGCAGTGCCAGAACTGTATGTGAGCTCATTTTACACCATAATTTGGGACTGGGTTGTGGATGAGTAGTAGTGCTGGTACAGCTGTTGCACTGCCTTTCATTATTGCTGCTTTCAGTATCTTGTCAGCTCCCAGCAGCAGCTAATAATATTTCCTTTAAAAAAAAAAACATTTCAAATGTTCCTTGCTAGATGCCAGTGCATACTCCAAATCATGTTAGTGCTTAGAGCATTGATGCAATAACACTTCTTGATTGCTGAGTCTACCTGCATTGGAGTTAGCATCAATACTCAAGGTACTTAGCAAGAAAGCCTGACAGTAGCAGTTTGGGTGTCTTCTCTCTGCCTAAACACAGAATGCGATGCTTGCATACTTACTTACACTGCGAGTATAGTGGGACCTTGTTTGGAATAATCTTTTCCACTAACTGGGTTTTGTAACTTCTTCAGGATGAGAAACAGCTTTTGTAATCTGAATCTTGTGTCTTGATTTCTGAATACTGAAAAGTAGATGTTGCTATTTCGTCTGGAATACATACAGACACAAGGCATCACAAAAACACAGTGTACGGAACAGTTTTTAATACCACTATTGTAAGTGACAGCCCTTTTTCTGTGGTGACTTTCAGGTTCATTATAATGACGTATGTATGGGGCATTTTATATCAGAAGGAGTGGTCAAACCAGGTTATGATCACTACAAAGGGGAGATTTGCTCAAAAAAACCCCTGAACACCCCAGATTTGATCTGGGAAAAGTGTGAATCTGAAAGGCAGGCAGTAAGCTGGACCCCGCTCAGGACCTGTCTTCTTGCCCCAGAGGGTGGGAGAGAACTGAGAAGGCATCGCCATCGCACAACTTCCCATGTCCAAACACTGGACACAAAGACAGGTGAAGCGCCATGGGCAGGCTGCTTTCATGTAACCTGCTGCAGCAGGATCCACGCTGACTTGTACTCAAATGAGATGTTTAATTAAAGCAGGCTCTGCTTTAATTACACATAATTACCATTGTGAGCCAGGCAGACACTGTCAGAGAGAGGCTTAGATGCCAATGCTAACAGCAAACTTTCAAAGCCACATAAGTCAGTCTGTTTCTGACCACAACTGCTTTCTGATTTGTAAGCTGCCAAACACACAGCCTAAGAAAAACGGGTGAAATCTGTTTTCCTCTGTCCAAGGGACAAACCATATTTTACATTTATGTTAACTCACAAAACAATGGAGGTACTGAATGACATAAATAAGAAGGCGAAGCATAAGATGTATGCCAGGAATTTGTGTTTAAAGCTTTTGCTTTGACTCTAAAAGCATTTTAAAATATTAGCTAAGCAACACCGCACACTATGTATGCACATCAAAGTCTTAGTGGAAAAATCTCATTACAACAGTATAGCCATTGAATGATCATTCGTATATGCACACTCACATTCTGGCTGTGCAGACATTCAAGCACTTGATCTGGAGACTTTTAATCTTAGAGGAAAAGGGGCTATCGCCCTACTTCATCTGTGTACAGCATTCCCAGTACAGATGGCACCTAATGCTGTACCTGCCCCTCAACCACAAGACTCAGTCAAGAGAGCTTCCACATCTCATGAACAAGTTGTCCATCCCTTGAGTGTTTTACAGACATTTGATTCACCTGGTTTCCTTTTTTCCCTTGCTGATGCCTTTTTTTTCCTTCCTCATTCCTCCTTTTTTCTCCAGCCATTGCCTCTGAAATCCTATTCTTTCCACACTCCTTGAAACCTTGTTTCAAGTTTCTAACTCCTGCAGTGCGGTATCTCACTGACATATAGGATGTTAGTAACCACCTCAAAGAAAAGCATATCCCAAGGAAATGTCTCGCTTGCCTAATTTACCTAATTCGAGTTAAAAGAAACTCAAGCTCACAGGGTAGACATCGCTCAATCCTGATTCCTTCTTTCATCAGCAAAGACAATTTCCAGATCATGATGAGCATAAAGCACCAAAACCCAGCAACTTTTCTACCACCATTCTTTTCCTCACAGTGAGCCCTAAGACCACTCCCAGAGGCTCCAAGCAGACTCCCAGCTTCGGTATCAGTCTGACTTTGGCAAAAGGTTGTGCAGGCTGAGGAAAGGTAAAGGCAAAAGACAGCATCAATCATCTGCCTCACCCCATTAAATGGCTGGCTGCCTTCAACAGTTCTCTCCCTCGTGCTGGCTGGTTCGGGGACTGTCTTCTGCATCTGCCCTGAATCAGGTACTTTGTGCAGGTTAAGCCTTCCAGGCCTCGTCATTAAATCTGGTTCTGGGCACCCAAGGTGATCTTAATGCGGATTTGGGCCAAACTCAGGAAGCCCATCACACAGCTTTTCAACAACCCTCCTCCTGTTTAAAGCCAGGAGGCCCATCCATTCCCTGTGAGACAAGCTCGCTCTCTGAGCCTTGTTAGTTAAGGGGAAGCCTCAGCCTCACGGCAAGAATGTTCTCACCAGCTTCAATGCTCTTGTACTGCCACAAAAACAAGCACATATGGTGCCCAGCTTCTAGCTGGATGCATCCTGGGCCAGAAGTCTTCTCTGATTTTCATCTGGTCCACTTGGGAGAGGATTTGCACATTCACTACTTCCTACATTCCTGTTTTTTCCTGCTTATCCTCCCTGTACAGGAATAATATTAGCAGATGTCCAGCTTCATGAGTTTTAAGTTTCTGCAGAATCCTTCTGCTTTTCCCAGTCTAAGTAAGTCCTTACCAAAACATTTCTTATCTCTATGCCATAGACACAGAAAGGAGATGGCCTACTGGTGCCCCCTTTACAAATTGTTTTCATTATGTTATTCCCAGCTCTGCTGGCCAATATTCCCAGTTATCTACAAACATCTGCCGCTATCTTAACCAGCATCTTGTCAGTGACTATTTCTCCTTTTCACAGCTAACTCCAAATTTATTTGTGTGACTGCTTCAGAGAAGCCTGATGACCTCGAAAACAAGCTGTTGTAGGATGTAAGAAATTGGAGGCATTAGAAGAGGGACTATGCCCTCTCCACTTCTGTTTAAGATCATGAACTAACAGTCTTCTAGCCTGTTACATTTTCTTAAAATTCAGGTAACTTAAGATAGCCTGTCAGCAAAGGGACTATCCAAGGGTTTCTCATACAACAGCTGGGATGGATTGAAGGAGCTTGACTCAGTTGCATAGATAAAGCTATTTAGTGACATTTGAGATGTCATAGGGGTATCCCAGAAACCTCTGGAAGTAGCAGAATATGACACAGGACCCGTGCCCTTCTGGATTGGCAAGTGGAGCCATGCAGGATATCTGTGTGCATTTTTATGTCTGTCTGCAGCTAACTGAATTGGTTGTGAAGTCACACTTTCCATGAACAGCACTGTTCAAGACTAACAAGATTTCAAAACTTGAAGTTCTGAAAGGCACAATTTGCTCTTCAAACCATAAGCTTTCATCATATAGAAGCGAATCACCAGCTCTAACTGCACTTCCCTCTCCATCACCTTTTGCCTTTTGATAACCCTCTGGCCAAAGATGCACACCAAGACTGCCCTATCTTCCTATTCCTTCCAGCTCCCCCAAGTCTAGGGCCCCTCCTGTGATACCTGGCAGAAGGTTGTTTCTCTCATAGCCTGAAGGACCATAAGCCCAGTAATTACTTAGGGCAGAGAAGGGTTTTATGGTGCCATTTTGATGCTAAAAAAGGAGTACGGAGATCAGTCAGAACAAGCTGCTGGCTGGCTGCCTTAGCAGCAGTCCCACCCTGGCTTGCCTGCCTTATTTATTTTCATGGTGTGATTACCCCTCTCATGGAAAGTACCTTCCATTTGCAGCAGATGAAGGTCATTATCATGACAAAGCACTCTCCCTGGCTTACTGCAGCTCCAGGATATTTGCCTGACGGTGGAAAATTAGGAGGATTCTCACTCTATAGCTGGAAAATGTGTTAAGAAGGCTTTCCTGATGAAGTTCTGAATACCCCTCAGCCATGGAGGCCCATATTAATGTCTAAGTCAGGCACAGTCCAAGTTTCTTTCCAATGGTGGCTCAACCTGATGAATATTTGTAGGGAGCATCATTTTAAGCAAAACCTCCTTCAGTGACAGACACCTCCAGCATGGGTTTATGTGTTTACTTACCATCATTTTACAGCCCTGGGCAGTGCACTTGGTCAAGACACTTCCTGTGATGCTAGCCACTCTAAAATGAGTATGCTCTTCAAACTTAATTGAATATAGTACTCTGTAATGAGCAACACATCAGCAGTTTTGAAGAAACTGGCGGAGAAAGCCAGATGCTGCATCTGGAAGCAATGCTCTGCATGGAAGGCCAAGTAACTTTTGTGCTGTGTTTGGAGGAGGAATGCCTGCCAGCAGGTAACAGACCAAGGGGCAGATATCACCTGTGGCTCTGAGCACATCCCAAAACATCACAGGAAGCTCATCCTAGCAAGCAACTGGTTTTTCACATGATGAAATAGGAAGAGTGGTCAAGGATTTTATTAGTAGTAATAGCTTCATTACTCTTTTTATATAAAGCCAATTGCCAGGTATACCAGTGAGGCATTTCCTATTAGTAAATAATCTTATTATCAGTTTCCTACCATTAACAAGCCAAGATTACCCTGGCACAGAGCACATCTGACAGAGTTACCTCTTACAACTGTTCAAAAGCGAAAGCTCAATACAGAAGCCAGCTGTGCGGCTGGTAAATAGGTCATCTGCTGGGAACAGATGTGCTCTTTCATCTGCACTGCCTGCCAGTTGGCTTTGACCTATAATGCCCTAAATGTCCTACTCTGCCTATCTAAGGCAGAGCATGGAGACACACAGGGGCTAGGAATCCTTGACTGATTATTCTACAAAGCTCTCCTTAACCTAGAACTAATTTCCCACCCTTTTACCTTCAATAATCCTCATGTGTTGGCTTCTAGGCCACACAGGGCTGATCTGTTCTTCCTGACTTGGGAAAAGGAAGGAAGCAAGGGGATCTGGACAATGATAATTTGAAAATAATTTGGATTTGCCTGTAGTATTGGCTTCTAGACCAAAAATGTATTTGTTGAGGCTGACTCTTTGTTTAGCCATTTAAATGTATCATGAAGTTTAGTGCCAAGGATTAGCAGAAAGGTGCCTTTACATGTTTTGCTAAGCATACAAAATTAAAACCCCTACATGGCATTTGTTTAAAAGAATGATAAACACCTTGTTCAGCTGCAGTTTGTAGTGAGATAATTTAGGATCTCTGAGCCAGACATACCTGGCTTCAATGTAGAACACATTTAAAACTAAGAAAGGTAGGATTCCCTCAGTTTTGTGAGACTCGTTCTTAAGCCTTAATAGGCTCCACAAGTGTTAATTCTTGCATTTCTATCTCCCTGCTGTTTAGGATACAAGAAAAACAAGAGAAAGAAAGTAAACCTTGTTCAGGGAGACTTGGCATCTTTTCACCTCCTTCCAGTTTAACCCTTATTTTCTTACATTAAGGCTTGTAGAAAACGCCTAGGGCTTTAGAAAAGGTGGAACACACTTCCTTCTTCTTCAATTTTTAAAGCAAACAAGGAATGACCAGTGATGGCCTTGGGCAAGGCAGTTAAAAGGAGTGTTGATTCCTCATTTACAGCTACACAGTGCAGTGCAGTTTCACCTTCTCTATAGAAAAATGAAGTCAAGCGTGCAGTCCCTGCAGGATCACAGCAAAGCCCTTGTCAGCTGGCTGATGTGACAAAAAAGATCCACACTTGCCCTTTCCAAGCATTAGCAGATAAAGGACGGCCAACTCTTAACACAGGCACAAAACCAGGAGCCTGTCATTCCTCCTTCAGCACATGCAAGACTGTTTATCGTTTTGCACCCAAATTAAAGGTTTCTTGCTTCACACATTCTGTAAACATTTCAACTAAAGCTGCAAAAAGAGGGAAGTGTTTATTCCTGCATACATTAATCAAAAGGAGATAAACAGAAATTACTGAAGCTTCTAAAAAAAAAAAAAAAAAAGACCAACCCAAAAAAACAACCCAAAAACATGTATCTGCTTTTTGGTTAGAAAACGACAGCTACCTTCAAACACAAGGGTGATTTACACAGAAATGCATCCAGTAAGCCACTCTTGTTGCCCTGAAGACATGTATCTGGTAAACAGCAGGATGGACATATGTAAAATAAAGTCAAATATCTGCTTACGTATCTTCTTTATCACATTCTTACAATAATTTACATTTTACCACATTTTAATTGCAGCACTGAAGGAAGTGTGAGGAGCATTGGCAAAGGATAACTGGAACCTTAATGTATTTATGAAAGTTAATTAGTATGCCTCAACCACTTACTGGGCAGCGATAGCTCTGAATTCTCTAACTAAAGGGAAATACAGCAACTGCGTGCATGCATATATCCATAAGCACCCCTATGTATATCACACATCAACACAAACAGCTTTTATATAACAAAGTGCAATGTGACAGCAGGATATGGCCATTTGCTACCAGATCAAATATCACTTTGCATTCTTATTTGTAAAGAAGTTTCAGCTCTTTATATTATATATATTATATAATAAGCCCCTGTTATTTTTCATTCTAACTAGAGGTGTATAACCTAAAGCAGAATAGGAATATTGCATTTTAAAAAAGAGAATTTTACGTCCAACTGGCAACAACTCTAAATGACAACAAATGTGTAAGGCATCCAGTATCTGGTTCAGCTCCACTGTTAATACTTAGTTCTCCAGAAAAGAAAAAAGGTCCAGTGTCTGGCTATAGGACAAACTCTATACAAAATGAGTTTAAATAGGATGAGATTGCTTCATTCTCTCCTTTACTGGCTGGTGGCCTTACCGCAGGCAGAGGAGCTGAAAGACACAGAGCTACTCAGTTAAGCATCAAAAATCTTACCTCTACCTGCACCTGGACTTCATCAGGTTTGTTTTCAGCAAATGAAGATTTCCTGGTCTGTCCTCGCCTGTGGCCAAACTTGCATTTGTTCCTCAGGACTTGCTCATCATCTTCAATGGGTCTCCGCACATATTTGAAACGATCTTTAAGGGCCCGTTTCCATAGCAACTGCATGGGGGGAAAAAAAAAATCTGTCCCATTCCTAAAGCAGGTCACTTTGGTTTATCTAACTCTATCTTATAAAAAAGCATTTGCCACCAAGCAGAAAAAGACTTGTACGGTGGCGTCGGCATACTGGTGGCTTCAGGACTGAAGGGAATACAAAGACCTGGGGTATATGACTCTACGGCGTCTAAACAGCAGGGCTACTGGCACTGGCGTGGTTCGTTAAGGATAATGGTAATTGAACCTAAGGGTTGGATCTATCCAATATAACTGAGGCTGTCAGTGAAACCGCAGTTTGCTTTCCTTTTCTCAGCTCTACTTTTGGATGCTCCATTGATGACATCAGGTCATGAAGCTACATGGTGAATCACATCAGCTCACTGATGCCACAGAAAACTAACAGGATTTTTTGAGTGGATTATTTTTCCCCTGCCTCTGACTGCAGTTGTATGATTATCATATCTAACACAAGGGATCATGAAAGACACAGTGGGACGCTCCCTTTTGTAAAAAGCCTACAGTTACACTGGATCAAGCATATTATTAACTGAACTCAAAATTGCTGAATTAAAAGGATCGTTTAAGTAGGTCCTAGTGTTTGTGAGGCTCCTCAAGGCACGTAAATCGCAACTCAAGGCCAGGTTGGATGGGGCTCTGAGCAACCTGATCTAGTTAGCGGTGTCCCTGCTCCTGCAGGGGGGTTTGACTAGATGACCTCTAGGGGTCCCTTCCAACCCAAAACATTCTATGGTTCTACGATTAACAGCAGTTCTGCATTGCAAGTGGATGCAGTCCCTATTTAATGGAGCCACTCATCACCCCTTGCCAGCCAAACCTCCCCGTGCATCCTTATGGACAGATGGCTGTCTGCCTGCCATCCCTGGCTGGGTGTCCCGCAGCGGGACCCAGCTGTGCTAACTATCAAGACTCAGGGAAACAAGAGCTAAGCCAAGGCTGCTAAACCTGGCTGCAGGCAAACCCTGCAGTTGTGAATATTGAAAATGTTTTGTCAGATGCTCAAAAGCAACTGCATATTTCAGTTATTGAGGGTTTTAAACAGTCAGAGGGAATAAAAATTAGTCAGAAAAGTGACTGTAAGTGGCAGGATGTGGCAAGAGAGATTCGAATAGCTGTTACTATGTTTTCTAAAATTGACTCCAATACTATATTCACTTAATACTACACTCAAACCTGTACTCACTGACATACTAAACCACAATATAAACAGAAGAATGATTACCCCAAATTTCTTACCAAAATTATGTCCTTTATTAGTCAAGGTCATATGACTTTAAGGGTTAACTTTAGCATAAACTAGAATCCAGTAGACTAAGTGGTACTGTATCTTCCTTTGCAGCAATTCTGACATGCCTGCCTTTCTCACCCACGGGATATGGATGGGAGGGTCTCTTAAAAGATGGGGATGAAGGCAGGGGGACCTTTCC
>NW_009260493.1:9800608-9818192 GCF_000687185.1 Egretta garzetta | reverse complement strand
CATACTGCTCCCACCTCCCTAGGGCCCTAGCTGACTCACAGGTCCTCAACCCTAAAAGCAAGAGCTCCATGAGTGGTGAAAAATGAGCATGGAAGAGCTGTAAGTATATAGCCCCTGTGGCATCTACCTTGTCTCTTCTTGGGCAAGCCTGGGCCAGCCGGGGCAGATGTGCCCTTCCGGGGGGGACGCTTTCTGCCCCCACCCACTTACCAAAGTGCCCTCTCACTGCCAGTCACATGTGAGCATCCAAGAACTGGAAAGAAAACAAACCCAACTGCTCTTCTACTATGTAAACTTCAGACTTAGGATTCTGCCAGGAGTCACGTGGTCACCAACCTAAACCTAATGATTAGAAGTAGAGCACAACTGCTCCCCCAGTCTTCTCACAAGGCATATTTACAGCCTCAGTTTCAGCATTAGACCCCAGCTCAGTTTTCAAAAGCAGTAAGGTGACTACATGCCTCGAAAATCACACTTTCTAAAACAAAAATATAAAAATCCCTGAACCATTAAGCTTCCTAAATACATTTACAATTCTGGCCCTATGCATTTACATTTTGATGCAAATACCCCAAATGCCTAGCAAAATTTATTTAGAACATTGTTATTTTAGGGTTGTTAAGAAACAAGCAAACAAAACCTTAGCTTAACGCTTCTCTAAAGTGTTCAACAGATGTTAAAATATTTTAAAACATGATCATCCCAGAATATATTAGCATCTGACAATTTAAATATCCCCTTAGCTGTGTTTTGCGCAGTTTCTTTCTTTTGAAAACCTATGTTTGGCTAGAAGACATTTTCGCTTATTCTTCCACATGAAAGAATATGCTGACACCTATACAGAGCTTTAAATATCCCTCAAAGTTCAAAACATTCAGCTGTTTCATCCTCCTGTCCTCAGATAAATTAAGAGTTTTAACTAAATCTATTTCTGTAATAGGATTCTCATAAGCTTAGCCGAGTCCCTTCTCACATACCTATTTCATGAATGAGACTGGGAGCTCATACCTTTATGTGGTTTCCCTAGCGGGTAATGCATCTTTTAAAAAGAATGCTTTCGTTACCATTTTTGAGCTGATAACTTCATTTTCTATTAATCCCTCCCCTCCCGGAAAAAAAAAAAAAAAAAAAAAAAAAAAAGCAAAGCAGCCCAAACCACTGCAGGAAGGTTTACAATGCTTGTAAGGGAGCAGGATTATTCTGTGTCTATCTGACATAGGAGGGAAAGGATTACATGCAGATTAAAAGCAGTAATTTACTAGCGAATAATCATTTTGTGCGCAGCAGTTACATAAATCGGGCATGTCAGCACTGGCATCCCGAGTTTCACCGGCATCATGGCATCGCTTAGCAGCCCCGAGCCCAAGGGAGCTGCTTACGCAAAGCCCACTGGCGGCAAGTGGTGCGGGCGAGAGAGCCCTCTCTTTTCCTTCCTCGCGTACGGCTGTCTTGAAACCACACAATTTTCAGTTGTTGGCCGAAATGAAATGAGAGCAGTGACTCACTCCAAAGGGTTGGTTGTAACCCTTGTAAAAGGAATAAGCACAAACGGAACAGTATCGTGCAAGTGGTCGAGAAACAGTCTCAGGCCATTCTTCTTTTGACTCCTGGGACTATGACCTTGGCTTTTTCTATACAACCTATTCTTCTGTAACTACTTACAAATGTTGCACTGGTTACATTATCGATCAGAAATCTAAAAATCTAGTTCATGACTGAATGGAGATTAATTTTTGAAAATGTTGCATGTGTTACTTTAGGATAACATTGGGGTTTTTTAAGTAGAAGAAAACATCATGGGAAAAATTCCTTAGGTAGACACCTTAAAGCACTTCTTTCCAAAAGCTGACCTTGGAACAGGGTGGGGAAATAAATTTCATTCCAAGTGCTCCACAGACCTCTTAAATCAGTCTTGCTTTTAGTATAAAATGAGTTAACTTCTTTTATTATTATTTAGGATTTCAGACAATTCTTTCTTCATTCCTCCTTCTACAGTGACCTAGTAAATAACCTTCTTTTTAAATTCATAGTACATAAGTAGCTTACTCGTAACCTTATTTTTAAATTTATTCATTTAAGATCATTATCATCATTCAGACTGTATTCCATTAGATATCCTTTTCAAGGGGTGATGGCATAGAAGCATATTTTTCTCTACCAAAAAATTAAATAGGAAACCTTTTAACCAAGAAAATAGAATTATGGATAATCTACTAATAAATCTTGAAACACTAAACCTTTAACAACCTCTCATAGCAACAACATGAGATTGAAAATACAGACTATGTTTCTACATAATGCACACACTATTTAAATTATTTGTTTAAAATAGTTGGGAGTTGTAAATAAACTGTCCGTATTTTTGAAAAACAAAACAAAACAATAAACCCCAAAAAAGTGAATGTTCAAAGTTTTGCAAGTAAATTTTTTCTTGTCATGAAAAGGCTGTTGTGAATTTAGGCACTCTTAGGTTTGTTTTTTTGTTGTTGTTCCTCTATGTTTTCTTGCAGAGCTTTCCCCTTTCCAATTTTCCAAGCCATTTAATTTCCATGAAAATGTTGCAACAAAAGTGCTGACATTTCCAAAGCAAAGTTTCTCCAAGTTTTTCATTACATCAAGTTCTTTACGTTTTGATTTTCTGTTCTTGCTCAGAAGGAAAAGCTAATTCCAGAATGTCAGGATCTCCCACTGGATGAGCTTCCCCTTTGCTCAGCCAGAAGGCCCCACGGGCTGCCCCTGCCCACCCACGCCATGCGCAGGTGTGCGTACCGGCCATGGAAGGACCCAGAACAGTTTCCACCGCATCCCTCCTGTGGCCAAGACGCATCCATTTCTGGTGAAGGGCTCCAAACAGTTCGACTTGTGAATTAAAAATAAAATCACACCACTGATGGACCTTATCAGGGCATCGCATTAAGAACTACTGCAGCCTTCTGCAGACCCCAGCAGACGCTGTGGCTGCTCCTCCACCCCAGTGGGTAAGAAATTGCTTTCCTTCTAAGCATGAATTTAGAATTTATCTGAATCTAGGAACCGAGACATAGCAGAGCAATAAATGAAGAGCAATAAATTAATGTCTAACAATTTGGTGGGTAGAGCATTTTGCGTGGCAGACAGGAAAATACCTTATGGCAGAAGTGAGCTCCAGCATGCCCAAGGGAACCCAAGACTAATTACTCCAAACTACGTTCAGCCCTTTTGGTTTTTGAAATGCACGCAACTATTTCTTTTTCCTGTAACTTTGACAAGAAGTTAAAAGTCCAAATATTTGAAAACCTGTTTGTTGGTATTCCAGATGAACTCACATAACTTTATTAATCTGCTAGCCCTGGAAACCATTATTCTCAGAGGCCTGTCTGGCTGAATCGCCATGCTTGGTGCGTCCCTTTCTCCAGCTTTACAAGACACCAAAAGGAGGGGGTCACCTATCAGGCACAGACATCTGTGCACAGCTGGTCACCCGAGGCTCCCTTTGGAGTCCACAGAAAGAAAAAGGAATTTCCACAGTGCTACTCCTCTCTTCCTAACATAGACATCGAACCCACAGTATATGAACTGCATCTCCAGAAGTTTATATATATAATGTTATTTAATAGCTAATGTAATTAGCATTGATGCTTAAAATACTACTCTCATTTTACAGTTTTCCTTTTCTACATTTATCTATCAGTCCCCAAATAAAGACCTTTCTGCTTTACCTCCAAATTATTTTATGATGATAGTTTTCTTAACTACTTCAATGTACTATTAAAAAATGCAGTAACTGTCTTAACGATTTTAGATAAACAAGTTTAAGGTATTCAAAACTTCTCAGTAAGTAATATTTTACGTCTTGCAAGACCTGTGATTCAGTACTGCTATCAGGAACAGCAAACAGCAATTCTTATAGTTCCATGCTAGCCTGAGGCAATTTTAAAAGAAAAGCCTACAAAAACTTCACTTTTCTGAGCTGCTGAAGAGATTTTTTTTCTGAGAAAAGATGAAAGAATGGTGGTTAGCCAATTATTTTTTGTTGCTCATTTGTTTTTTAAAGGTATGTGAATTCTGTTTTACTGCAAGCCTCATGCTAAGTAGCTGTGCATATGTTGTAGGGTTTGTTTTAAGCCATTGCAACACACAATTATCTCGGATCAAGAAAAAAAAAAAGAAGTATTTATAGCCTTTACGACTGTGAAGGAAGAACAGAATGTTTAACAGTAGGATCAATAAAAGCAGTAATTCATCCTCACCCCCTCCTTCCAAACTTAAGCAGACAGACAGACACCTTTAGTGCATTTTTTCCTGCCTCAGGCAATAGAGAGGGGCCGGCTCAGGAGCGTTAGACTAGCAATATTGCAAACTGCTAAATCCAGCTTCCTCCATTACTTACGGTGGTTTCTTCCAGATATGCTTTTTAGTAAGCATGAGAGAAATACCAAAAGATAAAGAACAGCTCTGAAGTCTCTGCCCCATACATGCAGCTTCTGCCAGCACCAGTTCTGTGACTGATCTGGGAAAGGATCAGCCATTTCCCAAAGAATGGAGTTATAAGTAGTTTCGCTTGGTCTACTGTCCTGCTACAATGAAAGCCCTTTGAAAACCTTGCTTAAGAACCTCTGTTTAAGAACAGTTTTAAAAGATAAAGGCTGTGAAAAGGTCTTTGGACCCACCTGGAACGCCATTCCAGCTCCCCTTCACAAAGGGAGCCAGCTGAAGCTGTAAGCGTTACCCAGGGCCCTGGCCGGGGACACTCACTGTGGCAGAGAGGGATCCTGATTGGAAATAAGGGTGAACCATAGCATTCTGATCCTTCTGCTCCCTCTCTCCTTTCTGAGATGTGTTTGTTTTCTTTAGTCCTCTCCTTCCTACAATGCCTGGGCTCAGGGGAGAACTACAATAGCCATCCCTTAATCCTGACTTTTTTTTTTATTCTCAAAATTATTTTGTTTTCTGCAGTAATTGTACACAAGATATATATTTCTATATGTTTAAAGCTAACAATCCCCACTGAGTCTCACAAGCTTTTACAAGGTGCTATAAAAGTACCACGTGGCAAAGCAATGATGTGAAGTCAAAAGGTGAGCACTGTCCCCTGAGACCACAGATATGTATTCTGGGTCACAAGAGTGAGAAAATGTAGTTCAAATTTAAGTCATCTCCTTCCATTGCTTTCTGTTACGTCCCCACTGAGATTTTGGTTTGTTGGTTTTGGTTTTTTTTTTAATTAGGCCTAGATTCCTGACATACCTAAACCAGTAGTGTTACTATATGTTGTAGCTCAATATCTAACACACAAGTGATTAAAATGCATTGCAAGAGCATCAGTCATGTTAGGCCTCGTACAATTTTCAAAAGGTTTGGGTTTCTTTGTTTTTAAAAACAAAGATAAGTCACATTTACTTCTGTTTGTCCTTTGGGGGAAATTAATCCAGAAAGAAACCAGACCCAACAAGCAACCAGAAACTTCATGTACAGGTCTGCATGATCTCACAGTAGCTTTGAGGAATGGCTGTGACTGGATTAATCTTTAACTAATATGATGAAATAAGGATGTCATTTGCCCAACGTGTCAAAATGAAGCTTACAGCTCTGAATAGAGTCAGTACATAAGGCATTGATATTGATTTCCTCTGAACTAGGCTATTTTCTTGTGATCGATTATGTGGGGAAAAAGAATTATTTCTGTATTTTTCAATTTTCCAATACTTACAAAGCCATTCCCATCTTCATCGAGGAATGGGTATGCCTGCAGTAGAGCATTGACAACAATGTTATATTGCTGACTGTTTGGATACCTGTACAAACAAAATGGAGATGTAAAAGAAATAGTTGGTATTCTAGACAGTATGAGACACTGTCTGGAGCCTATACTGATATACATAAAACTGACTATTTCTAAGACTATCGATTCCCCTCCAAATAGCAAAGGGAACAGCTTTAAGGTTTGCATGAAATCTTCCTGTTTGACTTCAACAGGTTTCAGGCCCTTAGCCTCCTCTATTTAAGCAAGAATATTAAAGAGAATGGTTTTACATCTATTTGAAAATTTACTTCTGCAGCCAATAGGTAATGCCCCCAAATAAATCTAATGATGTCTTACTCACAGTGATCCTTCTAGGTATTTTGTCATGTCTGCTTGCAAAAATTCGATAATCCTTATTCTCATACTGTGATCAGGGCATTTTTTTTCTGCTAATATGCACTTGACATCGTAAGGGAAGTCTGGCAAAGCATAAGAGCTTGTCCACTGCAACGTCTTGTATCTTGCAAAAAGTGATTTCAGATTTTTTCTGTAAAAGAAAAGATTATGTCATCATGATCACTTCCTTCTTCTATGGGTATGCAGGCATGAAGGAAAGAAAAATACAAGGAAAAACTCAACACAAAGCAAAGTTATTGCTATAGAAATTCGAGGTCTGGTCTCTTGGTTTCTACATAAAGAATACCTACAAATACTGCAGTCAAAACATAAGGGGTTAAAACCAGATGTCAAACGTGAACTATTTTAATCCCCAGACACTAGAAGGTGGTCACTAACCGGAAGCAGAAGGCAGAGCGGATGAAGTCACCGGGGACTTGCTACCGTTGCAAAGTAACTTTATCTGTCATCATTTATAATGTGTTTCCTACCAGTTCTGCTAACTTAGCAGTGAGAATAAGCAAGCAGCTTGCTTGAATAAAATACTATACACGGCCTTAGCCAAGACCGTCCTCCCACAGAGGAAAGCATGGAAAGGATGAAGGCAGCTGCCAGCACAGGGATGAAGGCAGCCCCCCTGGGCAGCCGGTTCCAGAGCACTGGAACAGGCTGTCCAGGGGGGTTGTGGAGTCTCCTTCTTTGGAGATATTCAAAACCCACCTGGACGATGTCCTGTGCAACTTGCTGTAGGTGAGCCTGCTTTAGCAGGAGGGTTGGACTGGATGATCTCCAGAGGTCCCTTCCAATCCTTGCTATTCTGTGATTCTGTGATGAGCAAAATGGCTGGAAACAAAGCAGGCGCAGCCTGGAAGTACCCGCTGCCCCCCTCCTAAGACCATCAGCACTACTGACAAATGTCACACCCCAGCTGGGCTGAGCCTGAGGCAAGGTATCACCACTGGCTACCCAAGTGCTTCCTACCTCCAGAGCACCTGCCAACCCCTAATTCTGAAGGAACACAGGGAAAAGTAGAGATAAATTGCGCTGGAAGTCAGTCAAGAGCCACCTAAAAGGTAAGTGGTTCTGGCAACCCAAGACAGCTGCCCAGTCACAGTAGTCCAGACCCAATAAAGAAATTTCAAATAAGAGGTGTCAGAGACAGCTGGAGAGTCCTGTTATGTACGTGGTATCACTGCAATTTATGTTTGCTTTAATTTAAATTGCAGAGAGCAATCTGGAAACAACTACCAGACTTTTAAAAGAATTTTTTAAATAAAATGCTGTCATTATAGATGACAAATATAGGTGCTTACATGGTATCTATAGCTGAATTAATCATCTGTGCTCCCTTTATATTCACTGAGGAGAGAGAACCACCACTGAAGGATGACAGAACAATGAGAAAACATCTAAATCAGACCAGATGTTTTCTCTCATCTATTTGTCTCCACTAATTATGAAGGAAATTAAGATAGTTACCACAGTTGTTGAAATCTACACTGCATATGTCTCAGGTTAGGAAGTCTCTACCTGGTAGGTGAAAGCTCCCTCACCAAGAGGTGTGTCTGGGCTAGGCATGCTCTAGTGTCCCTTCCAAGCTGCACTAGATTTTGAGTCTATGCAAGTTATGGAGGGAAATACTGCTAGACTTCAGTCAATGTACACAAGTTTTCACTCCTAAAGGTCTCTATGATAGCCTATAAACAAAAGCTAGGTATATAAATAAGAGTTGTGAAGAGTTTTAGCAAGGTCTTCATTGGGAGGTTTTGCTATCCAGCCACTTTCAGATAAGGATGTTAAAAAAAACCCAAACAAACACAACTTGGTCACCAATATCTCTAGGCTGGCGAAATCAACCACAATACCAACAGGCAAGCATTTGCGATAGCTAAGTTTGCACCCCTTTGAAAGATTGCTGTGTATCTGGGAGGCAGATTATTTTGGGTCTCAATTGCCATAGTTACAGCCTCAATACCTTCTTGAGTAGATTAGCCTATAGCTCTCAACCTTGTTGACCTGGTTATGTTGCCACACCATCTTGGCATGTTTTAATGTAGGTTGCTAGCTTGCAGGCTGGTAAAAGCTCTACAGCCATGATATAACTTTACCAGCCCTAGCGCTACCACAAACTGCAATGCAGTGCTGAAAACCCCCAATAATTTGGGTACTGTCATCTGATCCTCATAGTTATATTAACAGTAGTAGCAGTACTCACAGCACTGCTGTTTCCCCATGCAAAATGGGTACAAAATGCCCAAGGCTGCTGTCCCTCCAAGCCCACCAGATTTTATGGGACACAGACGGTTAACAGAAGATGCAAACTGGACTGAACTTCTATCAGTACTTTACAGTCTCAAAAGAAGGAAAAGCTGTACGAGAAGAGACAAACATACCCACAGAGACACATTCATGTCCTTTTTTGGTGATAAATTAATACACAAATGGGAAAATAAAACAGAACCCACATTATGAAATCACTTGGAAATTCCTCCTCTGCAAATAAAGTGCAGATGTTCAAAGCAGCATCAATGAGGCAGCCTATGAGTTTGTATCCTGTACTTCCACCAACCTTACTGATGTAAGCACTGTAGCAGACAGGCTGCAAGTTACTACATACTAATTTCAACATGTTATCTTGAAACTAGCTCAAAAGAGTACAAAAGTTTAAAACGTGCAGTAACTTATAGCTGAGCAGCCCTGAAATTCCTGTTGTTGCTAAGACCAGTGAAGCTGAATTGCCATTTCAAAAAGTGGAACAGCTTAGCAGGTTCAGTTCAGGCAAACTGAACTGTACTCAGTTACTTGACGAATATAAAATTTTCTTGGTGTTGGGATGGCTAATAGCCAGAGAGGCATGGTAACTCTCCCCTCCACCAGTCCCTTCACATTTGCCAGTACAACACAAATACTCCAAATTCCATTTCTCTTCAGCCTTACCCAACACAGAAAATACTTCCTTGCTGTCCAAGCAAGATCCGAAGATTCCATCAGTCTTCACAGTGCAAGAGATTAAATATTTTACTAGCTTGTGCTGAAATTATTGCTATTGGGCAGTTATGTTAAACTTGTGCAGTAATATTTTACAATTATATGTAAGATTGTTAGAAAAGAATCACAACTCCACACTAAACTTTATCCCCAGAAACGCTCACTTGCAAACTCATTTACCTAAAGGAACAGTTTGGTTAAACAAGTACTGTACATGTGCTGTGATTTACACATATAGCTGAGACCTTCCTTGATTGTGGAGGCATAGCCTGTTTCTAACCATCCCTCTAGTCTTCTAACTAACGCAAGACAGAAGTAAGATCAAGATCCCCAAACATAAATTACTACATCTTTTCTTTTCTCTCAGTTCTCGAGCCATTTGATGCTGCAAGCTAAATCAATCCGATGGCCAGCTGCTGCCAAACATCTGTCCCCCTCTCCCCCCGCTGGCACACGTCTCTGCCCCCTTCTTACTGGTACTGGGAAGCCTCTAACCAGGCAACAAGTTACTTCAAGGAGCTACAGTGATGAAAGTCTTCCTCTTTCTCCTTGATTTTGTTTTCTCACTGTTTAGGTCCCCAAAATAGCTGCCCATGAGGTGAGACAAATACCAGCACAGAGAAAGCAAGCTGGTCTCTATGTTTAGCTGTAATATGGAACTGCATCCTAAGAAGCATTTCCTCAGCAAGGACACAACTAATCATGGAGTTTTTGACCACTCAGCTTTTGCAGATGACCACTTCACTCACTGTACTAAGTCACAGCACTCTTTCACACAGCTATTTCTTTCTTTGGCTCTTTTACAGCCTTACACTGCTCATGCACAGCATGTTTACCGAGATGTGAAACTAAAATAATATAATTTTGGGAGGAGCTGTTTGTCTCCTTCAGTTGGCAAAAATACCCCAAACAACTCAAAATAAAGCAAAACAACCAACCCCCCAAAACCCCATCTATTTGAATTATACAGCCCCTGGGATCCCTAATCCTGGGGAATATCTTGTTTTACTGCTAAAAAGGCAGAGATTTTACACGCTTGCAGCATTACCCAGATCATTTGATGAAGGTTTTAGTTCATGGTCTCCAAGCTCAGTGTCCTGTGCAACCACATGCAGAGACACAGAACTGCCTGAATTAGCTGTAACAAGTCAGTAAAAATAATCTTGGCATCAATATAGATGGCTCAATCAAGCTGTGCAAAGTGCAGTAAGAGTCCTAGAAAGAGGTTCAAATGCTAGATCATAGGATTTTATCATTTTTAAGCTTCTGAGCATACTGGTAAGAAGGATCAGTTTCCTGCTTCTATTTAGTTCATTTAAAAAAAAAAAAGTGACTTAAAGGACAAGTGAGCACATGCATATATAGACTGTCCGCTACATGCTTTTCTCATTGTATGTCTACTTTACTGAAATCCACGCATCTACGGCACCCATTGCTACATCTTGTATCATCTTGGGTCCCAGTAACTCAGAGGACATCACAGTTGAGTAGAACCTTGCTGACATCAATGGGTTCCCACAATTGGCACATCCTGATAAAATTCAGCACACGGGTGGAACCTCAGTAGATTCCCATTTTTCACAGGTGAAGGTCTAGCCTTTCACATGTCTACACCAAACACCAGCAAGAGATCCCTGTCTGAAGATTTGTAGGCTGGATAGAAGTCCATGTCTACAAAGCCAAGGAAGAAACAGAAGAGAAAAGAAAACCTGGAGCTTGCAGATGTGAAAGAAAGGAAAAGTCTGCAGCTGTAGAAAATGTTCCATTTCACTATACATGTATTATATGCTTTCAACTTTATGACAATATTTAAGGTTGTAAAGGTTATTTCCATCAAAAAGAAGAAATTAGGACAGATGGAATATCAAAAGAAACTCTTTCTCTCCTCTCACTAGTGGGATAAAATAGGGCTTTCTTTTCTATTCAGTTCCGAGATCTGTGCCAGAAAGATCCTCATGGCTTTCCTGTCATGTGGTTCACTGCCATTTCCTACTTTCCAGCACAAATGCACAGTTTCCCAGTTATTCCCTGAAGCTTGGGATTTGCAGTCTACCTAGTGCTTGATGATGTCTTTTATTTTTTCTCTTCCCACTAAACGTAGGGGCAGTTACCCTTTAAAATGAACAAGAAGTTACCCGCAGCAGTGTTGGCTTTGGCAAGGCTAGGACACGGGAGCTGACAGACCCACCGTAGCTGCCCATTTCCCAGAGCAGCTCCAGTTTCAGCTTTTCCTGCAGTACCCTTGCTATAGAGATCATCACAGCGAGTACGAGCACAAAGTTACAGACAAAATTAATCAGCTTTAAAGAAAGTTTAAGAGATGCAAACACAACCTTCTTCTAGGGGGAGTCAAGATTTTTTGACAGTTTCTATTCTGAGGAGCTGCATCACGTAAGCGAGGGCTCTGCACTTCCATTGCATGCAAGGGCAGCAGCTGTGGGTTATAGACAGGGGGAGAGAAAACGCTCCTTGGGGAATCTGACTGACAGAACTGCCAGCTAAATCAGGCCATTTTAATGAAACAGCGTTTATTTGCATTCACCCATGAAAGATGTGTTATACTGTATCTAAAGAATTTTATGTATTTGGGGTTTTCTTGTTGATTTTATGACTTTGCTAGACCTTAACAAGGCAACACAGTATCTCCTGCAAGTAATTTGTAAGACTTGACTTATTTCTGATGTGGAAGAAAGGAGATTTAACAGCTTTTTTTCCTGCAAACTTTTGTGGAAGACTCGCAGCACTATATCAGCAAATTCAGCTCTGCTGACCTCAAGAACTCCAAAACAAGTACAGTTGCTTTGACTTCTGAAACATTGAGGCAATAAGCACAAAGAAGACATTGTTGTGAGTCTTTTTTTTTTTAATTCAAGTTAGGATTCTTAAGCTTCCTACTGCAATGACAGACATGAAATGCTGACTTAAAAAAAAAAGTGGCAAAAATTCTCAGAACCGCATAAATTGAAAATCTAAACATAAAGAATCTCACCCAAACCCTACACAAACCAAATCAAACCCCACAGGTATAACAGTTTTTATGACAGTGGAATAACAACTGAAGTAATCGGGAATCATTAAAATAAGAAAGAAGAAGTTATTTTTCTATTATGATACATCGTTCAACAGGGGAATCTACTATTGAAACAATAAATAGTTTCAGAAGTATTGAGGCAAATTCATAGAGGAAAGATTCAATAAATCAGTGTTAAAATGAATAGGCTAGACACAATTTACGGTTTTGGAATCCCTAAACATTAGGAGTTGTACAGCTATAATCAAAGGAAGCATCTGACATCTGTCCATCTGAACAAGACAGACTACTTCTTTTCTTCTACTACCGACCATTGTCAAAGACTTAACATGAGCTTTTTTTATGGCTGCTTTTCATGTCCATATGCACTAACTGGAACAAAGATCATCACGTCTACTAGAAATAATTCTGATGATATCAACAATAAGGTTTCTGCATAGCACTTATATAAGAGGCACAGTCCAGCTGAGATTATCTTTGTAGGACTACAGCTGCATATGTGTATAAGTATACACACAAAAGTAATATCTGCTCTCTTGCGTAAAGGCAGCAAAATAGTCTGAAATAATTGACTGAGCAAAAATTTTTCAGGCTAGCTACTCTCTCTCTTTTTTCTTCTTTTTAAGCACTAGCACAGGTGTGTTTCTGATAAAACACATTAAACACAGACCAACGGTATCTGCGTATGGTTAATGGGGAAGCAAAGGAAGGAGCTCTGTAAAGTGCGTAAAGGCAGCAAAATAGTCTGAAATAATTGACTGAGCAAAAATTTTTCAGGCTAGCTACTCTCTCTCTTTTTTCTTCTTTTTAAGCACTAGCACAGGTGTGTTTCTGATAAAACACATTAAACACAGACCAACGGTATCTGCGTATGGTTAATGGGGAAGCAAAGGAAGGAGCTCTGTAAAGATATCATTAGCAGAATGATGTCAAACATCAAAGCACACCTCAGGTGCAGCTACCCAGTAGTCAGCACAGTTACCTGCAGTCTGACCAACACAGACACGAGACTGCCCTAGCTAAGGAGATGTGTGGCATCGCTAACGTGGCTCCGCGCTCAGCTCACCTCCGGTCCCGATCAGCGGGGTGTTACTGGTTCCAACATTGCACTAGTGCACGCTGGTGGGTGCCGGACCTGGAGAGGGCTTGCAGCAGGCAAGCTGGCCCCACTGAGGGCATGAATGAATGGTGGTTTGCAACCATGCAGGCCAGCATGGCCATCTTGGAGACAGGACACAAGTTTATTATTTTAAAATAAATATTCCAATTTACTATTCTTGGTATCAGCCCAAGTTTACGTGGGAACCAACACACTGTCAATGCTGGCAGCTACCTTATTGGTATACGAACACTTAGCAGGCTCAGGTTTAGTTGAACACTGACCATATCGTCCAAATTCACAGCAAACAGAGAAGTTCAAGGCTGTCAAGGCTGGCCAGAAAATCTGTTATCCTGCTTGTGCACATACGCCTGGTCTGAGCAAATTACTTCAGGGCGTTCAGACAGTAAATCTGTTACACAACACTCAAGAGCTACAGAACATGTTTTTAATAGAAAGAATAAATGTACAAATAAACCTGTGTCAGGACATCATTCTTGAAGGAAAACAGCTGGACCATCGTATTGGAAACAGGGAAAAAGGGATACGTTAGGGATGTCATTTGATAAGCAAACACCTCGAGGAAAGGCAGACGGGACAGATAAACCAACCAATAAAAGGCTGGTTTTTCATAGCAGTGTCAGGTATTTACAAGTAATGACAGCCTCTGTCTTAGCAACAAGATAAGCACCAGGCTGCCAGGAGCCATCAACTGCTGGTACTCCGATATAGAAAAGCAGGTATAGGGGAAATGTATTTATTGAATCACCCTCTGCAGCTATCTTACTATCTTCACAGAAAAGCACTGCTTCAGGATTGATCTTCTTGGGAGATTAACAAAAAAACCTGGCTATTTTTACTTCTGTAGTTGCTAGCAAAAAGTTATTCCACTGAGGTAACTGCAAACCTCATCTAGTTATATGTATACACAATTTTAATACAAGAAAAATAAAATTATACAATTGCTGCATCCACTTACTCTTTATTTTTGTGTTTAAACAATCTTCTTTGATATTTTTGTAGCATTTACTAATACAGAAGAGTGTATTTAACATAGTTGTTAAGACTATCTACACAGGAAACATACAGAGAAACTTTGAGCCAATTGACCAGCGCTAATAATCCATAAAAGCACCCACAAATTCATTTCAAGCAAAACCATGCCGGTTATTGAAGCTGTAGTTGCATGTGTCTTTTGGGAAAAAAAACAAACAAACAAAACCCCAAACCCAACTCATAAAATCAAGTTGGTTTTTTTCAGGTTGGATGAAACGAATGAGGAGACAGAGGCTATAAGTATAACCCTGGCCAAATATCAATCGTTTGAACTTTACATTTAAATCAACCCCACTGAATTAAACCAACCCCTGGCAGAACTGACTCTAGAAGTGCTTATATGAACTGCTTTGCCGCTAAAGGGGGGTAGGGGGTGGGGGTGGTCTGTGAGATGGGGACACCCCCTAAGGAAGAGTGGAAGTTGTCGTTGTTCTTCACTGCTCTTCCAAATCTGGCCTGGCGGATGAGAAATGGGTACCTACCCTCCTTCTTACTCAGAATAAGGCGGTCAAGAATGGTTTATTTGCAGAACCACCTCCCTATATTACTACAGCTTCCCTTTCCCCATTAGTTAAGATGAGAGACTAGGGGAGAGAAACATATGCACAGGCTTCCAACATCCCAAGTTTAAAGCAATGGGAAAAAAACCCCCACCAAACCACAAAAACAAACCACCAGCTGATCTAACAGAAGTTTTGATTAACATTATGCCAAAATAATATATAAAAAGAGCCACCATTAATCTGATGTGAAAAACCACTTTTCATCATGGCACATAAATCCATAGACTGGAACTTGAGGGAAAAACAAACCAACCAACAAACTGACCCAGCTTTCAAAGTAAATATATAAGCAGAATAGACAGGGGCATTACTTTTATACTCTAGGCTAAGAATCTATCATTATGTTATAGTCTAAGCAACTTTTTCTGTTCCCATAATCAAATTTCTAAAACAAACTTCTTGTGCAGCCCTTTACAGCCTGCTTATAGCCGACGTAATCCCCTCGAGCATATAAAATACTAACATTTTCCATCAATTGTTGAAAATGCAGGGAGAAGTATAGGAAAAGGAAGGCAGGAAGAAGAGGAAAAAACCCAAGAAACCAAACCTAAACCCTATAATATCACATTTATCAGTGTGGGTCAAGTCATAGACATATCTAAACAGCATCATTCACCTCCAAAAATGGTATTCAGCTTAGGATGAACCCAGCGCAGCAGTTAATGGGTGCTAGGGCTGGCCAGTTCCATCCTCAGTCAGTTAAAAGAGCTGTTTGGAGAAAGACATTTGCCAATTTCTCATCTGACCTTTAAAGAGAAGCCCTCATAAAATTAACTCAGGTCTTCAAGACTACAAATCATCACAGCTCCACTGACTTTTAGGGCATCTACTACTTCACCAAGCAGGGGCACTTACTTCCATTTGCAGCAGGAGACCTCCCTCCTCTTCTGCTCCTTTGCTCTGACTTTTAGGGCATCTACTACTTCACCAAGCACTTACTTCCATTTGCAGCAGGAGACTTCCCTCCTCTTCTGCTCCTTTGCGCCAAGGGGACTTGGCACCGCTCTTTTACAGTCCCTTTCCCTTAGCTGGCCGTTATGGGCCTTTGAGAGCTACTACTGACAACATTTGCTGCGAACATTTCCTAAAGCCAGTCTATTCTGGGTTACGCTGATTCACACAAACCATTTAAAACTCTTTATGCAGCACAAGGCAAATTACTCATCATTAATTAAAAATAAGCATCCTTCAGAAGTACAGGCTAAAAAACATCATTGCAAGATCATTTTAATGGTTTATTCTCAGGGTTTAAGTGCTTTGGGGTTGTTTTGTTGGCAATGACACTGACAGGATCTTTGGGTTTGGGTTTTTTGTTTTGTTCTTTTGAAGGTCCTAGCGGGACTTTAGTTTAAAAACATTAACTATGTGATTCACTAAGCCCTCTCCTCTCTTCCCAGACAGCCTTATCCCTAAATCCTAGTTAATTTTTTAAAGGGATAAAATACACATTTTTAAAGAAAGGCCTCCCCTTATCTCAGAATATTAGACTGATGGTGAAGCCATCAGTCACATCTATGGGGGAGAAATTACAGCAGGCAGGAATAAAGGGGGGGGAATGGCCAGCAGAGAAAACTTCACAAACAAGAAAATAATTGCCTTGAAAGAGGAACGGCACTCTTTCAACACTAACTGCCCCTCTCAAAGGGCAAAAGCACATGTAGGGGAAAAAAAAAAAAAAAAAAAAAAGAAAATAAAAAGAACAAAAACACCACCCCCACAACAACAACAACAACAAAAAATAGAGGCAAGGGGAGGAGGTTAAGACGACTCATTTTGATACCCACGGAAAATGAGCATGCAAACGGAACCAGCATGCCTACCTTCCCAAGTGCTATATTTAAGGTGCCTCAAGGACACGATTTTTTTTTATAGCCATATTCCACTCCATAATGATTAATTTGCCAGATTGGAGTCGAAAACAATCTGTAAAAGAGGATTTTTAAAAACTAGACACATAAGGACAAACCTGTGTCTTGCCCTCTGCATGAGCAGCGACACAAGATCGTGAGCAAGGACTGGGGATGGAGGGTAAGAAAGAACACACCATTAGACTACTTCATTCAGTCAAATGCTAATAAATTTCTGCTTCTGCTGTTTTCTAAATATACCTGGATATAGCTGAACCTGGCCTCCAATAATTAAGATTTCTTTTTATGAAATATCTGTTTAGCCTTGACGAAGCAAAAAGAAGTGTTTATGTCATTTTCAAAAGGTAAGGAAAATTTAGCAAATGCGTTATAAACTCACTTTTGCTTTAGCACTCTGTGATCAATTAGTCCTTCTTCATTTTCAGTTGAGCACAGATGTTTTTTCTGCTCCACAGCACCAGAAGAATTTAACATTTGCCTGTCAGTAGCCCTGAAAGAAAGAGAGGGGAGGAAATAAAAAAAGGATTTTCCACTGTCAAGTTTTGTGCAGTTTATAGAAAAGAGATATGCTTTAGAACCCTAAAATACTAGTGGCAGAAATAGAAAAGGAGAAAAATTAACATATTGAATAGTCATGATTTTATGTGGTGCTAATGTCTCTTAATCAATCTCTCAGTTCAATTATCAAACTCTAACAAGTTAAAAGGAAAACTGTAAATAATACAGCCTCATGATATTCTAATTATGACACAGTTACAAAACCCAAGAAAATAAACCTTCTTGGGGTTGCAGGATAACTGCCATCTCCACAGCCTGGCATTTCCTAATCTCTGGGAGCCAGTAACCATTGCAATATGCAAG
>NW_009260493.1:9798592-9800595 GCF_000687185.1 Egretta garzetta | reverse complement strand
GGGGGGGGATGGGGGGTGAAAGAGCGACTGACACAGTATTGTAAGGCAGCTTCTGTTCAACTAGGGCCCTGAACACTTCTTTTTTCTGGAGATTAAGTCCATCTTGAACCTTCAAGTCAGCTTTGCATTACTTCAACCACTCTAGAAGATCCCCGAATGCCACCTGGTCTCACATCCCACTGTTCCTGGTTATTTACTTCAGCTCTAGCCTGTCTCTAGCACCAAAACCTCCAGGTACCCACTTTGCTACGTGCCAGTCCAAACCACTGCTTTGCATTTAAGCTTTGCATCCACCTCTCTCCCTCCTCATTTTCTTGTTATTTCTTCTTTTCTTTTTGTTGGTAGAAGCCAACATCAAGAGTTTTACCCTGCACTGGGGGAAAGGCAGAGCTAAGACAGGGGCTACTATTACGCTGCCAAGAATTCATGGCAGCCAGCAACCATTTGGATAGTTTTAGGGGGTGTGTGTGTGTGTGTCAGGCGTAGATTACTTTCTGTACCTCATCTCTTCAGAGCCTCTGAACTCCAAAAATGCTTTATAAATTGTTCCAACCCCTGCTGCACTCACACATGGAAGGCTATTATTGGAAGTGACATTAATGTTTGCCGAGTTTATGAGGGGATTTTCCCCTTTTCATGAATCAATACATCTTTTTCAGCTATCCAGTTAAAACCAGAAAAAATCCAGTATGTTCTCTATGTGGCTGTTGGAAATGATTGATCTTGGAATTGGAGAGCACCTTGATATTTACCTGATAACATCTGTGTTAGCTCCTCATATGCACATAAACACAGTTCCTACTGCATGACCCAGAACGCTTCCGCCTTACCAGAGGCAAACACAAGATGCTATTTCCATGTCCTAATCCAAACTGCTGAAGATGCAAGTCACATTCAGAGTCCTTTCACAAGTCCATTACTTCCACCCAGAAAGCGTTCACCTACCGTACTCAAAACTCCACGTCCAACCAATGACTTTATTCCTGTTCCTAGCAGAGAGGCGAGCTGAGCACAATTCACAGGCAGTTAGAAGATGTGCCAAGGACACCAAGATAAAGAGGTGGCCAGCCAGGAGTGCACCAACAAGCACTGGGCAGAGCATTCATATGAGAAATATGACAGGGAAATACTGCTGCCAGCTCTTGGAAGCCCCTCAGCAGTTTCAGCTGACCCAGAAGGAGATGGCTGTGGTGCTGCTCTCTCCCCTGCCCAGAGCAATGTGGTCTCCACCCTGGCCCTCGTACCGGCAGGGTAACCTAGGTCTGGGAACTGACATGACTGAGAAATAATTCTGCAGAACAGAAGAGGTGGTTGGTTCTCACCGGGGCTCAAGCACTGCAGGAGAAGGGCTAGGAACATGCAGACTCAGTTTTCACCATTGTCCTGTGCCGCTGTGGGACCACACGCTGAGCTATGGATGCTACAGTGAACCTTAGGGCAGCAACTTCGCTCATGCAACTGAGACAGCAATTCAGCCTAACCAACAGAGGAAACATGAAGTCCACTTCACATATACTGTGCATCTATCAGTTTTTGGTTTTGTCACATATTCTGTTCCTCTGCATCGAAACAGCTTACAAAGAAAATATTTTTATTACATTACTTCAAAAAGAGTGTCTCATATACTTTATTCTAGTCATGAGTCCCTGAATTAGGTCAAAAGAAACTATTCTTAGAGGACTTTGTTCAAGATGTACTGAACAGCCAAAATAATTTCAAATTACGTCACTAAGACAAGCACTCCAGGGTTAAGAAGTGACAGTTACGGCCACCTGCATATGAGGATACAGCTTTTAGTTTTATAATAAAACAGTATTTTTACTGCAGGAGCTTTCCATCTTTCTATACCCCAAACTGGATAGAACATCTTGATTTTTTTCTCATCCTAACATACCTGACTGAATGCACTTATTAAGCATGCTTGAGTTTTATTCTGTGGTTCTTGATGCTGACACAGAAATTGTTTCAGAAACAGCAGCTTATTTACCTAACTTCCCTGTAAA
>NW_009260493.1:9795146-9798536 GCF_000687185.1 Egretta garzetta | reverse complement strand
TTATATTAAATAATATTTGAGATTTCCAGCTTTTTTTGGAGTCTGCAGAGCTTGGCAGAAAAGCTGTGCCCTCACACTACTACAACTGCATGCTCTTTGTGAGACAGCAAGGCCCGACTTGCAGGACTTGAGAAGGACACAGGGAGCAGTGACACGAGATGCACTCTAGCCAAACATCCCTGACAAAGTCCAGGATGAAATCTAAATATCCAAAGCAGCATTCAAACTGCCCTAAGCATAAGAACATATTTTCTTCTTCTGAAATCCCCTGCTGAAATGACTATGTAGCTACCACACCTTGGATGAATTACAGGGCCCACAAGCAGTCACCCGGCTCTACCTCCAAAGAGGGAGCTTCCTATGAATCAGTGAGGCAGGACCCTGGTGCAGGGAACTGAGACTGGCTGCGACTATGTACTTCAGGTCTATGATAAATCATATATGTGGTGACATTGACGTCTTCCTGCACTCTCCCTTCCCTCCAGTGATGCAGGACCATTTACCCAAGGGGTTTCAGAAATACTTCCACAAGGATAAGAGGATGTATCTACATGAGCAATTTAGTTCTGCTCACGAGTGCAATTTGGTTGGAAATAACCCAGTCATCACCATTTACCATGCTTTGGTTTGCACTGTGGAGTCATCTCAGAGTGCACAACCTGGAGTCCTTTTGGATGAAGGCAAATGCTACAGAGAATGCTCTACAGATCTACTCCTATGGGGCTGCTACTGTGTACCAATGCAGCCTTAGTGCTAGAGTCCTCTCCTTTAAGAAAGAGCAATTTGGTTGGAAATAACCCAGTCATCACCATTTACCATGCTTTGGTTTGCACTGTGGAGTCATCTCAGAGTGCACAACCTGGAGTCCTTTTGGATGAAGGCAAATGCTACAGAGAATGCTCTACAGATCTACTCCTATGGGGCTGCTACTGTGTACCAATGCAGCCTTAGTGCTAGAGCCCTCTCCTTTAAGAAAGGACATTTTGCACCCATGACAAGCCATTCTCTACTGTCAGAATTCTTGGGCTTAGAAGAGACCAGTCTGGGAGCTCAGGGTATCTCTCCTCAGCCAGCCAAGACATCCAGAAAAAATAATCCTGCAAGAGTTACAGTAGATCAGAATGGAGGGGAGGGATGGGAAGGAACCAACCAATGCACCCAACCCCCCATCCAACCCACATCAAAACACCAAAGCAAAAAACCACATCCAGCCTCCTCCTCCTCCAAAAAGAAACCACAAACAAACAAACAAAGAAACACCACTCAACCAAGAGCCATGCTCAGTGAACATGATCTCTGTGGAACTTGTTTGCTAAAAGTCTATCTAGTTCCACACAGCGGGATTATGAAATGCTTAGAGCTAGATCAAGTTCAGGGCTTCCTTTGGGAGACTGAATATAAATACACCTGTGACACAAACACTGTATCTGGCTAAATCATAGTTTTACTCCAAGACTTGCAAACATTTAAAGGTAAGTGCTTCAAAAGCTTAGTATCACCAATTCAGAAAATTTTATCTATAGTGAAAGGTTGATGATGTTTCATCCATATGAAAACCAGGTCCTAGAACTGGAAATGAAGAGCCATTCAAATGAATCAATAGTATTCAGGTATGTTGGTGCCCTGTTTAAAACCACAAGGTAACAATCTTATTTCACATGTTATTAGAGATATCCAGAGTATGAAAAGCAGTCACTTACAGCTGTAGAGCTAGTAAATGCCAGTTTTAAAATGCTATGAGAAGAATATAACTATACCCAGACTGACATTTTCTATGCCATGGACAAACTCACCCACTGATTACTTCTGGAAATCTTGGAGAAGCTGTTTCACAACAGTACATAAGGGATCCTAGCCCACTTTTTTGTTGCTGGTATTTACTAATCAGGTCCATCAGCACTGCCTGGTGCCCAATCTTCTTCACCAGCTGCTGCACCATACGATCATTAAGAGCCAGAAGAGCTGCTCCACTTACTTCTTCTTCTGCAGATTGAAGGGGATTAAAGAATTACTGTAAAATAACTGCATAGTTACAGTAACATTGTATATGCCTAAAAACATGATGATGGAGGACAGGTCAAAGGCAAGGATGCCTTCTGCTGCTGATGGTCTTTTTCAACTGTTAGAAGGATGATGTTCTTGCCCAAGCAGTGCCAGGAGTCCCAGTCACTGGCCAGATACCTTGCCCTGACAGAAAGCCAAGTCCAAAACATACAGAAGCAGTGAGCTGGCTATTTTAATACTTTAAATCAGGCCTTGCTTGGGCCATAGCAGACTGTTACTTCATTAATGAAGGCAAGCAAGCTAGCTTTTTAAGAGAGCACACGACAAATAGTCTGTTCACATAATAGTTTCTCATGCACTCTTTTGTAGAGTGTTTATACACTCAGATATAAAACATTTACATGCTACAGTTGCATTATTTCAAAAGATTTATGCAATATAAAATAGGCCCTGTCAAGCCTTTTAAACTGCCGGCTCTGATTTGAGAGAGTGTATCTATTGATATACAGGCTTAATCTCATCCCCCCAGCACTTCTCAGAGACTGCGTAATAAATCTGCACACTTATTTTGATATATCAGATCTGTCAGTTCTCACCCTAATACATTTCTATAGAAGTCTGAAGTTAGCCCCAAAACAATGTAGGCAGTGCCAATTAAAGAAAGAAATACTAAACAAACTCAACACAAAGAACAAAAATGCTTACCACGAAACTTCGGAACTAGTTCTCCTAAATTTCTCTGCCTCAACCAGTTGCAGACTTCATCAACCGACCAATTTTCCATCTTCAGGTGCTGCAATGCTAAATTTCACTGTGAAATGAAAAGAGAGGATTATTTTTATGCTGAACTTTAAACTGAACTCCAACATCTCATAGGAAAAAAAATGCACTTAGCAAATACTGTTACACTTACATGCTCTGAATAAAAATGGTGCAAAATAATCCAACTAATGCCTGTTGCAAGTGGCAGCTTCCTTGGATCCCTTTCTTCACCTCCTCTCCCTTCCCTGCTTTCCCTCTGCTCTAAGAGACAGCCTCATTCCTTATAAAACACGACCTGCTCCGGTACCATTAACACCCAGGTTTCCACACAGAGAAGAAAAAAGGTGTGAAATTCACCACCACCACGCTCCTCAGGAAATGGCTGACATTTTACAGAAAGAAAAAAAAAAACCAACAAAAACAACAAAACCCAAAAAACCACCATCAGATAAGAGTCTGTCACGTACATGTTGATAGTAAATCAAGCACCTTAACCCTCTCCGCACCGCCAAGCAGGTACTCAAGCAAACACTTAACCCTCAATTACCAACAATTAGGGGCAATAAAGCTCCTGGAAAATGGAGGGGGGGGGAAATCCTAGTCCCATCTTCCAGGCTCCAGCCC
>NW_009260493.1:9756981-9795122 GCF_000687185.1 Egretta garzetta | reverse complement strand
CAAGCACAGCAAGGGAAGATTCCTTGGAAGGATGAAGCTTGTCCTCCTACCCTGCCAGCTCCTTGACAGCTGAAAACTCTCTCCCAGGGTGATTTTCTTATTAATGCGTTTTAGCTCTTACTGTGCCAAGTGCTCCATGACTATGCTTGCCATCCATAGCAAACAACGTTAGAGGAAATTATTCAAGCGAGTTTTTCAGATGAGAACGCGAGTGTCTGGCAGCGCTGGCCAAACGGTTCCCTGCTTAAAATACACCCACGCACACACCCTGAGCCTGCAGTGAACTCCAGGCTTACATGAGGGTTCACCCACGCAAACCTCACCAGGACCAAAAGGACGGGCACCATCCTTGAATAAAAATATTTCCAGTTTCATCCTTCAGCAACAGAGACCCCCAAAATAGATGCACTTTGCCTTATGCTCTGTGCCAGTAGACTTCAACAACTTAAAAGGGTTAAGTTTAAGAGGAATGTCTTTCTGAATTACACGAGTGGATTTAACTTGATATGACAACAGTAGCCATACAACTCCACCCCCAGGCTAAGCAGCAATAACAGGGTGTGAAAAGTCATTATTTGTTGAGAACTCTGGTGTAAATTAAAAATCACACCTTCCTGTCACACTTCTTACTTCCTTGCAAAGAGTAGGGCAAAAAAAAAAAAAAAAAAAAAAAGGCTCCAAAAACTTGAAAGAGTAAACCGGATGCAAAAGCAGAAAGATACTTGCCTTTATCAACCAAGCAGTGCAAAAATAGAGAGATACATTAAAATGGTGCATCCTATAGGAAGACTGGCATCCTAGAACAGTCCTGCTAACGCAGACCTTCAGGGACCAACGTTTCAGAAAGCATCAAGTGAACTACAGCCCTGCACACCAACGCGCCCATTTGGCCCTGTGTGGCTGACTCTACAGCAAAATGCCCGTTTGCACGTGGAAATGCGGGCTGTACACTTTAGGGGGAAGGGATGACAGTTGAGAGGCTGTTTTAAAAAAATCAGATTATCTGTATTAAGGGTCACTCCACACAAATACTTTGAAATGCTTCTCAAAAGTGATTTCATTTACCTGCATATACTGTGGATAAAGGAGTTAGGAAAGAGCACACTCGTCTTCTAGCAGCATTATGGAGGCAACGAGAAAGTCTGGGTATGGATGCTGATATGTGTCTTCATTAATGATTCTATTTATTACAGTAGCTCCAAAAGACTATCCAGTGAAGTGTTCCCTGGGCTCAGTGTAGGAAAACACGTGAATATTTGTATTCTTCAATCAACTCTTAAAAGTCAGAACAACAAAAGACGAGCAATGGCAACATTTTAAAGACAGACAGTATTTTAGCAATGTACAGCATAACTTCAAGTCAAGTTCAGAACAGCTCTAATTGTGAGTGACCCCCGTTTGCTAATAAATGCAGCCAATCACCGGGACCTGTTTCTTCAAACATGCAGGGTGAATGTCTTTCATTAGGACTTAACCAGCCCTGGTTAATGAAATTAAGTAATGAAATTAATGAAAATTAATTTCCTTAGGATGAGTCAGGACACCTCTTACCTGTACTGTAAAATCCTTCAAGACTGAAGGATGAAAATCTTGGGGTTTAATCAGATCGGGCTAAAGACCTATCTCTGGTACAGAGATTTCTGCTGATGTAGTTGGTTAAACGATAGCAAGAGATGAGGTTCCTGACCAGCAGGCTTGTGCTGGCAGGAGATCCATACCGCGCACGCACTAATTTACCATGCAACTTGTTTTACAAGAAGATATAATGAGCTACCATCAACTTGAAGTGACACTTCTAAGTGAATAAACCTATATGCCAAAACATTTTAGACAGGAAAAGTGAGTTATTATTTCGACTTTACATGTTGACTTGTGAGAAAGATTCTATGGCATCACAGGCTACAAATACATCGGCCTTTAACAGGCCTCTACGTGGATGTCACTGGGGTCAGAATTAAGGTTAATTTTAGTACATTTTAGTACAGGAGTGAGGAATGTGATGCATGCACATTTACACATCACAGCTACATCGCGCATTTTGTACAGGGCCAGGTCTCAAAGTTGCAAGTGTGATGAGTAGGAATTGATGCACACCAAAGATATAAGAAAAGTATCCTGTGTGCATTTTTTTGATGCTGTCATATTTTGGTTTTAACTTTGTATGAATTACAGAGACATTATTTTTTTCTTTCCACTTACTACCAACCTATTTTTAAAATAATGAAAAATATATCCAAGCAACTTTATAGAAAGGAGAATATGTCATTGTGGATCCAGTGCTGAGCTGTCATGAAAAGAACGTCAGTTGTCCACAAGCCTTTTTGAGAATATATAGGGAAGTAGTCCAAGAGAGCACCTCTGCCTCCCTGCTCCAAGAAAATGCCCACAACTTAGTGCTGACATTTATCAGGCACGCACTAGCACGAAGCCTCGCACTGAACGCTCACAGAATGGCCGAATGAAGCAACGTGAGGGGAGGGAAAGAAAATTCAAATACCAATGTAGGAGCAAATCTCAAAGTGCACATTTCAGTTCTCATTTCCATGCTCTTGTGGAGTAAGACACGTGCAGCTGCAAGATCAGGAGAAACAGAGAAATACAAACATGCAGCAGATGCAAGAGAAAAGCCATATCACCTAAGAGTGCAGGTTTATAAGAAGAAAAAACAATGATTAATCAGCTGTAGATAAAGAGGAACAAGCCAGACCTTCTAATCCTTGATCAGAGTTAAGGGGAATATCAAGAGGAACATGTCCATCTATTGAGCTTATCAAGCAGACAAATTCCTCTGTTGCAGGAATTAACTCTGGAGAGTATTATAAAAATCAGCTCTTTCCTTAATACATTTGCTTATGATTATATATTCAGTTTCTAGTGTCCAAGTTTTTACTATGTGAACTTTAAAAATATTTTCATCTGTACTATCTACAGTCCTAGTGGAAAAATGAGCTGTCCCACTTAGCAACAAGATTCAACCTAAGTACCAAGTATCTCCTCTCTGTTACAGCTGTACAAGTTATTTGGTAATTTGAAAGGAAGAAAAGAAAGTTAATTTGACTGTGTTTTAAGGTGATTTAATACTCATACAGATGAGACTCTGTCCTTGCTACCACTGGCAACAGTGCACAAGCCATGAAATAGTAAATTTAGCTATACAAGAAAATGTCTTTGTTTTTATAAGAACACAACTTCTGGAAAATATGTTCTTATAAATTAAGGCCCCTGAGCCCCTTTTATATTCAACTTTAAGAAAACTGTGTTAAATTAAAAATACAAGGTTACTGGATATAGAGAACAGGAAAAAAAATAAGTAAAGGTTAGAAATTCATGAATCACAAAAAGGAAATCTCATATACCACAAAGAAAGCAATCAGGCTGAAGGTCTTCAGTACAACACAGGGACTGCTTCAGAAAACTAAAGAAAAAAGTAATTTCTTCTTGTAAGTGATATCACACTGACTTTTTTTCCCCAGAATTACAGATTTCTCACCAGGACCATCAGTACTTTTGATCATGTCAGTGTCTGTTGGCTTAGCAAAGGGCTCCAGCTCCTGTCACTGAGCAGTGCAGAGACCTCTGACACTTAAACCCTGCAGTGTGATTCCATGGTAGCCTAAATCGCAGCAGTCTGGATTATTCCAGGATTATTCCAGCCTTCTTTGCAGCTGTCCATGTGATCATGTGATCAGCAGTTCAGGCTAAGATTAAAACTTTTTTTTTTTTTTTTTGTATGGGTAGGGTTTGGATGGATCAGTGCCTTTAACCAACTCCCTGGCCAACTGGGTGAAAATAGATGGTGGAACCGCATCCCTACATTCATCTAGCAAGTGTAGAGATAAACATGAATTATAACTATGAAGACTTCTATCTTAATGGAGCATTGATTTGTAAAGTTAGGCCAGAAACCCAAACTGTGAGTAGCAAATATTCCACCTCCAAAAAAATTTGGGAAATAAACATATCTCCTTTCCCTCAGGTCATTTCACTTGACTTATACTGGCTCTGCTTCTTGCAAGGTTACTCTTGCTCCCATTCAAAGTCCATTCAAGCTTTCCTGGTGAGTAAGACTCATGCTAATAAGATGTAGAATACATATAATAAAGAGGTTGAGAAGAATTACTGAGAAGGATGGGTGCAAGGTTCTATCATTTGCTTGCTCCACTCTTGATTTAGAATCATAAATCAGTTCAGAGAGCTGAACCAGAAGTCATAGTGACCTTACAAAAAATGGCTAAGGATAGCTGAAAATAAGAGCCTACCAAGTCTATTCTCACAAAAAAGGACTGGTGGTGATTTAACCCTGAAACTCAACAAACTGCCCGCACTGGTAAAGACATGAGACTGCACACGGTTTTGGCCAGACAGTGAGAGCCTGCCCAGAGGTCCCTTTTCAGGTGGTCACTGCACAACTAGGAAAACTAGAGCTTGCTACACTTTATGAATAACTAGTGTAGGATGTTCGCAGCTCATCAGCACTTTGAAAAAGTAAAGTGAGTGAATGTGTTTAAAGCTCAGGAACCAGGTCTGACTAGCTCAGGCATAGACACCTCTGGTTTTTGTTTGGCTGGTGCTGAAGACAGACAGACGTGGCTGGTCTCTCCCGTTACCAGCCCACCCTTCACCCCTCTGCAAGCTGGGCAGGAGACCCCCAGGCAGGAGGAGTCACACACCTCACCGAAAACAGATACTGATTTCTTTTAGGAATCGCTGAGTCAAATAGCGGAGCACCACTGCTAAGCAACGCGCACCACCGCCTAGCACTCCTGGATTGCTATCTTTGCATGATTGAGGATTGCTGAATTATATGGTTACTAACTAGTGACAGCACTCCTCCTCCAGTTTATCCATCACAGGAGTATGGAGAGGATGATGAATAATTAAGTTTTAACACATTTCACGGTGCACATTTTTTGTTTTGTACTATTAATTCATAATGACGGATCCAATCAGTCATAGATTGCTGCGTCAAGGAATTGTGTTGGCATATGAAGCCAGGTGAGGTGGGTATGATTGGGTTAGATGGTAAAAACAAAACAGGCTGTCTCATAGGCCTATTTTATACACTAGGAGCAGCAGTTTAACTAATTTGGCATCCATTGGCACAAGCGCTTTATGTACAGGGTGTTCTAAAGGATGAACTAAGTAATGCATTACTGATCCAAAGTAGATGTCCCCACAGGGTGATTGCATTTATTTAGTTCATTGATGTTTAGGGCATACATAGCCCATTTCGTCAGGTTGTTGCCTTAGAGTCAAGAATATTACCGTACCAAACTGGTCATTACTGCCCACTGCCTGTGTGTTACTGTCTCCCTATCACATCCAGTTGAAGAAGTCATGTAAACACATGTGATACAAGAACTTTGGCTGAAACCACCAATGGAACGATAATCAATAATCTCTATCTGCAAGATGGAAATAGGGAAGCAGGGAGTTTGAACGTCTGTAAGCTCCCATCACTGTTTTTGTTATGACAGTGTAACCATAACATAAGTAAAAGAATTCACAAGCCCACTTCAGAGGACTGTTTCCTCTTGCTTTTTGCCCCTTTTTCAGCTATGCTAATTTATGATGCCTTGAAAAAAAAAAAACCAAACAAACTCCAAACACATAAGGACCTATATACATATAACCATTTGTTCTAGTGACAATAGTGTAAATTTCCCGGTCTAAGAGTAGATTGAGGGTGTATCCTTAGACAGTCTATCCATTCATCAGCCCACATGCCAGTTGATTGCTGTAATCTACACTTTTCAGGACTTCTGAATTATTTATGTAGAGAGGAACTTCTCAGTTTGAGAGATTCACTTTGAGTTGCCCCGAAGCCGCTTGGTTAGCACATAGGATACATGAAAACGACTCTTAAATCCCTGCTTCAGATTAGGCTGAGCAGGGTATTTGGGAGTATGCTTTACACCTTCAGGCTATCAACCATTACAGACTAGGCTGGGACGGTTGTTTGGAGGGGAGGGGGTGTCAGAAAAGGCCTGACCTCAGCTTAAATGCCTTCTGCAGGAGAGGGGCCAGGAGGGGGGAGGATGTCAAGGGAAAGCAAACACCTCACTCCAGGCTGAAGATAGGTAGATGTAGTGCATGCAGAACAGCCACGTGATGTTTGTGTTCTGCTTCTATGGTGAATTAATGAAGTCAAACTTGTTTTCCAAAGTAGCTAAAAGTAATCAGCTTTGTGATTCAGTCTCAGGTGGTTACAGTGTATATGGGAAAATGTAAGGGTTCACTGATTTAGCTTTGTTCACTCATTCTGTGGCTCCTAAACCTACGCATTTTATAAATAAATCTTTTCTGACTGTAGGTCTTGTTTGCATTGCAGACAGTCAGACTGAAGCAATACAACACCAAAAGAGGTGTGAAATTCTTCTGCGGGTGTCTTAAGTAGAGCGCTAATGTCAAAACATCATTTCACTGTTAAAATGCCAACAATTTTAGGCAATTGAATACCCCAAACAGTTACACACATTGTAAGTTATTTGTATTTAGTTATACACACTGGTTTTTTTTTTACCAAGATCTTCCTTCCCTGCCCAAAGTCACATTGGCTGGCTTTAACAAAACCAGGAATGAAGGCACTTTTCTACGCAGCAAATGGCACGGGGGGATGCTTCTGTGACAGACGGTCAATGTTGCCACATTCTGCATTTCATCTTTCTCTGACAAATACCAGGGAAATTCCATTTTGAAATAATTTTTCTTTCTGTAAGTACATAACAAGAATGTTGTATTGATACTCCTAGCCACTGTTTTCTCATTTGCATCATCCTTGGGATCATACCAAAAGAGAACACGGAGAGCTTACTCACGCACAGCCAGTATACATATACTCACACACAGTTATATTATCAAGATTTTATGGACGCAGTAGTATAAAGATAGGCATACACACTCAAATAAGTATTTATGGACACCATAAAATCATAGCACTTGTGATCAGAATGCAAGAAAACCTACTAAAATTACTTTGTTTTCCTTTTTGAATGGAAGTTGTTATTCCTGTTTTTCACCGTATCTGTTACTAGGTATATTACTATTCAGGGATATATTTTAAGATGTTAATAATGTAGCTGTCAAATACAGCCTAGGTGAATACTTAAAACTGATCATTTATGAGAGACAGTAATGGGGAGACCATGCTTAACAGAGAATCAAAAAACTTTCAGAGATTAATATTTATGCTAATTCATGTCATTAAAAAACAGTAAAATCCTCTTCTTCCCTTTTCTCATTGTTTGATTAAAGAAAAGGCCCTACGCAGTCCCTTTGCCTGGCAGCTCCCTTCGGATGCCCTGTTGCTCAGCTGATGTAAGCACTGGGGGTGGCGGTGAGAAACAAGCCACTGACACTGAAAAAAGCTGTCCCTGTTCCCTCTTCTACCTCCTCATTTTCCTGCGCACACTGTCCCCATCCCTCCTGCCAGCACAAATGGTCTGTGGCCATATGAGCCACATCAGGGGACCAACACCACTGAAAACTGAGGAGATGGTTAGTTTTCTGTCACATCTGGTCCCCTGTCAGGTTCATCGTACAGTCGTACGGATACTTGTGCTGATGAAAGGGAGGTGGTGGTGCAAAGATGGCAATGAGCTACCAGGGGTTTATGGGGGATGACTTCATCATTTTGGTAACAGTGTTGGCTTGTCTATTGTACTAGTGCCTGATTTAAATGAGGATGTAGACAAACAGTCATTTTGGAAAGAGCTGCCTTGATGTGAAGTGTTACCTCCAGCTGCTTATTGTTTCTTGGCTGGAAAGCTGTTAAAACCAAGCTGTTTGAGTACTCCTGAATGCCGGTTTAGCTATGCAGTAGGTAATCACTGGCACAGTAGGCATGATACCTTAAATTACCACAGCTGTGTTTCTCAATGACTCTGACCAAAACTTCAGCTGCCAAGGGGGTGAGTCACACCGATCTCTGTATTTGCAGCAGTTCTTACAAATCATACTGGTAGGAATATCTGCTAAGGGAGGAACGAGGGAAAGCAGGACTTCCCGCAGGTTAGGGGATGGCTTGCCTCTGGGATCCTCCAGACATTTCATCTCATCCATGCCTTATTGCTCCCAGAGTCCTGGGCAACGGCTGGTACCATGGTTTCTCTGTTTTTCTGAGGTTGATACTGCTGCTGCTGTTCGCTCAGCCTCCGTCTTCTGAAAACTGAGTGTTCATCAGATCCAAATCCAGTGCAGAACAGATTCAGTCTTTAGGCTTGATGTGAAGCTCCATTTATGTGTTTGCAGCAGAAATGGCTGGGGTCATCATTTAGGAAGTCAGTGCTTCGGCTGTGTCTTACTGCTGCTTGGCAGCTCATTACTCCCCTGACTCAGTCAACGGAAGAGAATGCATTCATGGCCGCTTTAATATTAAATCAGGGCTTAAATCCTCTTTGTTAGTTTAACTGAAGTTGTTGTACTCTGGTGGGCAGGCAGGTTTCATTACCATTTTGATGTGGATGAGATAATCTTCAGCAATAAATGAGGGGCGAAGGGGGAAATCAGCATTACAAGGCAGCTTGAATTATTTAAGACTGCTGGTATTTGGAATTTCTCACGTTACACTTGCATATCTTGTATTCCTTATAAGTGCAGACAGATGTTTCTTTTTTCATACCTTTTTGCCAAAGTATGGTTGGAAGTTTAGGATCTTTAATAACATCCTCACAATCTTGAGTCATCCTCCTGCCACAACATGAGGTCTGGGGTGCTGTAGTGCTGGAGCTCAGATGTCCTGTCGTAGCTCATGCTAGTCCAGCACTGTGCAAGCCTGTGTCTAGAGCATAGCACAGCACAGGACAGGTTCTCCATGACTGTAAAAAGAGTGTACATGTCTCTGCAGAATATGGAGGTGGGTTGCTCTTCATTCGGTACAACCCACGGGTGCCATGGTTCACCCTCCTGCCTGTGCTCTGGGGTCCTGGGTGAACCTGGGGAGAGCTCAGCAGTGCTTTCATCCTGATGCCTGGCACAGAGCTGGGAGATGGTGGGGAAAGCACAGCTGCACAAGCAGCCTCAAAATGAGTCCTGACAATTATTTCATAGAATCATAGAATCATTTGGTTGGGAAAGACCTTTAAGATCATCGAGTCCAACTGTACCTGTCCACCACTAAACCACTACTAAATCATGTCCCTGAACACCTCGTCTACCCATCTTTTAAATACCTCCAGGGATGGGGACCCCACCACTTCCCTGGGCAGCCCGTTCCGATGCCTGAGAACCCTTTGAGTGAAGAAATTTTTCCTAATATCTAATCTCAACCTCTCCTGGTGCAACTTGAGGCCATTTCCTCTTGTCCTATCACTTGTTACTTGAGAGAGAGTTTTCTTGGGAAAGAAAACCTCCTTTCAGGCAGTTGTAGAAGGCGATGAGGTCTCCCCTCATCCTCCTCTTCTCCAGGCTAAACAACCCCAGTTACCTCAGACACTCTAGACTTGTGCTCCAGCCCCCTCACCAGCTTCGTTGCCCTTCTCTGGACATGCTCCAGCACCTCAATGTCCTTCTTCATAGAATCATAGAATCGTTCAGGTTGGAAAAGACCTTTAAGATCATCAGGTCCAACCTTTAACTTAACCCTGCCATCCCACCACTAAACCATGTCCCTAAGCACCTCATCTATCCTTCTTTTAAACACCTACAGGGATGGGGACTTGACCACCTTCCTGGGCAGCCCATCCCAGTCTCTGACAGCCCTTTCTGTGAAAAAGTTTTTCCTAATGTCCAACCTAAACCTGCCCTGGCACAACTTCAGACCATTACCCTTCGTCCCATTGCCCATTACCAGGGAGAAGAGGCTGACCCCCACCTCACTCCCCTCTCCTGTCAGGCAGCTGTAGAGGGCGATAAGGTCTCCCCTCAGCGTTCTTGGAGTGAAGGGTCCAAAACTAGACATAGTATTAGAGGTGCAGCCTCATCAATGCTGAGTACAGGGGAAGGATGGCTTCCCTAGTCCTGCTCATCACACTATTTCTGATACAAGCCAGGATGCTGTTGGTCCTCTGCACCACCTGGGCACACTGCTGGCTCATATTCAGCTGGCTGTCAACCAACACCCCCAGGTCCTTTTCCACCAGGCTGCTTTCCAGCCACTCTGCCCCAAGACTGTAACATTGTATGGGGTTGTTGTGACCCAAGTGCAGGACCCAGCACTGAGCCTTGTTGAACCTCATACAATTGGCCTTGGCCCATCAATCCAGCCTGTCCAAGTCCCACTGTAGAGCCTTCCTACCCTTAAGCAGATCAACACTCACACTCAGCTTGATGTCATCTGCAAACTTACTGAGGGTGCACTTAATCCCCTTGTCCAGATCATTGCTAAAGGTGTTAAACAGAACTGGCCTCAAAACTGAGCCCTGGAGAACACTGCTTGTGACTGGCCTCCAACTGGATTTAACTCCATTCACCACAACTCTCTGGGTTGCTTTACCCAGAAAAGAGGACACCCATCCAGGCCATGGGCAGCCATTTTCTCAAGCAGAATGCTGTGGGAAACGGTGTCAAAGGCTTCACTAAAGTCCAGGTACACTGCATCCACAACCTTTCCCTTGTCTGCTAAGCGGGTAACCTTGTCATGGAAGGAGCTCAGTTCAGTCAGTAGGACCTGCCTTTCATAAGCCCATGCTAACTGGGCCTGATCACCTGGTTGTCCTGTACGTGCCGTGCGATGGCACTCAAGATGATCTGCTCCATGACCTTCCCCAGCACCGAGGGCAGACTGACAGGCCTCTAGTTCCCCAGATCCTGCTCCCGACCCTTATTGTAGATGGGCATCACATTTGCCAACCTCCAGTCAAGTGGAACTTCCCCAGTCCCCAGTCATTTGTGTCCTCTTTTTTTTTTTCCATTGAAAAATCTGGCAACCTCAGGATTGCTTTGCCCTTCATAGTGCGTTGTCCTATGTCAGCTAAGGGTTGTTCATGTTCTTAATTGCCAATGATATACGGATGTTAAGATTAGATGGTTGAATCTATCTTTATAGCCTTAAAGTTTATGAATTATCTAAAACTATATCTTAAAGGGCTAAAAATAACCAATGCTGACTGTTATTACTTATGTAAATAAAAATGTAATTAAGGCAATCAAAGGAAAGCAGAGTGACTGCCAAATGAAGTTTCAAAATGCTACCCTATAGCAATACTTCTATTACACTTATTCGATCATTTTTATAAATGCCTGTAAAAACACAAGGTATATTATCAATTATGTTTTGCAAAGCTGTCTGCAAATCCAGTTTTACTGAGAAGAAATAATTAGCTACATTCCCAGTTTTGACTCTTTGGATCTCTTGACATTAAAGAATTATACCAAAGTGCCCCAAAGAAATTAACAGCTTTTCATCAGTATTTGTATAATGCATGTCCCTGCTAAGGTAGTGAATAATGAAAGCAAGCCACAGCTAATTCTGCATTACTTTAAAATAGTGAGCTATAAACTGGGTTAGTTTAAGAACTGTTTCACAAACATCTCGACCTTCTTTGTTGCACACACAGCAAATTTCAGAAAAGAGACCCCAGAAAGTCCCTCCAGCTGCCTGTGTGTGTTTGTGCGTATGTAATGTTGTTATACAATCTTATTTACAGTAGGAGTATTTGGAAATAACTGGCTATTGTTCCCTATTTGGAAGGATAAAGAAAAAGAATTGAAGTCAAAGGAAGTTTTGGGTGAGTGAGAATATGAAATTTGACCCTAGTATATGGGCTGAAATAGCACAGAAGAAATGCTCGTGGCTGGGGAAAACAAGAACAAAAGGAACAACTCCAAATGTTCAAAAACTACAAGAACAATGCAGAACAAAACTGTTCGAAAAAGTTTCTTTATATCCAAGAATGTTAACATGGTCCTTTGTGCCAAGCATGTCTTACATGTATTGTTCGTTTTGATCAAAGAGGGAACAAATTTTGTAGAATTTCAGCATAATAAAAAGTATCATAGAACACTGTTGGAGCTAACAGCTTTATTCAACATAAGCAGGTGGTAACAAAACAGGGGTTTTACTGTAGTTTTTATTGACAGTGAATTCTTGCTAGCTATTTTCCTCCAGTTCTGATATTGTATGGTTGAAGGGCACCCTTATGTCTTTTGAAAGCAACAGCAATAATAAACTGCTGGGTTCCATGGACTTCCAAGCAAGAAAATAAACTATCTTCTTGTACCTGCCTGCTGGATCCTCTCCTGGCAGAAAACCAGCCCTGATTTTATAAATATTGTTTAAAATACAGTATGTAATTGCTCTGGTGAAATTTCCCATGGTACTGCCACTGTCAATTAGCAGAAACGTTTCACATTCAGCTCTTGCTGAAGCAAGCGATGAAGCCATGCTCTATGGTGCTAGTTTCAGATGAAGCTGTATTAGAGAAGGGAGCAAAGACTGGAAGCATCATGCTAGCCCCTGTACTGCGTGTAGCCAACAGTTCTTACTTAATAAAATACTACTCTCTTGGGCTATTTTTGGTTACAGCTTTGGATTCTAGTGTGGCAACACTGAAGTAAAACCATGTAGTCTCCATGGCACAGATAGGACTGTCTACATTGCTGTGTTAAGCAAGTCCCTGGGACCATCCCTGTGGCCATGCCTCATGCACCATGTGGAACAGCTTGTATTCCCATCACAGTTTGGCCCCTCATAGCCTGACTGCAGGCTTGGTGCCTGCTAAAAAAGGGCCAGGCTGGTTCTGCTGCTTGGTCCGAGCCAGTAGCAATTGCACATTGTAGTGGATGAGGCATAAAATGGCATCAGTCTTGCCTGCACATGCAACCTTGGTGTCAAGGCATCTTCTCCGTCGCTCTGATGCTGGTAGTTGCTAAGCAAAATTGATGGTTTCTGCCTTGCAGACACTTGCCTAGGACACCAAGACACCTCTAGAGAAGTGCATTTAGATGCCATTGATCTGGAAAAAGAGAAGAGAAAGGAAGACTCTGCTATAAAACAACCTGGGGCAGTTCCCAGGGCCAGGAACAGATAAACTGCTTGAAGGGACGTTCTGGTCAGGCTAGCCCCATTTGGCCAGGAGCAGTAGGAAGCTGCTGGTTTTAATTTGCTGACAGCAGTCTATGCAGATCTCCTTATTTGATACCCAACATGGTATGTTCGCTGTACAGGGAACTTGGATGTCTCTCTCGGGACTAGGGATTTTGTGCCACAATAATTTGTCTGTGAGTTAAGTGTGCAACACCTTGAAGTAGTGGTGAAATGATTCACCTCAGTGTGAAATCATGGCAGCTGATAACATCATTTCAGTGGCAATAGATTTTCTCCCTTAGCTGTGTTTGAAAAACTCAACCCACATTAAAATAATCTGCATCAGAGCAAATGTAATCTTTCAGTAGCATAAACTGTATCTGGTGCCCTGATAATTATGTTACTAGGCAAGTGGAGAGAGAGAGAAGATCTAACTTTTAAAATACAGATGCTTTAAATATTCCCAGAGCAGAGCTTTCTTTTTAAGTTATGGTCCTCCAATAAAATGAATATAATGCTGTTGCTTGAAAGAACAGAGGTCAGTTTGATAGCTGTATCAGTAGCTATAGTTAAAGCTATACATGAAGCAATAGTTTTAGTTACATTTATTCTTAACATACATGGGGTCATGGGAGCTGGTCCAGTAGACTGGTAAAAGAAAATGTTAACTAAGCCATCTGTCAACTTGCTAAAGCTTTAATAACTTGCCAGTTATCCTTTATATGACTGACATTTTCCTAATTCCATGCAAAATTATGCATTAACTGTTTTTGCTATAATCTCAGTGGGCTGCTATTATTCATTTATGTATTTATATGCATACTAAGACATCAACTGCAGTCAAAACAATTTGTTACTACCTCAGGCTTCCTAATGCTCCTGGGTTTTTACAGCTTTGAGTTACTGGTTTATCAGAAATTGTGATTCACCTTCAGCCCAAGGATAGCATATTTAATTAACATTTCACAAACCTTTTCCAGTAATTCTGTATCTGGAAAAAAATGTACACATATAATGTCTACTGCCAAATATTCCTTATGTTAAAATCAGCTGAGGGATTAAATTTGTTTCAAGTAAAAAAAAAACCACAAAACAAAGAACTTTGTAAAACCCTGATGGCTGTTTCAGAAAATAAACTTGTAGAATCACAGAATACCCTGAGCTGGAAGGGACCCACAAGGATCATCAAATCCAACTCCTGACTCCACACCTCCACTCCAACCTAGAAGTTAAAAAATATATCTGACACTGTTGCCCAAGTGTTTCTTGGTCACTGAAAGCGTGGGACCATAACCACTTCCCTGGGGGGCTGGTTTCAGTGCTTGCAAAGAAGTAGACATTAAAAGAAGATGGTCTGAAATTTGGCAGGATGGTAGTCTTGGTATTTAAGATGTCCTTTTCCATCTCAATAACAAAATGCCTGCATTGGCAAAGTTACTAATTGCCTACAAATCTCTGGAGGCTGACTAGAAACCATCTCCTGCTGGAAAGCTTTCTCTGCAGTTGAAAGCACTCTAAATCTGAGGGTACATCACCCTCAAAATGCGCCTTATACAGAGCAATAAGCCATTGGTCTCCCTGCCTTTTGGGAAGAGGTGATGATTTGTTCTTTTGAACAAACTTCATAGCAATGGTCTTTACAAAGCTGTCATTACAGTGTTTTCTTAGCAAAGTCGTGTCTGCCCTGCAATGTGGGACCACAGGAAAAAAATCCAACAGTCTCCCAGGAATGAAAAGAAAAAAAGTGGCCCTCCAGAATTAGTTGCTCTTTGTTTATTATTATGTGGGGCTGGACTAGGCTTTATTTGCCAGACACTTCTGCCTGCCCGTGGTTTGGAAAAGGGTACTGAGATACTGCAGCATGGAGGTGATGCCAGGATTAGCATGGAGTCTGATAACAGTCACTTAAAAACCAGAGCCTCCCTGTTATGCAAAGCTCTCTGAGAAGATTATGGATGAAACTCCTTGGTCTGCCAGATTTCTGGATGGGACTCCCTTCTGAGCTGGGAGTCTGGTCTGATTTGGTTTTCGTTATAAATATTTTGTTTAACTTTCTGATAGACATTGAATCTTTTTTTACTCATAACTAGAATATTGCTTATGTCAGGGAGGGATCATTCTTGCCTGCCCATTTAAAGATTTTCTGTACCTACCCAGGTCACGAGAGAGAAGCCATTTCTTTCTTGTTCTACACTTATTCTTGCTTATGAGGGGCTGGATGTACGGTTGTTCTGTACTCACCACAGTGACCTCTTCTTCCTGCCTGCCCCATGTACAGTGCAGACTTTGAATTATGATAATTATTGTATTTATCTCAAAACTCGGTCAATGCTCTTTTAAGACTGCACAGAAAGTTACAGAGTGCATTGTAAAGCTCTGTGGAACAGTATGGTAAGAGGCCTTTCAGGTTTCGTAGCACAAAAGCATAGCGTGTCAGCAGGACAACTGCATGGCTTTGTGCATATGTGGGGGGCGGGGGTGCCTCATACAAAACTCAGCAATTCCGGCATGCTGCTTATTGAATGCCTAATCATGTGCAAGTACCAAGGCATTGGGAAGGCGACAGGCTCAGGTCACTGCACCCTCTAAGAATTTCAAAAGTTATTGTAACTCCATTCATGTGGCTGGAAATTTTGTGCATGCCTGCAGGGGGTACCAAAAGCAACTTTGGTGCATGAAAGTACTCTGTTGTAGCTCCAGCATCAGAAGGAGAGTCACTATGTTTTTAATGTCAGAACAGGTAGCTCTGCCCTCTCAAACCCAAAGGATGTCAGGTGGAACCATGCTGGTGAATGATGTCAGTGTGTACCTCGCCTTGCTCCCTTTAGGCCTTTTGAAATAGGCATTTGTCCAGATTCTTCATCAGTGCCATCTCTTCTGACATAAGGACTGCCTGCAGGGGTATAAAAATGTAGCTGCTAAACACTTCTCCCTCCCACCTCACTGCCCATCCTTTGTGATGATAACATGACCCTTATCAGGCACCCAGCACCTGGCAAATGATAGGAGCAGAGTGTAAAAAGACGAATATTTGGTAAGCTACTAAAAGTTTGGAAAGCACAGAAGTGGCTGAGGGGGAGAAAGAGCAGAGAGGCACCATGACCATGTTGCTTCAAGCATGCAATGTCCAAGGACACTGGACAGAAAGGTTCACGCTTAGGGAATGAAGAAATGTGATTTGTGGAAAGTCTGAATAGCCTGAGAATCTTCTGGAAGACATGTAAATGTCCCCCATTTTTTCCTCTGAAACCTCTCCCCTGCCTTATGTGGCTCCATCTGATGTGCCACTGAACACTTCTTACTCATGTAAGCTTTGCTAACCACAGATCCTCCTACCCAGAAATTTCATGTAGATAATGCCACATCTGAGCTGCTATGCCAACATTGATTTCTGCCATGTCTTTCCATCTCTCAAGTGCAATCAGGAGAAAACTTGCAATGCTATCACCCTGAGCTGAGGTCTTCTCCCTCTTCTTTCTCTCAGAATAGTAGCACTGGACCTACATTACCAGGCACCCCTGGAAATAGTTGCTTTTTGGGACCCCAGCACGACTTTCTAGAAATAGTAATATGGCTTGGAGTCAGTTACATTCTTTCACCAGAGAAGGAGTAGCCTTCTTCCTGCCTCAGTTTACCTGTCCTTCAGCCTCCTCTGTGCATTTCAGTGTAGAAAGAAAGGCCTCTCTGAGGGCTGACGGACCGAGAAAGTGATCTCACATGATTGACTGACCTCTCTTTTCATTCCTTTAGAGGAATCTGCACAAACATCACGTAAATTACATCATTAGGTGATTACACGATTGGCACCTTCAGGGTGACAAGCATATAGCTCTGCTCTACTAAAATCTTCATCCAATCCTCACCGAAACTTCACTACCGCCAATCCAAACATCTCACCCAGACAAGACTCGTCTTCATTCAGGACTTTGAATTTGCAGCACCTCCAGCAGTCACCAGCTTCTGCTGTTGGGCTACCAAGTGTTGCCCAGCTGCTGTTGATTCTGGAGGTGCTCTTATTTCTAAGATACAATTTGGTCATATTTTTGGCAGATTAAAGAAGACACCAGTTTTATGCATCAATGTGACTTGATACTATTAGAGCAAGATCATTATATATATAGAATCATAGAATCATAGAATGTTTTGGGTTGGAAGGGACCCCTAGAGGTCATCTAGTCCAACCCCCCTGCAGTGAGCAGGGACACCGCTAACTAGATCAGGTTGCTCAGAGCTCCATCCAACCTGGCCTTGAATGCTTCCAGGGATGGGGCCTCCACTATCTCTCTGGGCAACTTGTTCCAGTGTTTCACCACCCTCATTGTAAAGAATTTCTTCCTTATATCTAGTCTAAACCTCTCCTGGTTTAGTTTAAAACCATTACCCCTTGTCCTGTCACAGCTGGCCCTACTAAAAAGATTTTCCCCCTCTTTCTTATAGGCCCCCTTTAGGTATTGAAAGGCCGTAATCAGGTCTTCCCGCAGCCTTCTCTTCTCCAGGCTGAACAAGCCCAACTCCCTCAGCCTGGCCTCATAGGAGAGGTGCTCCAGCCCTCGGAGCATTTTTGTGGCCCTCCTCTGGACCTGCTCCAACAGTTCCATGTCCTTCTTGTGCCGAGAGCTCCAGAGCTGGACGCAGTACTCTAGGTGAGGCCTCACCAGAGCAGAGTAGAGGGGCAGAATCACCTCCCTCGACCTTCTGGCCACACTTCTCCCGATGCAGCCCAGAGTACAGTTGGCCTTCTGGGCCATATATACCACTATATATATTTTAAGGCAACAGTGATACTGTGGCCAAGTGCGCACTATCCTTAGGAATTATGCACCTGCAGAACTGTATCTCAGGGAAAACATCTGTGTAAGACATTACTGTTAATAAAATAGCATTACTGTGGATGCATTCTGAAGTAACTCATACTCAACTGAGATATCAGTGAATGTGGCATAGCTTAGGCTTTCTGCTTGGCTATTGCTGCTAATTAATAGATTTTTGAAGTACGAAAGTAGTCTGTAAAGTATTTTTAAAGTCTCTCTGAAGTGGGAAAGGAATGCCATACTGTATGGGTTTGTTATAAACCATGTCTTTGGTTCACAGGATGTCATATAATCCTACATTTGGGATTACATACCGCATTCTGCTACTGATCTACCAGAAATAAAAGCAGATAATTGCCTGTTGGAAAGTGGCAAGTCTAGAAGAGCTTACATTATGTACTGAAGGTTCCCAAATGTTTGACAAACTACATAAGAATTGCTCATTCTCCTATTCCTCTTTTTAACTACCCTGAATAGAAAAGAGCAGCCTTTGTTCACAAGAGCCTTTCTTCAATGTTTCTTAGTACCATAGCTACTTTTTAACAGAGATAAGATGAAAAATAACTCTATCGGCTGATACTTTTGTTAGGATAAATTCTAGGATATAATGATTAGTAACAACCCTTACAAAAAATGAACTACAAAGTACTTTAAAGACTACGAGTGCTCAAGATCTCCATTTTACGTCTGATCTGGAAAATCAAACGCTCTTCAGGCTCAGTGAGATGGAGGTGCCTTTTCTGGCCATGACCTGCACCTCACCAGCACAGCCTGAACTTCTCATTCAGCTCCATTTCTAATTATTTTTGTCTCTGTGTGTGCACGTGAGCATATGGGAGTCTAAGTGCCAGCAGCTGGAGTGGGACCATGGGTCACGGGTCCGTGTGCCTCAGTGCCAGCAGGGCAAAGTGGCTTAGGAGCCAAAGGGGGGTGTGGGTCTCTGTGCATTAGACTGGGGTGCATTAAGAGGAGTGTGGCCAGCAGGTCGAGAGAGGTTATCCTCCCCCTCTACTCTGCCCTGGTGAGGCCCCACCTGGAGTACTGTGTCCAGTTCTGGGCTCCCCAGTTCAAGAAAGATGAGGAACTCCTGGAAAGAGTTCAGAGGAGACCAGCTAGGATGATGAAGGAACTGGAGCATCTCCCCTACGAGGAAAGGCTGAGAGAGTTGGGCTTGTTCAGCCTGAAGAAGAGAAGACGGAGAGGGGACCTCATCAACACATACAAATATCTTAAGGGTGGATGTCACGAGGATGGAGCCAGACTCTTCGTAGTGGTGCCCAGCGACAGGACAAGGGGCAATGGGTACAAACAGAAACATAAGGGGTTTCAGTTGAATATGAGGAAAAACTTCTTCACTTTGAGGGTGACTCAGCACTGGAACAGGCTGCCCAGGGAGGTTGTGGAGTCTCCTTCTCTGGAGGTATTCAAAGCCCACCTGGACGATGTCCTGTGTAACCTGCTCTAGGTGAACCTGCTTTAGCAGGAGGGTTGGACTAGATGATCTCCTGATGTCCCTTCCAACCCTTGCCATTCTGTGATTCTGTGAGACAGGGAGAGCAATGATATGGGGGCATGACTGGGTGCATCACTCACCAGCTAAGCTCAGTTACTGGAGGCATCCACAATGTGTGTGTGTGTGTGTGTGTGCTGGGGTGTGTAAGGGGCTCCCATGCCCAGGTGCCAGCAGCTGGGGAGTCTGAGGAGCCAGACTGGGTGGACTGCACCTAAGCCCAGCTACTGGAGGGACCCACGCTGTATATATGTTGTTTAGTTCCCGCTAACAGACCAACATCCAGATCAGCCAGAGAGGGCAACAGGATGACGTCGCTGGTGCTTGTGCAAGTGCTATGGTTTCCATGTTCTGTGTGGCTGGCAGTGTATTTATGTATACACATGTTGTGTGTATGTGTGTGTGTGCACCTGTCGGGGACGTGCGTATGCCTGTGCCTACTGGGGACACGTGTATGCCTGTGCCTACTGGGGATGGGTACCACTGCCCAGCCCCCGGGGCACGGAGCTGCGGCAGCCTCGCTGCTGTTGGGCTGCTGGGTCTGGCAACCCTGAGCATGTGCTTTTGCAGCTGATGGCCTTTACCACTAAGCTGCACGTCTGCTCTGATCAACCCAAAGCAAGGCTGACCGTTTAGCCTAACTCCTGCTGTCACCGCTAACAGCCAAATATTCCAGAAACTCCAGCACCCACAACAGTCTGCTTCCCTAAAAATCTGGGCCTAATGGAAAGTTTTAAGTATGCAGAGTTGGGTCCAGTAGGGCTACCTGTGTATAACACAGCCCTAAGACTAAATAAACTCCGGTTATGTAGAAGCACCTAGATTAGTATGGTGATAATTATTTAGGAAATAAAACACAGGGGTTGAAAAGTATTGGATCAGCTTCTCTCAATCTAAATTTCACTTAAACTCCAATCTTACAGAAGTTTCAGGCTGTTAAATCTCAGGCTGGCTTACACTCCCCTGTTCCTGAGTGCTAACTTAGTGTAGACGTGCCTAAGATCAGCCTTACAATACTTATAGATTATATATGTATCATCTCCAATATAAAAAGCTCTTATTGTGAGCCACAGATGTGTCTATGCTGGTCCATGCTTTGGTGAAACTTGGTCTGGGGAGCTACACATCTGAACTCAACTAGGATTATGAGATGGGGCGACAACATCCAAATTTGGATTAACCTCCCAGCATTTTACACCTGCTCAGCCTATTGCTTGTTCATTCTGATTGTCCTTTGTCAAATGAAAACCACAGGTCGACACGTGCAATGACTCATTTGGGAAATAGATGACCTGGATTTAGACCATCTTCAGTCTGAGGGCGGTGGGACCACCAGACTGTGGAACAGCCTGGTGTAAGACTCTTCCAGGACACGTCAGCTCCAGCTTCAGTGGCCAGAGCAGACTCCCCTTTGCAAAAGTGGAACACGCTTTTATGGAGACAGAGCAAAGAAGAGGCAACCCTAACTGCAGACTGGAAACAAGAAAATTGGCCCCAAAACAAGTGTATGTTATACAGTCCTATGATCAACCAATTGTCTTTATTTTTCTAGGCTTCTTTCGATATGGTGTAGGGAGAATAAGTGCATAGGATGAGGAGTTTCAGGACATATTTCTAGGATTTGAATAGGGCATTAAGATTGCACAGGTGCTATGTAATTATTCACTTATCTGGGAATTACTCTAAATGTTAGACGACAAGGGGTTATGCCATGGATTTCCTTATGGGATGCTAATTCCTGTCAGCAAGAATTGATTTCACTGTGGATAAGCTGCTGTTGTTTCCAAGTAATAATCATTTCACTCAGCATTTTCCTGCACTAAGATGCACAGCAGACAAAAAAAAAATTCAAGCCTGCTGAATGTGTGATCTTCTTAGATGAAATCCAAGCAGTCTTTCTTCCATACAAAAGTGTTTGCAAACAGGGGCTGATATGCTTGTTGGGCAGATGATTTCTATTAAAAACAGTTTGGCAAACATATGGATTAAGTCTTGCAGCTACAGAAGAACCCAGTTCAATTAAATTAAATGGCAAGCGCATTTATTTTAGTTGTGTAGGAACAAACCCAGGACAGTCGGTAAAACGGTGACGTTTTAACCATTAGAGAGAACACAAAGATTGAAAACAGATGCTTACATGTACAGTGGCCTTAGACTTTAGGATTATGATTTGTTGGAATTCTATAGGATGCTCCCACAAGAAAAGGATATTTAAAGGTTTAACAACAGTGCCCAATCTCAAGGCACTAGCATTTTACAATAGTTGCATCTGGATATTTTAAACCAAATTTTAAAGAAATTTGTAATGCATTTTATATATTTCTAGCCTCTTATTTTATTGAAACAGTTCCTAAAACAAAGCTTTTTCTACCCTCAAGAAAAGGAGTTAAATCTCTTTATGAACAAAAATATTATCAGAGACAGGCCAGATTCACTAGGTGGCAGCATAGTTAGTCATTTTCTGAAAAAGCTACCTCATATTCCATGTATGTTCTAGGTACTTTTTGGCCAAGCTGGATATGAAAAAAGATAGAAAAATAGCCTCTTAGAAAGCTAATATTAATGAAATAAAATTATTGTAATACAATATTCTTTCAGAACATGTTTTAATTTAAGGCTCCACTCTGGATCTGAGATAAATGACATACATGTATTATGGCGTGGTAAAGATCCAGAACAGAAAAGAAAAAGTGAAATTCCTAAAAAAGGGTTCCACCATAGCTTTTAATCAAGTCTATAGCAGATGGAATCTGAATTGCAGCTTCAGAATGGTTAAAAAAAAAAAAAAGGTTAGTACTCAGCTGTTAAAATGTTTTAGAAGTAATCTGAGCTGGCCCTAAGCAAGGGAGAAGTTTAGTCAAAATTGCACCTCGGGAGGTATAGTCACTGCCTGGGCTCTCCAGAAGTGGGAATAGGGCAAACAGCATGGAACAAAGTGAGCAGAGAAGGAAGCTTACCTCTGCGGCTGACCATTTTCCAAGCTAGGCTGATGCTGTGAACTTGTAGCTGAAGTTGCCTGGTTGGGTATGCGGCTGAAAATGGATCTTATTTGGTTGCAAGATCCTTTCTGATTTCATGGTTTTACTGTAAATGACAGCTTTTTTTTTTCTTCTCTTTAGAGGAAAAAATAGGTTAAAACCTTCTCAGCAGGGAAAATGGATATGAAAATACATTGGTAAATGGACTGAAATAATTCAGTCTTTTCAACGCCAAAGATTCAGATGAACTGATTGGCCCTTCTTGCCTGTGTACAGACCTTACAATCGACAATCATAAATTCAGAATGGATAATGGTGATTTACTAAAATGTTCTGTAAGCAACCTCTTTCCTGGTACAAATCAACGCAATTATCCAATAATCTCTGTTCTGCAATGCTGCTCTCAGCCTGTTCTGCTTAATGTGCGTTTGCAATGCTGCTGCTGCTAACTCATGGGGAACCCAGCCGTGCAGTACTTAGTCAGGGAACCTTTTCTTTGTCTGTCTAATTTCCCCTCATTAATGACTGTGGGGTCGGTTACTTTATATTCCAAACTTTAAGACTAATCCCTGCCCTGCTAAGTTGAGCATTTTTTCTCACCACTTTCTTTGAGGTAACTGCGGTGTAGTTCAGGGCTGTTTCTTGCACCTTTGGTAACTTACTTTCCCCTAGGAAAAGAACAAGCGTGGTAGATGATAGATAGCTGTGCACCCCTGAGCTAAATTCTGGTCCTGGTATTTAATCACGGGGACTGGCTACTATTCACAAACTGCCTGAGCTGTCGGGAGGTATAGTCACTGCCTGGGCTCTCCAGAAGTGGGAATAGGGCAAACAGCATGGAACAAAGTGAGCAGAGAAGGAAGCTTACCTCTGCGGCTGACCATTTTCCAAGCTAGGCTGATGCTGTGAACTTGTAGCTGAAGTTGCCTGGTTGGGTATGCGGCTGAAAATGGATCTTATTTGGTTGCAAGATCCTTTCTGATTTCATGGTTTTACTGTAAATGACAGCTTTTTTTTTTCTTCTCTTTAGAGGAAAAAATAGGTTAAAACCTTCTCAGCAGGGAAAATGGATATGAAAATACATTGGTAAATGGACTGAAATAATTCAGTCTTCTCAACGCCAAAGATTCAGATGAACTGATTGGCCCTTCTTGCCTGTGTACAGACCTTACAATCGACAATCATAAATTCAGAATGGATAATGGTGATTTACTAAAATGTTCTGTAAGCAACCTCTTTCCTGGTACAAATCAACGCAATTATCCAATAATCTCTGTTCTGCAATGCTGCTCTCAGCCTGTTCTGCTTAATGTGCGTTTGCAATGCTGCTGCTGCTAACTCATGGGGAACCCAGCCGTGCAGTACTTAGTCAGGGAACCTTTTCTTTGTTTGTCTAATTTCCCCTCATTAATGACTGTGGGGTCGGTTACTTTATATTCCAAACTTTAAGACTAATCCCTGCCCTGCTAAGTTGAGCATTTTTTCTCACCACTTTCTTTGAGGTAACTGCGGTGTAGTTCAGGGCTGTTTCTTGCACCTTTGGTAACTTACTTTCCCCTAGGAAAAGAACAAGCGTGGTAGATGATAGATAGCTGTGCACCCCTGAGCTAAATTCTGGTCCTGGTATTTAATCACGGGGACTGGCTACTATTCACAAACTGCCTGAGCTGTGCACTCGCTGTTGAGGATCTCAGCATCATCCCCTGATGAAATTACAGTTGTGTTCAGTCAGGACTGACGCACGCTTTTAGATTTTTGGCAAGCAGAAGATCTATGGCTCAGGAATTACATGTAAGATGTCGTAGATGTTGCTGTTTATAACAAAATAGGACAGATTTTGCATTTTTATAGTGCTTGTATACATTTCAGTGGATGGGAGTAACAGAAAATACTGCATTCAGAGAAACTCTAGTAACTTTAATTCAAATTAAGCATAACACAGCCTAGTAACTAGAACCATAATTTCTGAAGTCCAGGAGAGCAAAGATAAAATATAACACCTAAATATTTGCATTTATTTTTATAAACTGTACATATTAGTGTATGATATATAAACATCTATTCATTTGTTCAGTTCAGTTTTCTTGGGGAAAATCTATACTATCTTCAACCTTTTTTCCTGAGCATGGACTAGAGGATCAGCTATCAAAACTTCAAGCCTTGACGATACTATCACTGAAGCACGTGAGAGTCTTGCTACTGCTACCGCTCTGGCATGACGTTTTTCTAGCTGCTTTAAGTCTCCTCTCAGTCATCAAGACTGAGACACCACCTTGCCTTCTGCATCTCACAAGCTGGTATTCTGAGGTGTCAGTATTTTAGCCACGGAACTGAGGTTCCCTTTCCAGCAAGGGTGACAGGGATCAGGACAGGGCCCACCTGCTGTCATGCTGGGCTTCAGACCTTGGCGTGCATCAACGCAGCAGAACCAAGCATGTGCTGAAAACTAGACAGGAGCCGTACTGAGGTCTTTTGACACGGAGAAGGGAGAAGCAAGGAAACATAATTCCTCTATCAGCTGTTGTGAAAGCAGAAAAACTGCATGCCATCCGCCTTGCAAAAGACCTGACAAAAGGTAAAGCTCTAAAACTCATATAAAAAATTTCGATTAAGAAACATTAAACACATTCACATCTGCCTTCAAGCTTTGAACGTGCAGGTCTGCAAAATGTCATTTGTTTGAAGAAAAGCACATATTTTTCCTTCTGTAAACATCTGTTTGGAAACAATAAGCTTATTTTTCTGCTATTAATTTTCCTGTCTCCTTTATGCATTTATCGTCCTATTAGTTAAAATATACATCATTGATTACCACTGCACAATAGCCATAAGTAACGATACTAAGTTATTCCATTCTTTTCCTTCTCTCTTTGGCTATAAGCTGAAGGTTTTTCAAATAATGCCATACACAATTGCTGAACTTTAAAATACAAACAAACTCAAACCCAACAATAATCTGCTAGTAAGTATTGAGAGCTGGAAAATATATTATTCTGCTTTACTGTTAAATACAAGAGACTCAGTTTCTGTAGAAAGCAATGAAACTCAAAACGCGAATGAAAGACAAATCCCTATTTAAATTATTTGATTTGGAGACCAATGAAAAACAATTCGCTGGACAAGAGTATTCAAAGTGAGATTTGATTTTATGAGATATTCAGTTATAGGTAAATTATTACAGGCTTGATTTGAGTCAATCTGTAATTTAGACATCCAAAAGATTAGGAAAAAGAGAGTAATTCATTCAAACATTCACATGAGGAAACTACCAGGTGTTTCTTTAGAAAAGAGAGGACAGGGTAGGAAATCAATGAGGTATTTAACAGTATAAACATGTGTTAATATTTGACGTGTACTTCAAACGTAAGGTTGCGATCCTGGCAACGTGTTCCAATCGAAGCAATATTTCTGAAGTCAAGGGAGTTGTTTCTATAAATACAGGTACTTGATCATGTGTTAGGTTCTGTATTGTTATATGCAAAGCCACTGGGATCGGAAGGTGTACTTAAACCTTTGTAAAGTGTCTTTAATAGAATGTTAGAATTTTCCTGATGAAGTTGCTGCAAAGTCATCAGTGGTGTGGAAAGGGCTGGATAGTATTTCATAACCGTTCTTACACACACACACATCTGCAATAAGCCCGGCTACCCCACAGTGAAAGGGGTGTGCAGGTTTTGAAGGAACCTGAGAAAACAGTAAAGGCAGAGATAACAGAAGATAAGACATTTAATATCTTACTGTGCTTAACATGATATTTAAGTTTACAAACCAATGGAAAGTCAAATGGGTGTACCAGTAAGGGGGCTGCAGCTGCATTTTTATAAACACATTATATATTGATAAAGATCATTTTGGGAACCTGGTGCATCCATTCTAAGTATTTGCAATTAACTTAAATTGATAAAAAATGTGTGTTAGCTGGCCTGTAGGAAAACAAATCAAGATGAAATTCAATTTATCTTCAATGCTTTTCCCTACCAAAGGGTAAACTCTGGCTTGCTAACTCGAGATGAAAAGCATTATCCAATATTTAAGTTAATAAAAGCATCAGCCTTGTTCTGTAATGTGGAAAAAATCAGTTGTACTCTCTCCCCTATCTGATAAATCCTCTTGCAATGAGTAAAACAAAATTTACTAAAAGTCATAGCTATAGAACCACAGAGTGGCTGCAGTTGGAAGTCACTTCTGGAGACCATCTGGTTCAATGCCCCTGCTCAAGCAGGAACACCTAGAGCTGGTTAGCCAAGACAGTGTTTTTTGAGTATCTTGGAGGATGGAGACTCTACAAACTCCCTGGGCAACCCGTACCAGTGCTCTCTGACCCTCACAGTAAAAAAGTGTTTCCTGATGTTCAGAGGGAACTACTGTGTTTGAGTTTGTGCCCATTGCCTCTGGTCCATCACTGAGCACCACTGGAAAAGGCCACTGTAATCAGTACATATTTTGCAATAGCTCAACATGTTGACACCTTACAGTGAAGTCAGAATATCTTTCCTTTAGAAGAGGATTAAGCTGAATGCTATCGAGGTCCTAAATCCAAAAAAAAAAATTATCTATGTAGACGCTGTCTGTAAAACGGCAAATGAAGTTTAAATTCATGACCTACCTTGTTTCACAACAGCTTTTCTATGCACATTGACCCTGAGACTGGATCTTGGCAAGTTATTTTCATTTTATGGAGGTAAGACTTCAGATTTCTCCACAGGTGAACAGACCAGAGCTGTTTAAAGGAGTCCAGTGTTTCAAATGTATTCCAGAATCTCTTTCACCAAAAGGCTTTCCTATTTCCAGAATTCACAGATCTGTAGAGTTCATGTGCATCATTACAGGACTAAAGGTAGGTAGTTTGCCGGTATTTCTAACATCCCCCCTCAACACATAACGCGCCTGAAAAAGACATCTGTAAAGAATAGATTAGTTATTTTTTCTAAATTTTTTTTTTACCAGAAACGTTGGTTGTAAGAGCAGGTTCAAACCAAAATGAGAGTATTTTGCACAGGTGTTGGAGATTCAATAAGGCTGAGGGTTGTGGCACAGGGAGCATCCGTTGTCTGTGGCACAGTGCTGTACAGGCTGCTTCTGTGGAGCTTGTGCTCCCAAGAATCCCTTTTCTGCACCACACAGCCATTTCTTACCTAAAATTTGCACTGAGAATGCCATGGGAGGCTCATCGCCCTTTAATAAATGAGTTCCTGTATTTACATAGTCATTTTTACTCTGATGCTCTTTCAAAGCAAACTTCTAACAACCCTCATTGTTCCCTATTGTGCAACAAATTGCTGCTCTGAACAACTGAGGACAAACACTGTTCAGCTGCATCTGATGTCGTTGCTATTCTAATATTTTTATGTTTAGGACCTGCATTTTTCAGCATTGTCTTTTCATTGTCTTTGATGCCAGAATCCTCATTTTCAACCCAAACCCCTCTAATTAATGAAGAACTTACACTTGGCCTAACAAACTCCTACATTTTCATAATGAAAGTTCATTACTCCACATGGTCCTGAGGAATTCCGACACAGGAGAATACTCTCTGAAGTGCTAGTAAAAGGCTGTGGTTAACACCCACATGAATACATCAGGCAAAGCTGCCTGTCACTCTTGCCAACAGGTAAAATTAGTGCTTGCTGCCGGTAACAATATTACACCCGTGAGCTCCCGCCACAGAGCAGGATCCTCTGTGCTGCTGGTGGGTGTCCTACAAACCCAGAACAAAAAGGTCATCCTTGACATCTGGTGTCCCAGAGGTGCTTCCTGTAGCGTGACCACTTCCCAGCTCGGTTTGGAGTCACTCCCTCAGCTAGCCAGCCACAACTCATCTCTAGAGCAAGGTCAGCCTTGGGGCTGTTTGTTGCTGTAACCCCCACTTCACCCCGTGTCCCCCTGAAGCCAGACACTGCCTCACCCACAGCTGGAAACCAAGCTCAGTGGGGAAAGAAATGGGTCACCAGCTCCACAGGAGTCATGCGAATATATCTGGGCGCTGCAGGTACAAGGTCTGCTTGTTGGACCCTACCTGCTTAGTCTCAGCCTCTCACATGGTCAGCTCAGCCCCAGGACAGGGAGTCACTCTGGTGCAGTCTTTCAGACCCAGGGTCTTCCTCTGATTCCTCCAGCCCCCTCTCCTGCTCTGCCCCTGATAGCAGCCTGAAGTCCAGATGGCCCAGAGCAGGAATCCCCTCTGTCTCCTGCCGCAGCAACCCACCTTCTTAGTGGTTCCTCGTTGACAACATGGCAATACCCTCCTTGTCTGGGTCGAGCCAGCGTGCTTGAACCCTTCCTCTGTCGTGAGACCGCATGTCCCAAGGTAGGGAGACCGAGGCTGTGGCAATGCACATGAAAGCGTACTCATGAAATCACACCCTTCCATCCATGACAGTCCCTGACTCCAGAGGATCACAGCCTAACCTTACAGGGAAAGACACCGAATGAGGAAAAAATATGAATCGTGCTTGGTCGGCATGCCTGGCACTGATCTCAGCATTGCCGAGTGCTTTTAAAGACATCACATACAGCTAAGAGGGTTTTAGTTGAATTAAAGTGGTTACCAGCAAAGTTACTAACAGAATAGATATTAAAATTTATTGCAAATCAGGAGCATTTTTTCCACTAAAGTTACGGATTTAAGCTTTCCTCGATGGGAGAAACTCTGGGAATAGTGAGGTGCTTCAGCTCCCATGGTAAATGGGCTTCAGACCTGAAACACAGCTGATGGCTGGATGACAAATGGGGGCTCTCATGTTTCAGTGAGCAGTGTGCAGCCGTGCTATTTAACAGCTCTTAGTGAGAACAGGAGTGCTGTGACAACTGGAAACTGCAGAGGAAACTGAAAATTAAAAAAAAAAAGAAGTAAATACTCATGCTGGAAAGTAACTGGAAGACCAAGGTTAACGTTGGTAGTTTTCTTGGGATGGAAGAAATATCAGACAGAGAATGTGATTTACATGATGCCTTTCATTGACAGAAAAAATGAAAGTAGGTACTAGGCAGTACCTCCCTCCGCCATCCCGTGTGCTAAATTCATACTAAAGTCAATGAGAATTTGAGTGCAGATGGGTACATAATAAACTCTCTGCTTATGTGTAAATAACTGCAGCAGAGCTGCTCTCCTGAGGAAGATGTTATCCAGCTTTGGTCAAGCTGTGAAGAAAAAAGATATTTTCAGAAAGGACAGTAAAATACACAAACAGAGGCTGACAACGTTCCTCGTGCTTCATTTCAACACAAAGAATGAATTGATATTTTGGCAAACCTCATCAGCGGCGGCTCCAGCCAGCCTGCTGTGTGCTCATCGGCAGATGTGCTGAAGCAATTAGCAATATGCTAAGGTAGTCAAGCTCATTCTGCAGAGCATTTTGTTCCAGAGTATCTCCTTTAACTTAAATACATTTTGAAAATTGCTTAAAAATACCTTTAAAATAACAGCTCTTCTGAAGCATTTTTCTCTAGCATCAGGTTAGTATGTTTTGACACGATCCCTTTCTAGCTTTAGCACTTCAGTGAAGGTACCAACACTTCTCTGAAAATAATTCCCCTGTACTTAGGATTTTGATATAATAAATCCTGGGAGAGTTATGGAAATAATGAATAACAGACTCCCCTTTATCAAGTTTCTATGTTAATTACCGTTTAAGCAAATCTAACATTCATAAATAACTATTCAGTTATAACCCATTCATAAATGAGATTTGAGACAATGCTGTGATAAAATATGCTGAATGGTAGATTGATATGATTGTTATATAATTATTAATAATGGATATTTTAAGCATTAACGAATGGCTCCACTGTTATTTTTCTGCATTGCCCTCTTGAGCATCTTCTGTCAATAATTTACTGGAAATAGGCAACAGATTACATGTTCGTATCTAAATCATTCCTAGCAAGCATTTAGAATTCTTTAAGCAGAACAGAGACCATTAAAAACATAAATAAAATCCTTCAATGGCATCTTTGTATAGAGGTTTGCCCTATCCCTCAATTTTTCCTTTTACATTTTAGCATAGTAGTTACCCCCATGGTCCCTTCTGGGGCAGTTTCCTCATATGAACTATGCTGACAATCTGCTGTGCTCTGGGTTACCAGTTCAGAAATGAAAATATTGTTTATGGCCTTCTCACTCATGACTACAGAAATGATAGGCAGCAGAATGCGCTTTTAGAATGGGCTAAAAATTTCAAGGGTTTCTCTCCATTTAATTTTTTTCGCTAGGACATATCTTTCAGTTTGATTTGCTGTAGTATACAAACCCCTAAAAGTAATGTATCCCCCAGTATAGCTTACTTGGTTCTCATGGGAAAACTTAAATCCCTAAGCATTGCAAAATTTCTGTGGAAGGAGGGAAATCTGCATGTAATGGTTTTTTTTCAAGCAGTAATTAATTAAAGTAAATAGTAAGTAATTAAAAATCCACTATTTATAAGCACAAGTTCCATGTTAGAAAAAATAACATTTTTTAAGAAGCTGGGAAAAAAAAGTAAGTTATTGCAACGTATTACCATCCATGTGTTGATGGGACACGTGAGTACAGAAATCTCTCTCAAGTAGGTCTGAATGAAAAAAAGGCATGAAGTCACTCTGTCTTCTTTCCCTCAGGGCTTAGGATATTTCTCCACTGGTTCAGAGCACCTCCTGAGGAGGACGGGCAGAAAACCTGAAGACCTCACTGCTGAGCTAAACTGAATTAGTAAAATTACAAAACAGTAATTTTTGTCTAATATTCACATTTTAGTAAAACTGTAATATGAATTAAGACTCCAATCTTCTTATTTTTATGGCATGAAGACCCCATAATCGTCACTGAGTCAGTTTAGCAGGACACTGAGAACACTGCCCGACAGCAGAATATGAGTTTTTCAGTTGCATTATTCATGTTTAAAGTTACAAATGTCTTGAAATGTTTTACTTTATAGTGGCAGAATACTCTGCATCTTGAGGAAGCTCAAGACACACTTCAGTAAGAGAAATATTTGGGGTACTCAATTTAAAGGGAGTATTGCTGTTGATTTCAACAGAAATGGGATCACCCCCTTAATTCTACTGTATTTACGCTTAGTTTTCCCCTATCTCCTCAGTCTTAATCAAAGAATGTTGCTCTCTGACTCCATACTCTATCTTCTAACACCACTGAAATGTAAAAAACAAAAGCAGAGCAATCCCTCTTCTCCCAAAATCTACCTCAAGATTTAAGCAGCAAACTGTCAGTCCCTTCTTAAATCTTCACTGAAATTAAAAAAAAAAAAAAAAAGAGAGAGAGCGTGGTGGCTAAAACTGGACGACGAGACGACTGCTGAGACAAAATTTGCGGGGACTAATCATTTATACAGGGTTAAGCCCTTGAAATACCAGGTAACATAGACTATAGATTTGTGTTGTGTTGGAAACAAAATGTTGGATTAGGCATAAATACCATTTTCAGAATTATTCTCATAGTAAATGTGAATTTCCTGATGTCATCAATTAGCGTGCTTTAATTGCCATGTTTGGTAGTCTTTGTTACAGAATTATTCAGCATTTGCCTTTCAGAAACAGGCATGAAAAGTAACAGAACAACAAATCACAATCTATTTTTCATAAAGCTTGGAAATGATGACTGACATTTTACAGTACATTTCCATGAAGATCTGATGCTTAAGATTTTGTGCACCTTCTTAAACTCTTCGGATAAAAGCTAACTTCTGCCCAGACTCTCAGCGGGACTCGGTTATTTGGGGGACTTGCATAATCACATCACACAGGAAGACCCTCACGGCATCAGACTAGACTTAATGCAAACACATTTTTTCCCTCTGGAATATGTTCCAGCACTCCACTATTATGTGGTATCCTAAAAACCCATCCTGGCAATCTTTAAGATGATGGGAAGCTATAAAGACGATTTTGTGCCGGTTTTCTACGCTGAAGAGGTTTTAGCTATTTTGCCTGGAACATCAATATTTTTTTAAATTATTTCCTATGATTTAAGCATTAAGCTCTGGCTCTTTAATCAAGGATAGGCGGTAATGGCACGTGATTACGGTGGATAAAATGCTAATGACTATGGGAGAGGTGCACTTTCTCTGAGGCACCTGTCACTTTGTAAAATTCATGCTTTAGCAAAACATGCATACCTGGTCACGTCACAGGAGGCTTTTAGCACCCTCATGCTTTCTTAATGAAGCAAGCTATTGTTCAGTTCCAGTTTCTTTTTTTGTCCAGAAACAATAATATTTAGGAAGCTCATTGGTAGCATTTGTCGGTGATTAACTACATATTTTACATAATAAGACTGAATTTGTTAGATAGACACGGCTTTTTTTTTCTACGTAAGTAAGCAATGGAAGGAATAATTGACACTTCCCTTAATGAAGCATTTTGACAGGGATATAAGTATTCAAATGAGAGTCATCTATTCACTTTTTCTAGTGCTTCATAGTTTTTTTCCCCCAAGGATAGCGAGAAGAATTTGAGATGGCATGGAATGGCATGAAGTCTGAACTCACTACCACCACAGCTGAAATGGCCATCACAGATAATTACAATGTGATGGATAAAATGCTTCAGTGACATCATTTAAAAATGTGAAGAAATTATATTTTCCCCATTACTTACATTTTCATTCAGAAGAGCAACAATACTTTTCTCCAAGACAGTTCTGCTTCACTTGCTCCTAATTTCCTATAAGTCCCCAGTGGAATTTTATACAGAGATCGTATGACTACTGCTCACCACAGCGCTTGCATGGGAAGCTTGTTGTGAAATCAGCGCACTAAATCACACACTATGTTGCTTTTTGTTATCTTCCTGGAATTATACAATGAAAAGAAGGCAGTTCTGTGAGCCGTCTTCCCTTTTGCTGGCATTACTGCTGGCATTTCAAATGCAGAGACAAGTCCTTATGCAAGCAAGGAAATACGCTACCTGCGGTCCCAGCACCCTGCCTCCCTGTCTTGAATTGGCCCAAACAGGAGAGCTGGGGGTTTCGATTAATGACGGAGTATCAGGAAACTTTACAAGCAGAGAAGAAAAAGTGCCTGCTGCAAACAATTCCATAATCTGAGAAAAGATTACGTTTTGTACATATTAGTTTATTTTAAAAAATTATTCAACTAGTACTTTAGTTCTTGAGGGCTTCTCCTATAATGGACATAAAGGCTACATATTACTCTCCATCTCCCTGTCAAGACAGTGCTGCTATTTAAAGATGCCAACTCAAGAAAGTCTCCCAGACACAGGCCAAAGCTCTTAAACTGCACTGACTTAAATAATATACTGAAAGGAAAAACCCACACCTTTCTGGAAGAATTTTTTCTTCACTATCCTGTGCATTAAAGATGAGTTCCAGTTCCTCTGTATTTAACTTCCTTTCCTTTTATTCAGCGTATTGTTCACAGTCTCTTCACTTGCATGTGCATCAGAAATAATGGTTCTATTTCTAGGTGAGGATTTATGTGGGTTTTATGAGATACAACATTATACATTCCAACATATCCAGGTATTTGTAATATATAATAACCCTTTCTTCAGACAAACATTTCAAACAAAGGCATAATAAAATTTTATTACACCCGTGGAACACATTTAAGAAAGCCCGATTTCTTAAACCACTTCATGACAGATTAAACCCTACTAAACTCACTTGTTTCATACTTTGGTTGGTCACAAGAGAATAGATATTCCAATTCTTTATATACAGAAAGCCATATATACTCTCAATGCTGAGCAGAGAGAAAAAGTTGACCTTCTATTTACAGAAACTACCAACACATGATTTTCAAAGGTTTATTTTTAAAACATACATACATTTTTGACATACTTGGAGAGCTGAGCGTCTATTCTTTTTTAAAAAGTTAGACTGTAGGAAAGTAGGAAAGCTTTAAGTTAAATCAGCATTTTAAGCATTGTTGACAGCTTGCAAATCATTTGGAAGCAGACATTTTCTAGCTGTTTTCTCACTAGCTTCAGAAACTGTTCAAGGTAAAGCTCAAACCAATAAATGGGAAATCACATAGTATTCCATGCTGTTTAACTATTGTTAAGATAAATAGTGACACATGCCAGGATCCTTTTATACGATCCTGACATTATATTGGTGCTGTGTTTCTTGGCTTACATTGTTGTTACCAAATATTTGCACCATAATTCTGCTGAACAGGATCTTGCTGATTACTCTCGGTGGCATACAGATGCAAACCAAAAAGATGCTGTCTGCCACGACAAGCTTCCAGCTGAGTAAAGACGGGGTGTAACAGATGAGTACGGGGAACTGAACTGGTCAGCCCGAGAGTCAGTGGTTTCAGCCCTGCAGCAGCCTAGCTGCTTTCAAGATTTTTCTAGACGATACAGAAAGCGAGTTTCACACCGACGTTGTAAGGAGACCAGTGAAGTAGCTCTACTGATACTTACAACGAGCTCCTGGTAGGACTGGTGTGCAGGGCACCATAGAAAAAAAGAATTCATTGCTTGCTAAACATGCTGGCAGTTGGCTAATGGATGCTGGCAGAGGGGGCTAGGAGCTGACCTCTCTGTATAGCATGAGGTAAGACAAGGAGGTAAGGCAGACACCTCTTCTAGACCTCCGATGGTGAGGAAAGGTGGCTTTTGTTTGAAGGGGCGGACAGCAGGAGGCAGTGACAGAGTCAGAAGTTAAAACAACAGCCTTTGTGGCATCATTCCTCTCTAATAATAATGTCACGGTCTCAGTTCAAGGGAAAATACAGTGAAGCATACAGGGCCATTTTGTGTGCTCTAGAAGTACATTATAGAAATATCCACGCTGTTAACTCTGTTTCCTCCTGGAAAACATCGGGATGATTCAGCTCTTCTATGACTGAATTTTGTTTACTAGCTTGTACCTCCTGATTACTTGTAACAGGCTTGTGATTTAATATTTAGACACTATTGAGGTCTTTGATTGCTTAAGCACTTCTTCATGTACAGATTAAAGATCTTAGATTATGTACTTTTAGGGGGCAGCAGCCAGCCATTAAGGCAGAGACCTAGGCATATTTTGCTGATACATGTTTATTTTTCATTGACTAATACGATGACCTCTTGACACCCTTATTCACTGCTTGTGGAGACCAAATTGTCACTGATTACACTGTAAAAAAATTGAGTTTGAACAAATCAGTATGAACAAATGATGGATTGAAGACTTATTTTATGTCTTAATCAGAATTAAAGGGGTAACAGCTTTAGCCTAATTTTTTAGTCTAATATAATGTGGAAAGCAAGCTATGTACGGTAACTGATTCGCAGTATTGTTCACATTAAGTCTTAGCAGAAATAAAAACTTACAGTGTGGTTTATTCTCATTGTAATGGTCCGGACTTGACTACAGCTCTTCACCTCTAGTGGGGATCCTTTCAGCCTTCAGTTTCATTCATGTTCCAAATTCAGGATATTTCCAACTTATCTCCTACTGCACACATTCTAGCCAAATTCTAGCCAAAGTCAAAGTAGAAGTGACTCTGGATCGTAGAAAAAGTTCCTGCCCAAAGGCGAGAACTAAAAAAATGCCAGCCTTCTCTTTAATTGCATTGCATTTACAGAAGATATGTTTACAGTTTAATCTACCCACTGCTTTGCTCATTACAGCAAATGAATGACTTTTCATACAACAAACTGAAAGGTGTAGGTCGGAAGGGAAACTCGTATAGTGCTGCTAACATCCCAACTTTCAAATAAAAGTGTTCCATGCCTTTAAATAAATTAAAAGGGAGGATCTCACTCATGAGGCTAATTACTGATTCTTGCTATAATCTCAGAAGCAACCACCTTCATAATTAATGCATTAAAATGTTTGTTTTACTGGGCATTAGCAATATCAGTGTTGACTTTTAAAGCCTGGAATATTGGTCTTGACATCGGCCGAATCTCCAGAGACGTGCAGATGACTGAGATTTGAAGAGCCTCAGGGCCTCATTCTCTTCTTCCTTTTCTACTGCAGACCAGGAGTAAATTCTGTAAATCAATGGACTTAAGATCCATATAAAACTGTTGTGAGTGGGAAAAGGAGCAGACGCTACTGCTCTTTAAGAATGCACTGATAGAATTTTACAAGAGTCCAGGCAACCACAGGTAAGAAGCAAAGCTGAATGTCATCTGCTTGCAAGACATGTCTCCCAAATATCTGTACCTAGGATGGGCAGCTCTTGGTACTACAATCCACAGCAATCTCCCACAAAACGCGTTGCCCACAGTCATTTAAATTGTCACATTTTCCTACATATAACTTACAGGCCATGCATAAAAACAACAATCCTGTGGTTCAGTGGGAGTGTGGGTTTTGCACATATAGCAAATGCAAGGGGAAGCCTATCCCAGAGATGCTTCTCACCTATTAGCACTACTGAAATTAGTCCTCCAGGCTGTTCACCCTGCCCCCAAAACCACACTGGCTCTTACTGTCAGCTGCCTAGGATCTTTTTGAGAAGGGGGGGCTACTGGAGAGCATAAATCATCTGAGGATTTATTATTTTAAATGCCAGCACTTCCAAAAGGACAAAAGGTATCAGAGAAGCATCTTACGCCATGAAAACATGAATAGAGAAGAAAGATATGGTGATACTGTACCTGGTCCAGTGCTGGAGGGAAAACAGAGACCAGTAGCAAGAACTGAACAGATCATTTTCCTTGTAGATTTACAAGCCCCAGCCTTTCCAGAGAGAGCACAAGAGCAGTGGTGAAACTGGCGCTGGTTCACATCACACCCTTGGTCCACATTTCAGCATCTACAGTCAGCACAGGAGGGTGAAGTTTCCGTATCTCCTCCACAGTGACATTTTCCATAAATTCTAGAGAAAATTTCTGAATTTTTACTTGTAGAGACACTGCATCTAAAAGGGATTTTGTGGGCATGTGTAATCCTTTTATTCATTCCCCCTGCAATGCACAGCTGGGTCTTACAGAATTTGAGATCAGATCTGAAGTACACACCTGCCTGCGGACCTCTCCTCTCACTAGCTGACATCAAATACATGTTACGCCATGCACAAACCAAATTACAGATCTAGCAACATCTGAATGAACAGAAGGAAATCTGACACTTGACAGTGATTCTTCGCTCCTTAAATCAAAACATGCTGAACAGCTGGAAATACAATGTTTCAAACTTCTGAGGAATGTTACTCTTCTCTTTGACAGTCCAGAGTTGCTGGCATGTGGGTCTCGTTGCTAGAACAAGGAGCCAACAAGGTGATAACTTAATGTGGAAGCCACTGCAGGCATCAGGCAGGCATATAATCATTATAATGTGTACACTGAGAACTCGCAACACATTGTACAACCACAAAGAAACTGTATCCATTAGGACGTGAAGTCCTATTGCAGGGTGGAGGGAAACTCCTAGGTCACTACCTGTCTTGAAGAGAGCGCTACCCGAGATAAATTTAGCTATACTTATGCCAAGTTCAGCATTTTTCTCTTTTTGGTAGAATTACGGTAAGTCACATAAAAAGCAATGTCAACCTTGAAGTACAATCAGGTTCTGCAAAGGAAATAAAGCCAGCTACCAACTCAAAACAAGTGCAGGGTTTTTTTCCCCCAAAAGACACGTTCGAGCTCCCAAGCAGGCTGGAGTCTCCCCCTCTCCCCGGCCCTTCTGCTGGATCACTTCGCCTGACTGAAGGTGTGAGCAGGAGGTAGCTCAGCTCTGCCGTCCCCGGCTGGACACGAGGGGTGGGCGGGCGGCCACAAAAAAAAAAAAAAAAAGGAAAAAACCGAACCCAAAACAAACCCCAACACAAAATAAGCGAAAAAAAGAAGAGCTGAATGATAGAAGTGCAATTGCCTCCGAGGTGAAAAAACCCCCACATTTCGGTGAATCACTCCGGGCTCCCACGGTTCCCGTCCGGCTTCCACACGGGGGAAGGGAGGGCGGACCCCCGCCCCGCACC
>NW_009260493.1:9748992-9755573 GCF_000687185.1 Egretta garzetta | reverse complement strand
GGGGGCGGCGGCCCCCGGGCTTCGCCCCCCGCGCCGCTGCCGCCCCCGGCGAGTTGCCTTTATTCCCGCAGAAGTTGGGTTTTCCTTAACCTTTGTTTGAGGGGAAAAATGGTGGTGTGGTGGTTATCTGGCAGGCTGAGAGGCAGATGGGGACGACGGGGTGTGTGTGTGTTTGCCCTGTTCCCTTGCGTGCAAACATAACTCGCTGCTAAATAAATCGCTCGTCGGGTAGGCATAAGCTTACGAGCGAGGTCGACTTTGAAACAAAAGTACGGCGAACGGCTCGGGTGCGTGGCAGAGACTCCTCGCATCTTACTCACGTAACCATTGTTGGTGCTTGCGCTTGAATACAACATGCGTGCAGCTGTTCGGCAGCTCTGGAATTGCAATAGCTGCTTGACACTTAAGACTAATTGTCAGTAACCGCTGCTGGTCTGTTTTATGCAGCGGGTATGAACAATAAAACGGATTTTACTGTTTGAAGGCAGAAGTATTCAGGCAAAAGTATGCCTTTAGTGTAGCATGAACTACAAAATAACCTGTAGCGGTGTAGTGGGCTTGCACTTTGTAATTCTTTAGGACATGAGGACTGTATTGTTCAATAAAATTCTGTCAGCAAGGGTTTTGTCTTCTCTGGCTTACCCTGGTTCTAGATCAATATACTAGCAACTATTCTGTTATTTTTTTCTGTAAGTGGATGGTGCTTCCGATCTGTGCAATGGAAGCCAAGTAAGTGTCTAGATAGAAAGAAACAGTGCATTTTCCCCTGTAGTTGTTTCTGTGCTCCTTTGTAGAAGGGAGGGGGGGGGGGGGGGGGGGAGGCCCCCATTTAAAACAGAAAATTCTACTTCCATTGAATATAATTTGAGTTACTTACTAATGAAGCCAGAGGGTCTTTCAAGTTTGGAACACTTTAATGTACTTCTAATGTTGCCAGTAAATGTACTTCTAGCAAAATACTTGTTAGAAGGTAATTATAAGACAAATTTTAGTAATTTGAAACATGAGTTACAATTAGATTCTTGTCCTGAGCACAGAAAAACACCCTCATGGAAAAAGATATGGGGTACTTAAACAGTAATTTGGAAAATAAAATAATATATAATTTCTATTTTGTTGGCATAGAAACATATTTTATTTGTTGTTCCTTTGTTGGATTGCAACAATGATCCGAATGAAAGTTGGAAGAAGAATACTGGTGCAGGAGTTCAGCACACTAGAATTATTTTATTCCATGTATAGAAATGGTTTTGCTCAATACAACCTCTCTGGAATTGGAACAGAGTTTCATTTTTATGGAAGCTCTGTAATCAGATTATAAAAGGTGGGCTGTCTGAATTTAATCCCGTGAAGTATGGACTGAGTGAGCCCTGCTCTGACAAAGCACTGAAATGTATGCTGACCCTCAGGCAGGTAAGTAGTTCCAACCTCCATCCCTAAGGACGTGAGTTCCTTGCACATAGCAATAGGACCGGTAACTTCAGTGAAACTGTTTGCTGGCTTAACTGCATTACTGGACCTTTCCTGGGCCAAGCCCTCTTTCAAGGTGTTCTGCTTCTGTTTCCTTGAATGCTGGGCATGTGACACAAAATACCTGTGCCATACACCGGTGCTCGCATCAGCCACATCTCATGGGATGTACGTTCTTGATTGGCTCATACCTCTATGGAGGCAAAAGGGGGAATTGAAAAGTGAGACTTGGGTAAGGAGTAAAGTACATGTATGGAACAGCAGTAGGAAACTGTTACTTCTTGTGCCTTGTTCAGCACATTTCAGGAGCCAAAAATCTGAAATGCTGAAAATCAGTGAAAACTCCCACTAAAATGACTGAAACCAGACAAAGTTATGATATAAAAAATATGAAACCTAAAGGTTGCTGTCATGAATTTTTTTTTTTTTCAGAAGAAGAATACTGTCAGTCTTGTCTGTGATTAGTGGTAGAGAATGTAGTGGAAATAAGAGGAACTTGATATCCTAGCTGGTCACGATGCCTGCATTTGATTTGGTGCCATTATGCTTTATAAACAGATCAATTACTTTTAGTCCACATGTGTTTGATCTTGTGATACTGGAACGAAGGGGAAATTGCAAATAATTTTCTAGTGTGCAAGACTAGAGACTGGAAGTAGGATTAATTTGTGAAAAGGTAGGCATCTGGTGCCAATTTAGACACCCTAAGGTGTTTCAGGCCTCTATATGAGGTTGGCAGACAGCGTCCAAGAACCCGAACACTTCTAGAAATCCTATTAGGTAATGTTTGTACTACAGCTCTACATAAAAGCCTTTAAGGGGACTTGAATCTGTTCTCTGAAAGCCCTGTTGTTAAGATTCCCGATACTGCAGTATGATGGATGTGAGAAGACATCCCAGGTATGACCTTACTATCAAGATTTAGGGACGTCCGTTCTCAGGCAGAATCTTTGTATTACTTCCTGTGCTGCTAACTGGTGACTGCCTTTGAGTTAATCCAAGATACTCATCAATAGTTTAAGAATTAGAAATCTTCTTAGAGAAGTTTGATACATATTTTAAAACAGAGAGCCATGTGCACTCTCCAAGCCCACTAGAAATAAAAGGAAATTGCAGACAGTGCTTGAGTTGGTGCTTTAGTTTTAGTTAGTATATTAGCTTTAACATAAAAATACTGTAAGGAAGAGTTTCTGGTTTCCTTCTTTACTGAGTAACGCATCACCCACAAAGTCTCTGGGTAATTAGGTTCTTAATAAGCTGACTGTCGATTGCACGGAAAGGTGAAATGCTGACAACATCAGTGAATTAAGCTACTAAACAGATGTTTTGCACAGCTGTTATCCTACCCACTGGTTTTACTAGCTGCTGGGTGTCCACCTTTTGTGGAATTTGTGAGAATAAGCACTGTTCTAAACTTCCATATTGGGACTTCAGTCTAACTGTACAGCAAGAAGTCGTTACTTTATTCCACCATTAACCATTTCCACATAACACAGTTCAGTATCGGGTGTATATATGTAACTGCTTTTCATACAGGTGAATCTTGCCGGGAGCAGCTCAAGTGGACCTGATAACTGAACTTGGTGCTGAAATATTCAATTTATACTGGTCTCTCAGTATAAATGAAATTATGTTCTCTTTCCAGAACTTTTATTATAGCATCGGTGATTTTAAATGTCATGATTTTGCCTGGGTGCCTTTTCTTAAAAAATGTTTTTCTTTTTTGCACAGCTAGCCAAATGAGATGGATATCCTGTCATACAGAGCTGCTTGAAACCTTTTATCTGCAGCAATAGCAGAACATGTTTATATCACTCTCTATTCTTACTGTGGTCTGCTGGTGACAGAAATATTACGAAGAGCACTTGGTGGTTTTTTTGAAAATAATTCAATGGCCAGAAGACCTGAGAAAGAAGAATGATTTCCCTCAGTTGTCTCCTCTGTTCCTCTGTGTTTCATATTGGGCAAGGTTATTGTTCTCTTTTCTCCATGTTTCAAGTACCTAAAAAATAGTGACAGGGAGGTGCAGGGCACCTAACCAAGCTGGATGTCTGAGGAACATCGTCATGAGATGTAATGATGCAGCAGAGATTTCAGGAAAGGCAGTACCAAAACAGGCTTGCCAAAAATGAAGCAATGAACTACCTTCTTGTCTATAAAGTCTCTGAAAAGTCTTAGGACTGTAAGACAGTTGTCACTTCACTCTCTTGTGTCCATTTATAACAACTTATTATTTATGTCCCCCTGGAATTTTAGTCAGTTGCTCTGTTTGTTGGAACTGTGACCATTTTCCTCCAATTAAAATAAGTACAAACAAAGTACATATCTGTCTACATGGTTTTTTAATTCTACCTCACTGAGCTAAGTCATGAAACCCTTATGGAATCGGAGAAACTAGGGTTTTGTTGCTTCAACGAAATACACTTCAGAGACATACACTAACCAAACAGATTTTTTGAACATCACAAGAGATGTAAAGTATAATGTAGGTTACTTTTCATAGCAACTAGCTTAAAGACTAAAAACTAGAGAGGAAGATAACAATCTCTTTTTATATGAATTAATTTTTTCTTTGCTGTTTCACAAGGATGGTTGGACCAAGAACCCCAGTGCTATCGTTTTAAAACTCATCAATAAAAAGTATTAAGATCTGAGCCAGTGGAAACTGCTTTACATAATTAATTCTGGATGTGAAGTGGGAAGGATGTTTTCATCGAGGCGTTGATGCAATTGGGCGTTAATAGCCTATGAGTCCTGCAACTGGTTAGTGGCACTCAATTCTTTAACCCAAAGTAGTAGGGCTTTGTGCTTTGATGCCTGACCTGTGCTGGCATCTGTAGCGTTAGCAAGGAAGTGGGTATGAAATCAAAGCAAGCTTTTTAGAGTTTTCCAATGATAGTCACACTACTTTCTTCTAATAAAGGTTGGAATTCCAAAAGTAATTTTAATTTTTGTCAATTTAAACCACCATCAAAGCAGATTAATTAGGAGGCAGTTAAAAAACTTCACTGACTCTATTGAATTTGGTGTGATAGTGGTAACAGTAATAGAATTTTATTCCCCCCCGCCCCCTTCTCCATCTGAATGTGTCTGAATAAATGGCTCTGCTTATCTTAATCAGTTGCCTATTGTTGAAGAACAAGTTTGTATTTAATTTTATCACTTACATTTTGCTATGTATTAAATTTAAAAAAAAAAAAGTGCCATTACTCATACCATAACTTGCCCATCCACCTAGTTGCATATATAAAGTTGCAGCTCAAAGACTGGAGTTTCCTCTCTCCTTAGTGTAATTCAAAGTAACAAAGGCATATCACATATTAAAATACAGAGGAAATGCACAAAAAGGTATGTTGCAATTAAAACCAGTTCCAGTTACTTAATTTTTGTTTGCCATTACTGAAAAGCTTCTGCTTATGATTTCTTAGGATTCAGTGCGTGAGAAACTACAGATAAATTAATAGCTCTCAGAGTTGTTAGGATATTAAACCATTTTCCCGTGTACTGAAAAACTCATAATTAAGAATTATGTTGTAGTGGTAGTGCTTGCCCTTCTTCATGCATTCTTCGTTGGCAGGATTGTCAAGGAAGCATGTTCCAGCCTAGCAATCGACTTGGTCCCGTTATCTATAATTTTAGATATGTTTCTCTCTCTGCATAGGTACGTGCACAGAGACTATCTATTTCTCTTGCTCAAATGTGAAATTTGGCATGTATTGACATCGTAATGAGATGTACATTTAACATATTTCTTCATGAAGAAGGATGAGAGCAGCGTCATGTCTTGGGGCAGCATTTTGCTGCCGCAAACAAGCTTTCCTAAGGGAGCATTCCATGGAGCATGCGAGGTGTACGCAACTCAGCTGCTATAGCTTCTCTGTTTTGCATGAACTTGTGCTAGGCACGCTTGGTGCATAAGGTGAGAAATAGCATGCTGGACCCACAAGAAGGGATGCACCCTGGAACAATGCTGTTCTGGAGACATTGATGTCACGGTAGGATTGTTGGAGGTCAACTGGAATAAACCTGATGCAGTGTCTGAGGCTCAGAGGTGTATACTTCTTGCTATAAATTGCTGCGTATTTAACAGTTGGCTTGTTTCACCTGAGGTATGACTATATTTCTGTAGGAAGAAGAAGTTAAATGGCAGATAACAGACAAAAAAGAACAAGGAAGAAAGCAGGGTAGAAGGGAAAATGGAAAAAAGAGCAAATGATAAAAGAGAAATATTGAAGAAAGAAAAAAATGAAGGCAGAAAAAGGATGAGATATAGTAAGTTGCATTTTTAAAGATGAATGATGCTACATTCAGTGTTATAAATGAAAATAAACTCAAATAATGAATGGGCTAGTAAGACTAAAAGATATGCTTGGTGTTTCTTTTTTGAAGCATTCCCATCTTTTGACTCTGGAAAATGAAGAGACTAATTCTTATCTCTCTAAGATGCATTTTAAATAATTTTGTCTTTGTTGTGTATCAAAGTACGAGGCTCTGCAAAAAATGATGTTAAACACTTCTTACAGAAGATACACTGTAAGCAAAGCAGTTCACACAGACATATGAAAGGAACGGGAGCTATGGAGTATAGTTTGCTTACAAAGATAGAAACTGCACTTTGAAGCATTTGCAAGTTAAGTGAACTGTTATTTCCGTTTGCAGACTAATACTCTGAACCCAAAAGTTACCACCATGCAAATCTGTGTAACCTGTCATTGCCTCACAGAAGACTAGTGAGCACAATAAGCACAACAGGGACTTCCTTCAAAATGGTGGATAATTAAATAGTGTTGATCAAGTGAATACTTAGCCACCATACTCGCACGGGTTTTTCTTTCTGATATGGTTTTGCTATGTCTGTGTTAGGAAACTACTGAGGCAAAGGCCTGTTCTCTGGCCATGAGGGCAGCCGGAGTGGTCTGCTTATGTACGGGTGTTAAACTGTCTTTTAGATGGTCACTTTAGATCCAAACTGCCTGGTTGGAAGAAGCTTCTGGACTGAGCTAGCTAAATACCTGAGAAGGTGTGTATTGGGTTTCTGTGGCAAGGTCTTGGTAGTGGGAGGGCTACAGGGGTGGCTTCTGTGAGAAGCTGCTAGAAGTTTTCCCTGTGTC
>NW_009260493.1:9724057-9748690 GCF_000687185.1 Egretta garzetta | reverse complement strand
GTGGGGGGAGGAGCCCACGCCGAAGCAGGTTTGCTGACAGAACTTGTGACCCTGCAGAGGACCCAACGCTGGAGCAGTCTGCTCCTGAGGGACTGCACCCCGTGGAAATTATGGGCCCATGCTGGAGCAGTTCGTGAAGAACTGTAGCCCGTGGGAAGGACTCACGTTGGAGAAGTTTGTGGAGGACTGTTTCCCGTGAGAGGGACTCCACGGATATGCAGGGGAAGAGTCCTCTCCCTAGGAAGAGTAGGCAGCAGAGACAACGTGTGATGAACTGACCTCAACCCCCATTCCTGTCCTCCTGTTCCGCTGGGGGGACTAGGTAGAGGAACTGGGAGTGAAGTTGAGACCAGAGAAGAAGGAAGGGGTGGGGGGAAGGTTTTTAAGATCTAGCAGTTTTTCTCCTCTCCTTCTCTGATTTTGTTTGATAATAAATTAGTTATTTTTTCAAGTTGAGTCTGTTTTGCCCATGATGGTCACTGATAAAATGATCTCTCCCTGTCCTTATCTCGACCGACGAGCCTTTTGATTTACTTTTCTTTCTGTCCGGTTAGAGGGGAGTGATAGAGTGGCTTTGGTGGGCCCCTGGCGTCCAGCCAAGGTCAAACCACCACAAGGTGCTAGCTGACCTCAGTCACAAATGCCCCCCGGCATCCTTCTGGTAGCATGGAGGAGACACGATGGAGTCCCACTGCCCACACCCATGCCTGAGCACCGCAGCCAGTACTGGGTGCTAGATCCATGACTTGTTAAGATCTTTTTTCATCTCAGCCCAAACAATCTTATTACAATGATCCTAATATACATGGATTTGAAATAGAAGTGAGACATTAAAAGTTATCTTTGGAGGCCATTGTCTGCTCTAATTACATTAAAAGATATCTGATGTCAGTTTGCTGTCACAGTAGTAACTTTGGTATTATGGGAATGGGAATTTGTAACGTTGTTTAGATACACAAAATATGTGGAATTGGTGGAACGTACTGGGACACCATACTCCCAAATGGATTACAATAAATTTACCAAACAAGCACAAACTTGCACACAAAATAAATCTGTAGCTGACAGTTCCTTAATGTCACAATTACTGGCCTGGTAATAATAGCCTTGTACAAAAATGGCTAGCAAATATTAATAATAAACATCCAGGGGCCTAACGGACTTCTTGGGAAGTAATGGCTTGGCTATTAATAGTTTATAGACTTTAGAGCAGTAGAATCACTTTGCATTAATTCGATGCCGAAGTGCTTTCCCCAAACCCTTCTTATGACCCCTGCAAAGTATTTGCTTTGCTCTTTGCCAGGAAGAAATTTCTTTTCAAATTACTTTGCAGACGCCTATTCTGAATTTATTGCCATTCTTTTTCTAATTCAATTTTATTCTCCTAGGACATGGCCTCATTAACTGGTGCCCGTGGTGCAATATCTGCAAAGTCCTACGTATGTTGCTGGAACATAGTTCAATAGGCTATATTATGTTAGAAAGACACAAGTCACTGTTTTCCAATCCAAGCTTGCAAACAATATGCATACCAATGAAATTACACAGAAGCATTTACTGGTTAAGGATAAGCAATGTCGTGTTTTGCAGAACTTCAGTTAGTAATTTTTCATTTTCCTATTGGCTGTAGAGTTGAAACAGTAATGGAAAATAGGTTATAGCTGAGACTGTGGTTCTTTTTTATTTTAGTTCTTAATGTTGTGAATTTTTTCATTCAGTTAGATTTTTTTTCCCTGTGGAAATTGGAGATTATGACTAGATGGCATTGTATACATTGTATAATTCCTGTAAAAGAGCTAGGATTATCACAGCCAGAATTAGACTATGAGAGGCTGGGCCCAGATGAAGTAGTATAGCTTTCTGTTAATGTTTTCTGGATAATTTTACCAATGTATTCTTGTGCTACCTTCATACTATACGAATGCATTATTATTGTGCTTTGTGACATGACTTCATGACATGTGAAGTTCATTGGTTTTCCTACTTTCTCCGAAGAATTTTGAGAATACTTAATCTTTGCTTTTATGACCATGGTTGTCAGTGTGCATGTTACTAGGTATTTACCCTGTGTTAGGGAAGGCAAAGTCCAAAGGGAGAACCTGGAGCAGAAAATGGTCTGTATGATCCTTAGTTTCTTCAGTCCTTCCTTCCAGAGTTTAGAAAAAAGAAAAGAAGGAAGGTTCAGTACAGCAAGCTGTGAAGTCAGATGGAGAGAGAGAGGCTGGTTAAACCAGTCTGGAACAGAGTCGGCCCTTGGAGAGCGTGCTGATGTTATGGAAATTTGGATTGGAAGATTTTTCTGATGAGTCATTTGCTCTGGAATTAGTTGAGGATGTTGCCCTTCAACAGTGAGACTGTGTCTGGGAATACCCATATTCCCAAGAGCACATGGCTGAAACTCTTCTAGGGGCTTGGGGCTTCATAGGTTAGACCTGGTGCTTGGAGGTCTGGGTAAATGTTTATTGTGTGGATTCTTCCATTGCTTTATATTAATCATCTTCTTGTTGTGTTGTGCCTAACTGCCTGCATTTGATTCAGTTGCACACATTCAGTAGCTCTGTGCTCTACCAAAAACTCACAGAAACTCTGACACAGTTTATTACACTTTCTTAAAAAATTGTAAGCAAACACAGTGCACTCCTTGACAGCTGCAGGACTGTGAATATAATGATGTTATGAAGGTAGAATGTAGATGGAGACGAAGGTAGGTCAGTAGTATAGCAGCAGCCACAGATAGCAATTTTGCTGTAGGGGCAAGACTATATTTTTGCAAATAATGTCTTAGACAAGCAGTAGGGAGACTCTTAGCTGAACAACTGGAAGTGTGAGAAGTGGGTCTTATCGTGTAGTGTGACTAAGAAGTATGTGCAGCTTTCATATCTTAACACTGTTTTCCTTCTTGTCTTTCAGTAAATCCACAAGGAATGATGAGGCCAGGTGTTGGCATTTGGCATGGTTAGCAATTTAGAAGAGAAAAGACACAGTAGAGGTAACGCTCAGGTCTTCAGCAGTCACAGCAGAGACCTTGACATACAGCAGTAAAAGGGCCTTGGAAAAGGGGTCTGATCTGCTTTTGTGCCTACTGTTCTCCAGAAGTTTGGGGTTTTGAACTCTTTGCAAACACTCAACTTACAAGCTTCTCTAGCAACACCTGCATTGCACTGAAAGATGGCCCTCAGCATGGTCGTATGCATGTTTGTACTGCTTCTTGTCTGCCTTTTGACCAGACTTCTGCCTTTAGACTGTGATGTACGGAGTGATGTGCAATGGATAGTGTGTCCTGATTCAGAGTATGGAAGGTAGATGGAGGAGGAAGGGGTATTCACAGAGGTTGTTGAGATGAACACCAAGTTCAGGTTTTCAAGACTTTTCTTCAAGATCTTAAAGCAGTTTGTTTTAAAAAGCTGACATTTTGAGCATGTAATCACATGGACCTTGAAGTTAAGGTGCTGCGCAGGTTTCTAAAATTCCTGTGCCTAAAATCCCATCTTGATAGGAAATGATCTTCTCAGATGGAAACATCAATGAGATGAATGAGACAGAAGATGTCTACAGATCCTACTTTATACATTTCTTACCGTTTTAGATGCAGTGAGGTTTTCCTGAAAAAAACCCCAGAACTTGAGATTTGGTCAAAACAATAGAAATAGTTCAGAAAGCATTTAAAATCACTTTCACATACATCACGGGTAAACCCATGCATCTGTGATTAAACAAACTCATTGTGTGCAAAAGCTAGAGGATGGCTGTTGCTGAGTATAACTTGCTTTACACAGATTTTTCAGAACTACCAGTCATAACGATCAAACTGTAAAAACAGAAGATATGAGCAACAGCAGAGATCTGAAAACCAGCCAGAGAAACCATCCTGGATTTCATCAAAAACCAAAAGATTATACGACTTCATGTCATGGCTTTGGGAGAATGATAAAATCAAAGCTGATGAATGGCTCGTGTTAATAATTTTATATTTGGCTTGTGTTTTAGTTTTCAGGATACTTTATTGTCTAACTTTTTTATTGCTCATTCTCAGTATGGGTTTTGTTTGTTTTTACTGAGACAGACTCAGCTTATTTATAGTGTAGCAACTCTCTCCATTCTGCCTGGGTAGCTCATGAAGAGGGAGCATGAAACAAGCATGGCTATGTAGCCAAGCTAGAATTGCATTATTTGAATGTTTATCTGAATCTACTATGGCTCTTCTGGCTGATCTGACAGTAATTTCTGTTTTTCTCAGGCAAACCTGTCTTTTCCATATCTATCTATCTATCTATACACATATAATCCTGGGGGGAGAGTGGGGAGTTTATGGAACTATTTTGTAAATTATTTTTGTAAAAAAAAAATAAAAAATCAGGTAGTGGATTTTCCTCATATGGAGGCTTATAGGCCTTAGCTTTGTTGTGTGCTTCAAAGAATAGCAGTAGAAGCACCTTAATGCTGTAGCCCTACTTTATGATGTGAACCCAAACCGCCTCTATATTGTATAGATGCAGACAAGATACCAGAGTATATTACAACATGTAAGAATCTCATGGACGTGTTGTTATGTGAAAGGTTTGATAACAGCTGACTTACTCTGTTCCTCTCTGAAACAGGTCTTTCAATCCTTCACGTTTTTTGCGTCCCTGCAATTCTCTCTCCTCTCTTTATTTATTTGTATCGTAGGAGATCCATCTTTTCCTCCTTTGCTTCACATCTCCCTTTTTGTTTCTTTCCCAACATCTGAGCAGCAAATGCTTTGGGAAGCAAATCGTATTTAGATTTGCTTATATCTAGGGTGCACACAGCCAGGAACTGCATGCTGGACCACTGAATGACTCCTGCAAAGTTAATGTCTAGAGCTGTATAAATTACACGTATCAGCAAAGACATCAGAATTTGGATTCTCTGCTATTGTTACTCACACTTTACATGAATATAAATCCTTGATTTTAATGGAAGTTTTAATATATGTCACAAAACTGGTGGAGAGTTGGATATGACAGACTGACAATTGGATGATGCAAGTGAAAAATTGTCTTTTCCTGCTGTGATCTCAAGAACGCTGTAAAAAGATTGAATTATTCTTGTTTGCTTGCTGTTGCTCTGGCAGTGTGGTGAGATCCTGACCATGTGAAATCAAAGGCAGAATTCCTGTGTATTTCAACAAGATTAGGATTTCATTCAGTACATTAGGTAGTCATGGACCTAGTGCTGGTTCTTACATGGCCCAAAAATGTCAAAGATGTTTTCTGTGAATCATGCTTTATTACACAAGCAAGCCAAAACAGCTCTCAGGAGCTAGAAGGGTTTTAGTTCAAAGCCATGACAATCAGTTTCAGTTAATAAGCTGCCATCCTGGAAACCCCCAAAGCCTTCCAGAATGTGCTTCCTGCAAAGAAGACTTTCTAGTTTATCTAAGCCATGTTAAGGTGGTATTTTTGTTGTTGTTTTAACATCCCTAAACATATGCTTTTATTGGCTGGATTTTAAAATGTCTGTCTTCTAAATTTCTAAATGATACATCCTAACATGCCTGAGTAGAATGGACTTTGGAAGTAGAAGAGGGGTTTTTTCCATCTAATTTCTTTGATTATAATAGAATATTATGAAAGCGTATGGTAGGTTAATTAAGTGAATCAAGATATGAAGTAGATGTTCAGTTTTCTTATTAGTGATATTCAAACTCTTAATGGAAACATAATTGGGAATATGTCTTTTCCAGCCCAGGAGAAACACTTTTTAGAGAACTTTTAGAAATGCCAGAAGACCTTCTGAGGCCAGTAAATCCCAGGAGGTCAGATGTTCATTCTGCAAAAAGCTGGCCGTTCATGAAAGCCCATATTCCTCGCTTCAAAAATAGTAGTAAAATCTCAGTAACTTTTATGTCCCAGTGTGCTTGAGCAATAAGATTGGAGTTGTAGGAAAGGTTATGTAAATGTACTGAGAATTTACTTTCTTTCTTCTGGTTTTGCAGTCCCATCTGCTGGGATGGGAAACACTGTAGTTTCCTGCCCCTTACTATGATCTGACCTGCTGCTTTGTATGACATAAGGCTGTGAGAGTAAGGGGTCTGTGCCTAATAAGGCTCCTCTCGGAATACGCCCTGATAGCTATTAGCTGCATTTTGGAGAAAACCTATTAAGTTCTTTCATTTACTCAGTAGTGTTCATTGATCCAGAAAAAACCCTTCCTCCCAGGTTCAGATGTGAAAAGAAACGACTGAGTGTGCATGCTTCCATTGACACGGTGGGGGACTGGACTGCTGGGCTGAGGTCTTCATTGTCTCTGCCATAGGTCAGAGTTTCAGCAGCTGCCGGGGTGAATCTGGGCTTGCTGTGAATATTGGTGTTTGTGATTCATTAGGCTTAAAGTGTCTCGTTGTATGAAACGGGGTGAGAACAGCCAGTTGCTTAAGCAGTGTAAAAATTCTTGCATTCCTGTGCTGGACAGTTTGCACCATTAATGTAATTGAAATGTCAGTATTAAATTTGTAGTGCATTTCTGAACTGTTTTAAGTGCAGACGTGTATATCTAAACCTTAAACAAGAGTATCTAGAAATAATGTATTTGAATTGTAATGATCTTGCTATAGAAGCACAGGCATAAGAATCTGAAGGTTTTGTTCTTGGCTTTGCCAGAGGTAGTCTGTGACTTTAGAGAGCTTGCCTGACCCCGCATTCCCAGAAATGCTTAGGCACATTGTTCCTGTGTTATTTTCATCCCTTTGGAGAATATAATCTTAAGTGTCTGTTCCTTCAGTTTGCCAATCTGCAAAATGGGGATATTTCTATAGGAGGCTTAACACTCATAAATACTCATGAGGGTTTTTTGAGATATTTCAATGAAAGGTGCTATGCAAAATCAAATCCATATTATATACCCTGAGTGAAAAGAGCTCTGTGAATGTTGGTGCCTGAGCAGAATCATTAATGGGAGAAGGCATCTTAATGCACCAAAAATGTATTGGAAATTAAAATACTGAAATTGACAATAAAATAACAATTGGAATTGGAAACATTTCTAACAGTGAGAAGAATTAATTCTTAATGTACCTTCTAAGAGCTGAGTTGTCTCTCTTAAAATCAAGACTATATTTCTGAAATATCTAACTCAAGGAGAAGTTACAGGCTTGATACAGAAATCAGAGGTGAATTTTCTTGGTTATGTATGCAGCATGCAGACAAAAATGGTGAGTTTTGGCCTAAAATATCCATGAATATATATATTTTTTGGTGGAAGAGTCATATGTTTGTGGCTAAATAGTGCTTTTCTCTAGAGGGATTTAAATTCCGTCAAAGCTATTAGTTTGAGATGTATAATGTAAGCTAGTTGTTTAGACAAACATAATGGCCTAGATGTTTATTTTAGGCAACTCTCTCGAGCTGTATTGATAAATAGATGTTGGAGAGATTGGATGTGGTTCTCCAGCACGCAGCTCCTTGGGAAAAGTTCAGATTGCAGATGTTCAGTATAGTGAATGGAAAAAACGTGTCCAAGCAGAAGTAAAATTCTGCAAACACATTGTGCCTTTAATGCGTTATTTGTGTGTGGCAAATGTAGGGTTGATATTTGTAAGCCTTCCTAACAAAATTCAGTACCCTATGGTGATGCCTGAGTTAACATGGGCACCAATTGTGGGATGGCTGTTACATGTGTGCTGTAGGTGAGCTGGTCCAGATGCCTCCATGTAGGACTGGACAAATTACACAAACCCTGTCAGTTCAGGAGCAGTTATGCTACAAGTTCTAAGGAGCAAGGTTTAATGTACAATACTGCATACAAGCAATTTGGTAATATTTCTTGATGGCTTGAACAAAGACTTGAATCATGTGTCTTATATGGCACACAACTAGATCATTTCAGCACTTTCTGAGCTGTTTCTAAGTTGAAATAACAGTCGTCTTTTGTCTTCCTTTGCAGTTTATAGGAAAATAAATGTGAATTGCATACCTGATCTAACTTTGGAGTTAGCGGTGGAGGTCTCTTCTAGCCTAAATTATGCTATAATTCTATGACTTGAGAATAAATGGTTTTGCTTTGTATGCATGTAGGAATGAGGCTGCACACTTCAGGGCCTCATAGTTGGACAGATACATATAGTTGGAGCCATTGCAGATGTGGAGGAGTCTGTAGACACCCTTACTGACTGTGGAGATGAGGTCCACTAGCTATAGGACTAGATGGGAAGTTTGCCCTGGAGAAGAGGATGGCACATGCAGGCCAGTCAGCAAGGAGGCTCTTTCCTTCCCTGGGAAAACTGCCCTCCGACCTGGCTAGCACCCTTGATAGCTTTGTGCCTGGAAGGGCACCCAAAAGGAAGAAATGTCTCTGTAAGAGACTGCCTTTCCTCATGCCTCTGCTTCTTACTGGCAGCTTCTGTTGCCTGAGTCACGGTTAGCTTTGTCTCCTGGTAAGCCTCGGGTGTGGGATTTGGAGGTTCTGTCCAAGGCACCGATGAGGATGGATCATATTTTTGGAAGAAGGGCATTGTGACATTTGTGTTTTGTTCTTGGTGAGGTACTGGACTGTTCCCATTGGTAGACCTGGGAGAAGGAAGGCTAGACACGCCAGTTTTTCCCAGACAGAAACAAATTGGATGACTACGAATGAAGTATTATTTTTAAACATATTTAATCCCCCCAGTATCTCATACAAATACTATCTATCTCAAAAAAATACTAAGTTTAAGGAGCAGTAAATACTTTCATAAGCAAAATAATGCTTTGGCTATTTTAACAAAGAATGTAAAAAGTACAAGCCACAGTATTTGTGAAGAAATTGGTTTGGCTTGTGTATGGCTTAATTTACCAGTTGAAAAAGTTTACAGCTAGTACCTGCTGACAGTACTGAGGAGAATTACTGCCTCGCTTGTACGTTTGCAAGGTTAGACCAAAGCGTGGGTAGTATCTCTTAATTCTTATTCATTCATGTCACAGAGCAACACATCGTGTGGGGGTCTCAAAGAATAACTGAAGAGTTTCCCTGTTAATTTCAGTGGGACCAGAATTTCATATACATAATTAAATAGCATAAATGATTTTGTTCATTCTAGGATTCCCTTTGCTGCCAAAACTCTCACCAAAGCCTTTGTATTTGCAAAGGGCCTAAGGCCAGGCCCAAAGTCTGATTTTCACGATTTAACATGAGCAAACTTTGTTATTATTTAGATTTATAACTTGGTGTGATTGATCAGTTTGTTTTCTGACATACCTTTTTTTAGAAGAAAAATAATTTTTATGCGGATGGTTGACAGAATGTTATGTGAAACATTCAAAATTATCCCCATTCTTACTAAGGAGGGTTGGTTAATAACAGAACTTATGTGTTTGTCTGCAAAATCTGTATTGTATAAAGAAATTTTTGTGATCTATTTTTTTCTTGAAACAGTATTTTACAATTTTGGACAGAACAGATGATTATTCTTTTTTTGTGTGTGTATCCTGTTCTTTCGTGTTATTGTGGAGTCTGAACAAAAATGGTCATCGCAGAACTGATGTCCCAGTTATATTATACCAAGAGTCTGCATAGCATTTGTATGTGTGTGAGGAGTTGCAGAGATCTTCAAATAACCAGTTAAAAATATTAATATCACTATTGGTATATCTTTATCCTCAATTCATCTGGAAGTCAAGCAACCAGGTTTTGGTGAAATTTTCATAAGAAACATCAGATGCAGGACAGCCCTGTTCCATAAAAGCCCTAAGCTATTAAATTCTGGCAAAACTAGAAACAAGAATTTACAAAGAAGATAACCAGGCAACTGGTTAACCTGGCAGCTTTTTAAATGGACTTTGGAAAAGGAAACCATTTCCTTTGCAATGATGCAAAATATCATCATGAATCACAGAAAATCAAACAGGAAGGGCCATTGAGAATGGTCATTTAATAATTTCTTGTGATCCATAGCAGAAGAATCAGCTGGAACTGCTGGACCAGAGGCTGCCAAGCCATCATGTTTCATTCTCATACCCAGCACATAGTTAAAAGACCAGCGCAGTTTTAAGCATTATAAATTGCAGGCTGAGATTATCTTTTAGAGCAAAATACTTGAAAATAATATAGACCTACAGCTACCTAGTCAGTTCTGAATCTCATCTTCCCTGTGAACCAAAGGTGTCAGTGCAGGGTGAGGTACAAGAAAAGTCCTGAGAAACGCAATATCTTTGGTGGATAATCTTGAAAAATCTCAGCAGGGAGAATACAAAAATTGCCAAAGAATGACAGATTTTCATAACCATTTCTTCATTACATTGCTCAGGGAAAGGAAGGCAAGTCATACTCTGTTTGCATTTTTTCCAGTGAACTATGGGAGATTTCATTACGCTCAGTTTGACTTTAATTGCAAAAGCTCTTCATCTGGAGTATGTCTAACTAGTGGCTGTTAACAATGGTTCCATTTTAAATTGAGATGCTGATAGTAAAGAAAGCAGGAGGTTTTACAGAGAGGACATCAAGCAGCCTTAACAGAGAGACTTCCAAATAATTCATAATAATTTAGAACTATATAATCGAGGTCTGCTTTTATGTAGTTTTCTTGAAAGTCTAAGAATTTACATTTAATGCACATAATGGAAATATTTTGATAATTGTATACTCTAGTCCTGCATTTATCTGTTCGCGAATTACTAGGCTTTGCAATCAGAGATACTTTGACTTAACACACTTGCCCAAAATCTAAGTTAATGTCAAATCATTACAAAACAGCAAGTGACCTGCAGTGGACCTTAGATAAAGATCTTCCCCTAAAGCTGTTCATTTCATATTCAACTTAATCACATGTGTTTGCAAGGAACTAGTCTCTGTCAATCATACAGAGCCATGGTAAAAGATAACTCCCTTTGAGTGACCGTGGAGAAGCACTGGCTCTCAAAATGCAAGGACAGACGTAAGGGATAATTTTCCCTTGCCCTTTAAGATGCAGCTTCCTCAGACAAATGGCAAACCTTGGTACCAGTGTGTGAAGGGCAGGGCTATTAGCTTTCATGAGAGCCCTTCGGTTAATAGCTAGCTGTTCAAAACAGGGTTGGTTGTGTCCACACATTGCAATGTCAGAAATTCTGTTACCTGCTTAACCAGCACTCTGCCATCTGGAGAAAGCAGCACCTCTGCAAAAAGAAATGCAAAAGTGCTTGTTGTATCCAAGGCAGTAGGATCCGCTTCTCTGCTTCCAAGGCCCAAGCTAGCACTGTTGCATGGTGCTTTGTTTTGGATTTTGTTAGCTGTAGCTCAGAGTTCAGTTTACTGTGCTTCATTGCATGGCGTAATGATGCCCAGTGGCTACATTCTGGCTGATAATGGAAGTGGGAAAGACTCTTTATGGTCTGCGCAAAAGATCCTGCACCTCCATTCAAAAGGCCAGACAAGAAAGAGTATCCAATGATTGTTCACAAGTGCTATTTATGTCGTAAACCCAAATATTTTGTAAGATGTATTAGCTTTATCTGTAAAGCTGCTGGTTTTATCTGAAAGTAATAATTTAGTCTCTATTTTTTGTTTATTAAGATCTTCACATTCACTGAATATTAACATAAAGTACAGAGGCTTGTTCTCTGCAGTCATCAGGGTTAGGTGAGGTAAAGGCAATGGGGAAATCTTTTTTTAATTGAACTTTATTAGGAAAACAAAAAGTATAAAGAGGTCTTAAAAATGAATGCATTTAAGGTGTAAGAAACAAATACTTTTCTTTGAGACATGGACTACTGTGTTTTATTTTTATAGTGTGTGGTGCCAAAAGGTCCTGGTTGGTGAAGGAGCTCACAGGTGCTGTTGTTACTGTGTATGACCTGCTGTTAATAACTTGAGAGCTTAACTATATTTGTAAGTTAAAAATGCAAGGTTTTGAAAGACTTAGAGCAGGACTACTTTTAAAAATAGTTTTTCAACTTCTTGGCCACATGTCTCCTCCATTCATTCTCCATTCATTCTGACTGGCCAAAGTGTCAGTCCTGCAAGTCAACTAAAATACAAGCTTAGAAAAATCATACAGCTCACGTGTTAAGCAAAACCATATGAAATTACACGTATGATTAGATCTGCCAGTTTCTGTGGAATGACAGAATTTTTCCCTACCTGCCAAACAGCAAAATGAAAAGCTGTAGTGCTATGGCCTCAAATCTACAAATTCTTGCCAGTTCTGACAGCTGTTAGTCACATGAAAAATCCCACTGATTTTAATGGAGAGAAATCCAGGATTTAGATGCACTTTCTTTCTGAGGCATTTTCTTTCTGAATAAATTCCATGTCCAACTTGTAAGATTTTTGTTATTTTGCATACAAGGTGCAATAACTCTGAAGAATTTACTGTAATAGTTTCATGACCTTAGAATGAAGAAGAGAGTTAGTGCAGGTAAGCAGATGTTTACAGGTCAGTCTCTCTGTAGAATTTAAGCTAAATCTGTAAACATAAAGCATACTTTTGTCACTATAGGAATAATAATTTAAGTTCCCATAATTCCTGTGGATAAATTAAAACGAGTCTTTTGCTTTGTAGGGTTATGAAAGATCAGCGTTTTTAAGTTCCACAGTAATTATCATCATATTGTTTAATAAGCTAATTTAATGCTGAAGCATGAATGTTTAAGAATGAATAACAAGATCAGATCTCTTAAGATTTGAGATGGACAGCCTCCAAAGACTCCTAAGCATATAAATAATAAACCGTAGTAGCAATTATTTTGAAAAGGCAGCAAGGCGCACATCAAGAATTACTGAGAAGAAAAAAAATAATTATGAATCACATCTAACATTCTGATCCCATTTAAACTGATGGCATCCTCCTGTTGCTTGAACTTAAGATTTAACCTTTTGTCTTAGGCGATTTCAAAGCACATATGTGAGCATTCAGATATCTAATTGATAAGACAAATGACTTGGAAATTCTGCAGAGCATGAGGAAATACAGATGAAGGATAGACAGAAAACCTGGAGAAGGAAGTTAACCCTAGAATTTGCTGGCTTCCATACCTCTTCCTCACTAAATTTTTTTCTCAACTGAAGATGAATGCATATAACAGTCCTATAACTAGATGACTAAAGAAAGTGTGGGCTTATCTTCGTCTTTATGGCATACCTTTATTGTTGTTCTGCTGGGATGGATAAGATGGATTGCTTTTGTCTTCTATTCCAAAATCCTCAACAGTCTTCCAGGAGAAATGAGCTAAGACCTATCAGCATGGATTTCATTATTTTTTAAGGGGAGGTTGTAGTATGGGGCATGTGAAGAAGACCTTGCTGTTACTTAAGAAATGTTGAAGTGACTGTAGGATTGAAGGCATCTATACATCAGCATCAAAGAAACAGTTAAGGGATGTTATAAGCAGCCACTGCCTCCAGCAGCTTCAGAGCCTGGCAATTCCTCCTACGCGGCTGCTGGAGCCCAGCCTGGGGTGTCCTGAAACCCAGAAGTCTCCATCCCAGACTGATGGACGCAGCTGCTGCTTTCCCATCTACAGGTTCAACCAGTAGCAAGGCTAGAAGTGTGCCCCAGAGACACAAACGCAGAGAGGACGCACACATGGCTGGCTACGCAGACTGCCATAGGCAAGGCACTTCTTTCAACAGCACCCACATGTACCGCTTCCAGGAGTGACGTAACAGCCAAGTCTTCCTCCTCTGGCTGGTAAGGGCTGATGTTCACTAGTGAAAGAACACACACATTCATGGACCCCCAAGCACCAGCACAGCCCCTCTATCTGCCCAGCACCCCTGCCCGAATCCCAGGCCCCCTTACCCACCTCATGGGTCACCCACTTGCTAGCTGGTCCAGCTCAGTGCTTGCTGCCAACAGACACATGCACTCACACGCTTATCTCACAGGCACCCCACGCTCATGGGTCCCCCCAGATATCATCATGAACCCTCTGCCAGCTTGATACCCCTGCCAGGTCCTGGAGCCTGCTGCTCACTGGCTATATCAACTTGAGGATTGGGAGTGAATACACAGGCACACCCCATGCACGACCGTTAGTTTCTTAATGGTCTGTCAATTAGTAACTGGAGGTCTTTGGCACTGTATCTGTTTATCCCTTGTCTGTCAGTCCCTCTTTGCTTATTATCACCTTTTGTATTGAAAAGGTCCTTGATTGGATAAAGTTAATGAAGCAGATACCCTCCTCATCTTCCACACTGCCAGTCCTTTTCCTCCAGCCAGCTTCCCAGCCACTCTTCCCCAAGCCTGTAGCGTTGCATGGGGTTGTTGTGACCCAAGTGCAGGATCCGTCACGGAGCCTTGTTGAACCTCATACAGTTGGCCTGGGCCCTTTAATCCAGCCTGTCTGGATCCCTCTGTAGAGCCTTCCTACCCTCAAGCAGATCAACACTACCACTCAGCTTGGTGTCACCTGCAAACTTGCTGAGGGTGCACCTGATCCCCTCATCCAGATCATTGCTAAAGGTGTTAAACAGAACTGGCCTCAAAACTGAGCCCTGGGAACACCTCTTATGACCGGCCTCAAACTGGATTTAACTCCATTAATCACCACCCTTTGGGCCTGGCCATCCAGTCAGTTTTTTACCCAGCAGAGTATGCGTGTCTGGGCCAGGGCAGCCATTTTCACAAGCAGAATGCTGTGGGAAACAGTGTCAAAGGCTTCACTAAAGTCCAGGTACACTGCATCCACAGCCGTTCCCTTGTCCACTAAGTGGGTCACCTTGTCATGGAAGGAGCTCAGGTCAGTCAGTAGGACCTGCCTTTCATAAGCCCATGCTAACTGGGCCTGATCACCTGGTTGTCCTGTACGTGCCATGTGATGGCACTCAAGATGATCTGCTCCATGACCTTCCCCAGCACCAAGGTCAGACTGACAGGCCTCTAGTTCCCCAGATCCTGCTCCCAACCCTTATTGTAGATCGGCATCACATTTGCCAACCACCAGTCAACTGGGACCTCCCCAGTTAGGCAGAACTACTGGTAAATGATGGAAAGGGGCTTGGTGAGCATTTCCACCAGCTCCCTCAGTACCCTTGGGTGGATCCCAACCAGCCCCATAGACTTGTGTGTGTCTAAGTGGTATAGCAAGCCCCCACATCCACTGAAGGATGGAGATTCTCCTTAGACCTCCTTTTGTTGCCAATGTATTTATAGGAACTTTTTTTATCATCTTTAGTGGCAGTAACCAGATTAAGTTCTAGTTGGGCTTTGGCCCTTCTGATTTTCTCCCTGCATAACCTCATGACATCCTTGTAGTCCTCTTGAGTTGCCTGCCCCTTCTTCCAAAGGTCATAAACCTAATTTTTTCCTGAGTTCCAGCCAAAGCTCTCTGTTCAGCCAGTCCGATCTTCTTCCCTGCTGGCTCATCTTTCAGCACATGCGGATGCTCTGCTCCTGCGCCTTTAAGATTCCTTTCTTGAAGATTGCTGAGCCTTCCTGGACTCCTTTGCCCTTCAGGACTGCCTCCCAAGGGACTCTGTCAACCAGGCTCCTAAACAGGCCAAAGTCTGCCTTCTAGAAGTCCAAGGTAGCAGTTCTGCTGACCCCCCTCCTTCTCCAAGAATTGAAAACTAATCATTTCGTGATCACTGTGCCCAAGACAGCCTCCAGCCGTCACATCACCCACAAGTCCTTCTCTGTTCACAAACAGCAGGTCCAGTGGGCACCTTCCCTAGTTGGCTCACTCACCAGCTGTGGGAGGCAGTTATCTTCCACACACTCGAGGTACCTCCTAGACTGTTTCCTCTCTGCTGTATTGTATATGCAGTAGACATCTGGTAAACTGAAGTCCCCCAGGAGAACAAGGGCTAGCAATTGTGAGACTTCTCCCAGCTGCTTATAGAATATTTTGTCTGCCTCTTCATCCTGGTTGGGTGGTCTATAACAGACTCCCACCATGATATCTGCCTTGTTGGCCTTCCCCCTGGTCCTTACCCATAAACACTCAACCCTATCATCACCGTCATTAAGCTCTAGACAATAGAAACACTCCCTAACGTACAGGGCTACCCCCACACCTCTCTTTCCGCACCTATCCCTTCTGAAGAGTTTATAGCCATCCATCGCAGCACTCCAGTTGTGCAAGTCATCCCATCATGTTTCTGTGATGGCAACTATATCATAGTTTTCCTGCTCCACAATGACTTCCAGCTTCTCTTGTTTGTTGCCCATGCTGCGTGCGTTGGTGTGGATGCATTTCAACCGGGCTATTGATCCTGCCACCTTTTTGCAGGGAGAAACCCTAATTCCTACATGACCATTCTCAGGGGCTTCCATGGTTTCCAACACATCCATAACCCTTGTGTCTTTGCTGCTGTGTGGATCTCCATCCCTTACTTCCACTGAGATGGTGGACCGAAGGGCCTTGCTAGCACACTGTCACCCCCAGGCTTATCTCTAGCGAGCCTGGTTTTATCCCTTTCCCCCTTCAAGTCTAGGTTAACGTTCTTTCAATGAGCCCTGCTAACGGCTGTGCAAAGATCCTTTTCCCCCTTTGAGACAGGTGTACCCTGTTAAATTTGGGGGTTTTAAATGTTTTTGTTCTGTTTCATGGGTCTCCACTTGCCCATCGTGCACAGATCAGAGTGTGGGAAACATTACAGTAGGTCAAAGAGCTGGTTGGTGCCAGCTCCTAGCATTTTTGGCATAACTGATCTCTATCTCAGATCTTACAATCCTTCCAGTAAAATTTACATCCTGAATGGTTCATCTCCTAAATAGGAAAAAGATTAGCAAGGTTGAATAAAGGGCATGAAGAAATCACAGAGCACAGATAGGATGGAGAGAACTAGAGAGACACAGACCCAAGTACAGAGAGAGTTATGGGGAAAGGGGAAATGCGTAGCCCCCGCTGTCCCACAAGGGGAGAGTGAGGAAGCCTGGCAATATGATTTGAGGGATCCTTGGTGACCAAGTGGGGGAGAGTCAGATTCTGCCTGAGGAAGGAGGGAGATGTTGGCAGGTCCTAATGAGAAGGTGGCACATGCGACAGTTTAAATCAGGAGTGGAGTAAGGAGATACCTTCTTCTACAGAAGCACCAAAAGGGATTCAAAGGAAACACTGGAAATGTACTAGTTGTATGACCAGTTCTTGAGCCTCCTCAAGGATTTTATAATCTGCAAGTATAATCTGCATTATACTATGTGTTAGAAAATGCATTTTTCTCAAGAAATATAAAGGCCCAGCTCTTGCATCTGTACCAGCAGTAAATAGAATCTTACTCAAGTGAGTAGCCCCAGTCAGTTCCACTTGAACTGTTTGTAATAGAAGAAGTAAGGTGCTACTTGGCATCTGTAAGGGCCCCAGAATGATTTTCTGTGAGCTACTGTAATACTCCTACACTGAACAGACCACAGATCACAGCAGGATCTCTCCTGCGGCGTGGTGATATCCCAGATGAGTCACAGCAACAGAATCGAGCCCCAGCCAGCAAAGTACTGATTGTGGCAAGAATGGCTGCAACTGTAGGCAGGAAATCTCTATCCCGTGTCCAAGAATATGGCTGAATTTCAGCTCTATGTTCATGCCCTGTCTGTATTAATATCTTTATCAGAGGGGGAAGATTTTTAGTCCCTCTTCCTTTGTTGGGTTAGGGTTCTGTTCCCCCATCTCAGCACATATCCTGAGAGAATGTATGTGGCCTGTAATGCAGCTGTGGATTTTTATGACAAGATGTTCTGTATTTGAATTCATCTTCAGATGTTACTACTTTGATAAACAGCATTCAGGGACCTTTTACTTTGTTGCCTAAGTGTTTTTCCATTTGGCATTTGCAGAGTGAAATGCTGAATTCTGAGACTATTGAAGATGATAAATATGATGGCTTAATCACTAACACAGGCGAATTGAATAATAAGCAACCGATGTGAACATTTGTGCAAAAGTAAATGTATATTTCCATGTTTCAAAAATTCCATGAACACCAGGAAAAATAATCTTTAAATTTAGTGACAGACATTATCCCCTTTTTTTCTAGTTTTTAGGGCTAATCTGGGGCTAGCATATAGGTGATTTCTTCCTACGAGTAAAAGGTGCATACTAGGCTTTTTGTTTCTTCTGATTTCTTCTAATTTCTTTTAATTTCTTCTGACCAGGTATACTTATTTTTACATCGCAGAGATCTTAATTTGTCATAGCACTCCCCACATTTACATGTGTATGAAACACTTTCTGGCTGAAGGAAATGAGGTGTCTCAGAAATTGCCAAGGGTTTCCTAGCAGGGAGTGTAGGGAGCGCACGATTCAGAGTCAGCATGGAGGACCTGGACCCATCTGGGTGGAAGATCTGCTTCATCAAGTGTACCTGTTTGAGACAGCTGACTGTTAAAATAAGTTTGCCATGAAGATTTGAGGAGTTACTTGATGGAGACATAAAAGGCATGGAGAGAGATTAGATCACTCCCCAGTTCTGCCATCTGGAAGTCAGTCGACATGAGACTTGGCCATTGACTTTCAGTAGGCCCTAACAGATTTGGAGATCTGAGCTTATTGTGGCATGAGGACAATAGGATTTGGCCTTGAGAAGTTAGGATGTTAAGAAGTTTGCTACAATATCTGGACATGTCTATGGAATCTTTCTGACACACAAAAAAGAAATTTTATGTATGTTAATTTTCTTTTGTTTTGTTTTTTCCCCTGTAATTCTTCCTCACAAACCTGTCTTCTAAAACTGTAATGATTTTTATTTTTAAAAGATACTTCATTTGGCTGCTGAATTCCTAATTGTGGATTTCAGCATGGACTCCATGGAGAGTGGAAGGGGGTGGGTCTGTGAACAACTTCTAAGACACTTACGAATGATGACTGAGGACAAAAAATTCACATGCATTAATTCTACAGAAGGTTGCACTGGCAATTTTTTAGGTCTCTACAGACATCAGAGATTTGAAAATCACTGATCTAGAATATGAATATTTTACTAGCTGAATTACAGGTGCTAAGACTTGCCCCCTTCTTTGCTTTTAGTCTTTCTTAAGCTTTTTGGCTCTGGAAGCTGGAATTTTCTATTTGCCTTTTGGCTGTCTGCATCATGCAGTTATCTTGAAGTCTTTTCCTGGAAGACATACACATTTTATTTTCCATTGCCAGTTTTATGGCTGGGTGTTAGGACCAGTACGAACAATTCTAAAGTGCTTCTAGCTTAGATATGTATTATCTGTGTATTAAAGAGTATTAAAGGAGGTATGCATTAAAAGTCAGTACCTAATGTAAGTTTCAAATGCTGGACTTTTGAGTGCTCCTGAAAACATTAACACTTTTTATTTTCTGTTCTTTATATTGCCATGTAAAACACCCTTAAAATAACAGTCTAAATGACCACGTAAGAAATAGAGGAACTTGATGTACAAAAAATATTGGCAAATACACAAAATCCACAAAATTAAGAAAAGGTAAAACATGTCCTTTTTCTACTTACTCTCAGTTGTTAATGCAACAAGTAAAGCAAGCAATATAAAATACTTAAAGTTTGGTTTTATTAGCTATGTCTAAATTTCAAGTGTGGAGTCAAGACCTCTGAGTTGGAAGATTCCTGTGCGGGTCTGAGGATGCGGTGTAACCAACTTCCTCTCCTGATGATGTGTCTCAGGCTGCAAATTTATTTCAGAGCACTTAGAGCCAGATTGCTTAGTACCTTGCAGTATTGATTCCTGGCAACTTACGGGCTGATGCTGCACTGAAGATTATAGTAATTTTGCTAGTGCATTCAGTTGGAGGTCATACAGGGGCCTTACCAGTAAATAATACCTCAATTCTAAATGATATTTTATGTGTTAATATTTATCCAATGCCAACTATATGCAGTTACACACATGATATTTTATGCAAATTGAATAGAAGCAATTTTGATGTTGACGTTAATCATGAAGCTGAATATTATAACCGGTGTCAAAGTTGGGAAATGGGACTTCAGGGAAGTTAGCAGTTACAGCTGGGATGGGTACAGAGGACTCCTGCCGGTGCCAAAGGGTGTTTGTGACAACACATGGGGTGGGGGCGTGCTGAGGGAAAGATGGGGGCTGTGGGATCGTGAACTTAACCACAGCCTTTCACCTGTGTTGAGGGATGGCATCTGTTGCCACCATCTGGTCTACGTCTCTGCTTATCTTCCCACGTATGATACCAGGCTGGGAGCCCAAAGAAGGGGGCAAAGGGGACGCTTTAATGAAAGTTCGATGAATGCTGCTCTGAAGTCCCCAGGCAGCAATCGGAGCTTCTGTGGACACATGCGGTCTTTTGCCTGGCAGAGAGGAAGATGCAACAGGGCTGCCACAAATGTGATTAATATCCTGCAAGGAAGTTTTCCCAACTGAGCTTCTATCTAGGATAAGGAGTATGTTGTCTGACAAAAAACTGTAGTGAAAATAAAGTTCAGAAAGTCAATCACCCTTAGAGAATATCCATTTGGTGGAGCTTCCTGATTTAAAGTAGCTCTGCAGCTACTGTTTAAAACTCCATTCTTCATAAAACCCAGAAAACAGGAATATGCAAAAATTTTGGCAACCAGGAGTAGCTTTCAGTGAGAGAACAATGGGATACATTAAGGGAAAATAACTGGTCACTGCCATAAACATCTTCAGCTCTTCTCATAAATCTGCTGTATTTGGGCAGCAACTTCCCAGCTGTTGGCAAGCTTGTAGGATGTTCTGTAGCAAAGACAAGAATTTGGAAAACCTCAGGGGGCAAGCCTGGCTGCAGTCTGTGACAGCTGGTAATATATGAAACTGAAAATGGTGTGCGTATTGTATAAAAGTTTCTTACAAGCAGCCTGATTTGTGGAGATCAAAATCACATTTCATAGAAACAGATAATTTTTTTTAACCAGATGAATGTCAGTTCTATGTGAAGGGTTTCTTTCTTTTGACAGTTGTGTGATTTATAATATGACTCATTCTGTACATGCAATATTTTGGTTAAAAAGATCACTTTTATGTGTGAAACATTTCACTCCAGCTCAGTGTTGACAATAATATGAAAGAAAAGCTGCAGAAAAGTTTATTTTCATCATATTTTTTATTTAATCATTGTCAAAACTTTGAAATGCAATGGAGCTAAAATCGAGGATACACTACATGTATATCAGAAGAGCATTTTTGCTAATTAAATCTGTTTGCCAAAAATACAGTTGAGATTATATAAAACAAACCCTGTATAGGCATCCACACTACATTCAGCAGGTGGTTTTGCCTTCAAATAGCAACAATTGAAAACAAAATTTGAAGCAGCTAAAGTTATTTTTTGACTGTTTTGAAAGTGAAACCTCTTTTTTCCGCTCAAAAGGATGTTTTTAGCCAAAATTCACCCTAAAAATAACTGGTTTTAAACTGGTAATGACACACAGAAAAAACCTGTTGTTTGACCCAGAACTAGTTTTGCTTGGTTAAGATTTTGCTAAGAAAGCTAAAAGCTATTTCTGTTCATATCCAAACAGTTTTCCATATCATTCTGGTTTTAGGGTCACTGCAGGGGTACTGGGCCTGAGATTTCCCAGCATATGGGCAACTAAAAATTCAAAATGCTAAGTTGGTGCATATGTTACTGATTATCCTCTAGAAAGAATTATATTTTGTTTTTGAAAAACTAGTACTGTTAGAAAAATTTCATTCTTGCATGCTACATTTTTTCATTTCCTGTGTGGTCTTGCCACATTTGTGTAGCTTCCAATTTATGATAGTGTGTGGGAAAGAAATGCTTCAGAATATCCACAAAATAAACCTCTAATTCACAAGTGAAGCTCTATCCTTGTTTAAGTCAATGCAAATTTTGCAACTGATGTTAATAATTAGGATTTCACCCAGTAGTGTCACGGCCATCTTGATTCTTGTGACTCAGCCATCATACCTGATTTATTATTTTTCAATAATGTCTCAGAATTCAAGATTCCATTTGGCAAATGTGGAATGGAAAAACACTTCGACAACTATGTGAGAAGCCTCTGAATGCTGTTTAAAACAATCAGAAATTGAACTAAAACCCCTAACTTTGTGTTCTACATTGAGAGGGCACATTTGTAAATTTGTGTTCTCAAAATCCAAGAGATCGCATCATTGCTGGTTTTTGACCACAGTGTAGTTATTTGGTATTCATAATCCTATTTTGTGTTAGAGGAGCAACTTAATATCCTTTAATATAATTTTGTATTGCTTGCACATTCAAAACTTCCGTAAAGCCAATCATAATTTTATATGCACTTAGAAAGGTAGGACCAGGCCTCTAATTGTAGATGATTTTTTTTTCTAATTTAGTTTAAATAAATTATACTAAGCATAATCCTAACAGACATTTCCAGATCAAATTTTACGTGCCTTAATAATGCAAAGTTCCTGTTGAGAATTGTGCACCAATAAGAGTAGCATTTGCTTAACCATAGATCTTTGAAAAATCTTTTGGTACGCAGCAGGTAATTTCAGAGATAAAGAAAGAGAAAAAGAGAGAGAAAAATAATATCTATTACTCTGCCTTCTATTTGGAGATAATTAAGTTCAAAGGTTCTGAAGCAACATTGACTGTGTTACAGGATGTCCTCCACACCAGAAAATGAAATTAATCAGTCATTGCCATATTAAGTGAAAACGAATTAGTTGCAGACAAAACACTGTACTTTCATTAGTCATGTCAAGATGCAAATGCGAAGATATATATCTTTGCATAAATGTTCACAGATAATAAAATTCACTGTTGAAACAAAATAATTAAATTCACTGTTGTTATGCAACAGATATTCTCTTAAGTATATGATATTTAATTTACAAGAGTACACAGTAGGTTCTTTATCTGTATTTTGTCTATGATGATAGGAGAATTTAATTTTTGTTAATCTGGGGTGCCTGGATTCAGGCAGTGACTCAAGAAAACATCTGTGTTTATGCTTAGTACAAACAGTCCATCTAAATGTCCCTGGCTGCAAGTTTATCTTTGTTTTAATAGTGTTCCCCTGAGGAGTATAGTACACAATCTGATCTCACCATTCTGCGACTGTCAGTCAGGATGGTTCCAATGAGGCCACTTTTGTCCAATGGCTAGAACTGAAACAAAAGGTTTGCTTTATATATTTTCAAAGGATTTCATTAACTCGTGTCAAAGCAAACTTCATTCAGAGCATTTGCTTTAATTTCTGAAATGTTTCTAGCAACAGAAAACCGTTAAAAATCACCTGTTAATTAAAAATGATTCAAAATTTAATTGACCTACTTAGGTTTTTTCTGCTGACTTGAGGGAATGCCAAGTGGGAAGGGATGCCCTGCCACATTTGGGCGGTAGTGATGTACATAGCCTGCTGTGCATAGGTGTGAACTCCTGCACAGCTTGAAAGACAACAAAGAATCACGCTCAGCGTGTCCACCCCATAGAGTTTACAGTCTAACATGTGCATCTTCAGCTACTCTCCATTCACGCTGATGAATGGCAGCTGGGAGTGGAAGACTATGAGAAGCCTATAGAAGATTATGAGAAATGGGACTTAGAGTGGCAGTAGGAGAATTTTCATTACAACTGTTCTCATAAAGGACAAAATTCTTGGAAGGAACTAGACTGGAAGGGTTGGACAGGTAAGGGACATATAATAGAAGTCAAAGTGAAGGTGTACAAATTAATGAGTTTAAAGAATGGGGGGTGTTTCCTCTTCACCCATGTGAGAACTGGACTGCATGCGACATATAAAAAAGCCAATCAAAGGAAACAAGACTTTATTCACATTTCATATTTGAAATCAAAGGCTTTGTAAACTTCAAAAGATTTAATATTTGCTGGCAGTATTTGGGGCAATAATAATGAAAATTAAAACAAAGTATCTTTTTGTTATCATAAAGGTAATTAGAGAGAAATTTGTTTTCTGTGGTTGGTATGCCTTGCAACTGGGAACGCAGGGCTTCTTGCATGTGTTATCAGACAGAGGAAAGATACTAGGTTAGGTGCTGCACTGCCACGATTCACCAGAATGGTTTTTACAAATGAAGTTTAGGGAAACAATCAAGATTCTGTCTACATTCTAATAAAGCTGGGTAGCTACTACTGCCTTCACTGCTACAACTGGATAAATGTTCTGAAGCCAGATTTTAAAAGTCTTTGTATGCAGTGGATATATATGCTTTCATCATGTTATTATCAACTAATAGTCTGGAATATAAAATGTTGCATATTCTCTGTTACTAAGGAATCAGCCCTTTAGGGTTAAAACAAGACTTCAAGCCCTTCAGCATTTGCTGAAGATACCAGTATATCCTCCCTCCAGTTTCTGTTAGCTGGGTAACAGTGTCTTCAGGATTGCGAAGAACAATCTAATTTCTGGGTTTTTTTTTTTTTTTTGCATATTTTCTTCACAGCTGTCAAACGTGTTAGCTTTGAGTAGTTCAAGAAAATCAGTTGAGGTGACAGGAAAACACAGAGCAGCATGGGAAAAAAATGGTAATCAAACCCTCAAACAACCCAGGAGCAAGCAAAGGGAAAAAAGTATGAAAAATGTAGCCCTTCTTCAACTGTACATCGCAGGATCAGTAACAGGGATTTGCACAAATGGCTTTGTATGGATGAAAGTCACCTATCAGTAAAAAAGTAAATCACAGTTCCATCTGAAACAGCTAAGTCAAAAGACAGTAACAGTGCTGAACCTGTAGAGATCTTGAAGCTGACAGTCCATTTGAAAGAACCACCCCGATCCAGCAGCACTTACTTATGTGGGCTCCTCAGCATCTCTGTGTGAAACTTTTATAGAAGGGCTTCAGCA
>NW_009260493.1:9696911-9723890 GCF_000687185.1 Egretta garzetta | reverse complement strand
ATTACAGCTCAGAAAAAAAACCCTGCAGGAACAGGGAGGTGTTAGGACCTAACCCCAGTTTGTGCAACTGGGAAACATCCACCACTTTGCAACACTGAGTGATCCTGCATTTGGTTGTCAGAACTCCAGTTCAGTTTCCATGTTTCCTCGCAGCAGTTGATGGCACCAAAGGCTACAGCCCACCTCTTGTTCCCATTACTATGGTTATTTCAGAAAGAGGGAAGCCTAGGTTTAGAATCTGGGAAAGCAGGAGAAGGAAGAGATAGCATGATACTTGAATATCTGCTTTGTATTGCATGAGTGCGCAAATAGAGTTTAATGCTTAAGGTCTGCGCTGTAGAATAGGGCATTTTTCAGTCTGTAATATATAGAATCATAGAATCATATGATGATGTTTCACAAATAATATTTTTATGTTTATTCCTCGTAATAGACTTAAGCTTAAAAATAGCTTGGTTCGAAACATTTTAGCTACTTTACAAAAAGAAGCCCTCGATCACTGAGATCAGGTAAAGTGCTTTTTTCTTTTTTAGTCTCTAGTTCACCAAATGCATCATACGTGAATATGGTATAGATTGTTAGAGCAGTCTCAATAGGTATGATCTGAAAGAAATAAGAATGACTATGTTAAAAGTGAACAGCAAACGCCCCAGAATATTTTACCCTAGTTTATTCTTTCTTGATGCACAAGCTTGTCCTTGCTGCATCTACTCTGGCGCCTGTTCTTTGTATTGGCTACCTCACATCCTGATCTCCTGCTCCCTTGGCCTCAGTCTGCAACTTGTGGAGCATATTTCTTCAACCCATCAATGCATAGGGCATTTCAGGTTAAAAAAAGTGAAGCACACTTGTAATGCTGTCAAGGTCAGCTGCAATTCATATTCCTGAAGTTTAGAATACATTTAAATGTATTGGTGGATCCAACAAGTGCTCTGAGAATGTAAAAAGTGATGAATTTGTCCTGCTTAATACTACCGGGAATTCTGAGGGTACCGTAACAAATTATTTCATTAGAGAAAGAAATAGCAATGGGTTGTTTCAACAGCAGAGATGCAGCTTAACTCAAAAATATAGTTGAATTCAACGATCTCAGAATATGTGGCACAAACCCAAATGAGCATAAAATGAGCTTAATCCAGGAATAAAATGAAGCTGGAAGTGAGAAGACTATTTCTAGACATTGAGGTAAAGCGATCCCAGTGGGAGGGTGGGAGCAAATACTTCACTTTTAAAATGGGGGCTGTATATTTATTGAAAGAGATTATAATGGCTTTTGATTGTAAAATAAGGAACCAGACATCTTTTCCAGTCTTGTATTTTTAAAACGGTATCTGGTGCTATCTTTGCCATTGTCAAAGGGACTAAACTTGTTTTCTCCCTAGATTTTCATTTGGCTTTAAGAGCAGCATTGAAGAGAGAGTATTTTAAAAATATTCAAAGAAACACGTTCACCTAATTGGCAAGAGTTTATATTTGTAGAAGTTATTCTGAATGTTAAAGTGCTTTAGTTGACATGGTACAAAGCATGAGTTTTTCATTTTGTGTGGAGAAAGAACACAATTAATGTTTACTGAGCAGTTGAATATTAAATGTAAAATGTGAAGTGATCCTTATGAAGAAGACGGTGTCTAGGGGCCAGCTTCAATGTTTCAGCAAGGCAGCCTGTATAGGGAAAAATAAACAAAGCCTTATATAATTTGTTTATTCTGTTAATATGTTTGTTTTCTGTTTATATAAACAATACAAATTTGAATACGTGGTATATTCAGTAGTGTAGCCCTTGTGTAATCATTTATCTGACAATAGAAAGATGCGTGATTCTGAATTTCCATATATTTCAGCATTCTTGTTACTAAACATGTTAATAATGTTGATGCTAAGTCCCCAGGTTAAATACTCAACCGAAAGAGAACTTTTGAAGAAACTATTGCTGCTGCCCATATGTCATAGTAATATTTTATAATAAATAATGTTTTCCATATATTATTATTTTTCCCCCTCCCCTGTAATTTTCTACAGGAGAACTCTTCAGAAGTTCAGAGGTGGGCTGTGAACTACAAGGAAGCATGTTTTTAAAAAGCAAAATTGAAAGACGATAATTAGCAAGGTCCTTTCAGCAAAAGACTGGTAAATCTTTGATAGTAACTTTGCTAATGCCTTCTGAATTGATGGGTTTTTTTTTATACACGCAAACGCACATTCTGTATTTTGTTGCTATATAAAGCCTAGTATAATTTAAAGAAGGAATTATTGAATTCAGGCATTACTTAATGTATTTTTAAATCTGCTTTCTGTGTGCAATTCAAATCCCCAAGCTGGACTGCTGAAATAGGGAGTCCCAAAATAATGACAGGCATCACCTTATAAACAGTATGGCCTGTGTATTCTTGTTTAAAATGGTTTTCCTCCTTTTCCCATTAACAGAGACCGTTAGACAGTAAAGTTCTACAGACCTATAGACAGGAAGGTGTGAAATCATCAGTTGAAACTTGCCTAAAGTCTTAAAACCCAATTTAAGGTTGACCTAAGTGGAGAGTAGGGCAGGCATGAGGAAGGAATATCTGTCAAGGGAAACAGTTATAACTCAATTACTTAGTGCTTAGTAAATAGGAATTTCAAGAGGGTGTTGTAGGGTCAGAGCAGAAGAGCCATGGCCCAGTTAATAGATGGAAACTGGGAGCCTCTAATGCTCGAATGCTTAAAGCTAAACCTTTCTGTAATTGCAGGTTCAGACCCTAAAGGGTAAGTGTCAAAAACTTCTAAGTAATTTGGGAACTCAATTTCCATTTTGAATGAAGATTCCCAGGTAACTTCTGAAAGAGGTTCTGAATCACTCTTTAAAATTTTGCCCTAAGCTTCCTTGCGCATTATTTGTTCCACGAAGAGGAAATTGATATTAAACTTTTTAAAGTGTTTTAAATACTAATGGTGATAATCTCCTGATGACATAATTTTTATAGCTATATTCTGGACATGCTGGAATATGACCTTATTGTGATAATGCTGAAGAGTAGGTTCCAGTATGCTGGGGTCTGTTTATGATTTTATAGGTAAGAAATGTGAATCGGGATTTCTTAGCTTGAAACAGCATCTCTCACTTACCCCTTCCATGAGCCATTAGCGTAAACAAGTATTTGTCATTATCCCATGACTAACATCGGTCCTGAAGACTTGGCACTGGGCTGATGTAATCTACTTACATTATTGGTGAAAAAAAGGTTCTTAAAAACTGAGCTGTAATACAACCACATGTGCTGTCAAAAGGAAAGGATAGGAATAAAGATGTAGATGAATAAGGATGTTCTGAATAGTATATACCTATTGCAGCCTTTACAAATCTAAATCTGTAAATCCCATCCCAATACACATGTTGAATCCCTGTCTGCCCTTCCTTTGTCTTGTTCTTCCTGCTCCTGTTCTTTTTAAAGCAGTAGGTTTCTGTGATAACTGTTTCAGTGAGGTGCAAGAAGCTGATGTGGGGCCTGTGGTTCATCAGTGCTGAATCAGGATGCAAATGGTGGACAGCATTCATTGTGAGGGAACGGGAATGGAAAAGTGTAGCCTGCCCTGCAGAAAATCAGAACAGGATTGGATTAATCAGCACAGGGTGTATTATTAGGTGGAGGCCAGGGCAAGCCCAATTCAATTGAATTGCAGCATGTCACAGCTCTCCAAGCCAGAGTGTCTGTAATTAAATTCAAAAATCAATGTTAATGCTCAGCTGGGTCACACAGCTCAAATCAGAGGATAATCAGGAAGTGCTGCAAAATTGAAGGTTTCATAGAAATATTCTGTTGGCTGTACTGCACTTCATCAATGTTCTTCAGTAATGCTTTTTCAGAACAAGTACTACACAGTGGTGTAATACAATTAGGACTGTACGACAGTCTCCAAGGACAGGTGTCACTATGCTTATTCATGAGTATAACGACAGAGGAATAGAATAGGGGTGCTGTGTCATGCATGGATTGTGAGTTTCCAAGCTAGAAAAAGATGGCACGCTGGTACCTCAACTTTTGGCCACCTCTCAGAGCTCGTGGGGCTTGGGGCTTTGGGAGTGACATGAATGTCCCAGCAGTTCTGAAAGCAGTGTAGGTGACACCGTGGTCCTGCTTCAGGAATTGCATGATGTATATCATACCTCAGATGGAAAGAAAATTAGAATCTCCTTACATATGCTGATCCTCTGTGAGCAGCATCACATGGGATGATATTTTTGGCACCAGGGGATAATGATGTCATTAACACCAGCACTCTTTACTGACATTTCTGTAATGATTTTAGTATAAGTGAGAATATTTCATCAAGAAAGGTTCTGTATGTAGACTGCATGCAGGGGAGTCTTGTTTGGTAAGACCTATGAGCTGGAGAAGCGGTAATTCCTTCCAGGCTAATTTAGGGATTATTTAGGAATCTGTCCCACTGGTCCCAAAGCGGGCTGACTCATCCGGCTGCTTCTTCTTTCACAATCCACTAAGGTTCTGCCCTAGCTCCATATAGTGCCCACACAAGCGCCCTGTAAAACGTGTCATTTTTTTTTTTTGCTTCTCAGATGTGGAATTTTCAGGCTAGATTTGTGGATCTACATTTGGATTATGAACTGGAAAGTTAGGAAAAGAGCACACAGCTGGGTTTCTGTTTGCAGATTTAAGTCAGCTGAAATAAAGCAGGCAAATATTGAGCACTAAGATCCTAATACGGTGTCCCTGCTTTCAGCATGTCTGGCAGCGATGAGCTTATGGCAAAGGCATGTAGTAACAGCCCTTGGGAAACCATCAGGTTCAGTATTGTCACTGGCTGTTCCTAGGTATATGGAAGGCTCCTTCTGTGTAAGTGGCATAGAAAGGTTGCCACGTATTATCAGTAATTAAGTAAGAGAGGCCTACTGTACAAGCATCTCTCCATGGCATGGAAAATGTGACTTGGAACTGTATGGAGATGGACTGTCCAAGTGAAAAATCTAAACACAGCTTTCAGCCAATCTGAAATGTTGGGGGTGTTCATAGTTGCAATCTGCAACTGGCCAGAACTCCTTCAAAGATCCTGAATAAAGCATTACAACAAATAGAAATTTGCCAACAACAACAACAACAAAAATACCAACATGATCCATCTTATTTTCTGATAGCACAGAAGTTATATTGCTAATTATGTAGTAGGCATCTTATCTTTGGGTCTTTCTCTTCTGCATTTAGCTTTTGAGGGCTACAGCAGAGATGTCGCGAGTGCCCTCTGTTCTGCGCCATTCTTTCACCCACTCAGCAACTCAGCCATGAAAAATTGCAGAAGGCTTCTGTTAAACCTTTTCTCAGATTCACAGCTATTTGAAAGGCAGAAGCATCAGAGTTGGCTGGAAGTTGCTCTCGGTTGGGATGTGCCTTGCTTAGAACCACACCCTGGCACGTCGAGGCAGCGTGAGAAGCCGCACGCGTGTGCCAGGGCAATGCGGGCACCTTGCCAGGGGAGCTACCAGGCTTAAGTGTCTGAGGCTTAGGTGCTCATGGACTGCTCAGCGTCCCGTGCACTTCTCCCTGTGACGGTGGCTATCCTGAGCCAGCACAGAGCCATCCATGCCTTCTGTGAAGACTGTAGCAAGTTTCCTTGCTGCTTCTTGGTGTCTTAGCAATGCTCTAGGGTAAGGAAAACTGAAGAGTAAATGAGAAGCCTAAATGAAGCACCCGTGGTCATTTCAGCTTCTGAGAAGGTGGTGGTTGATCCTTTCTGTAGAGGAAAAACAACAGTGTGTTGTGGAAGGAAAAGGAGGTTCTTGTTCTGTAAAATCTTATCCTCCAGCTGAACCTGGAGGATGTGATCAGCTTCCAAATCCTCCAGCAGCTGCAAGTGTTATCTGACTAGTTAACTCCCACAGACCCTACACATTTCCTACAAATCAAGTAGTTCTCCAGATGCTTCTTTTACCTTCCCTTTTGGTTTCTTTCTCATCTGTCATGTTTTTTCATTGCTTGCATCGGTCTCCCTGTTGATTTGATTTTTCCTTGCCTCCTAGGGTGTTCTCATTTGTTATCTTCATTTTTTTTGGCATTTGCATTGGTTAAATTACATTCTGTCTCTGACATTCCAGGCTGTTTGCACGTAGTTGCATGATCTGGTTCATTTCTCTGCTTGCTTCTCTACCTCTTTATTCACCCTGGGTGGTCCTCGATGTTTGCAGCTCTATCAGCCACTATTTGAAATGTCAAACTCAGTTCATGTTGTACAGAACTTCTTCATTCTAATATTTGCTCTGCTAATTCTTGGGGACATTTTTAGAAAAAATACCAGTTGTCCTTTTACTTTCTCATGTGTCTGGCTTACTGTGGCATTGCTGCAGTACTTCCATTGCCTTGAACAAGTAGTAATTACTTTATTCACATTTTAGTCCCATAATGAACTTGAACTTGTCTATGTACATACTAAGCCAGCTGTCTGACCGATTTACTCTACCCATGGTTGTCTAGGAAGTGCCTTTTCTGCAGAATCAAAGCCCTCAGGGCTTCCACAAGGAAGCAGAAGAGCTAACCTAGTACCTGTCTTCAGAATTGACCTGCTAGGACCGTATCTTGCAAAACTAGAGACTGGTTACGCTTCAGGCATGCCCTGGTTGGTGTCAACTGCACTAATCTGGATAGTCCCAGCTGTTCCGTAATGTCTGTTGTATTTTAATGGCTGTTGCCTCTTGCTCCATACTTACATTGGCATTGCTGCTGCCTTTCCACTGGGAGGGACAGGCATTGAGCGGTGTCCTTTAAACACAACTGTGAGCAAAGAGGAATCCTAAGTAAACATTTGTTAAAAAGTGTTCTGCACCTTTCCTATGAATTTTAGTGAATGCTTTCAATTATGCCTGGATCATTTTTGCTTTGTTTTTGCTTGTTGCTTTATCTGTCTAAATACATCTATTTCAAGTAACTTGGTAACGTATTGCTAGCCTTCTACTGAAAAAAGTAATGAACTGGTGACTTTTTCTCTTTCCCCACACTCTGAACTGAAACCTTTGCTGCGGACGGCTGGCAGCTTCCTGCTGCTCAACCTGTAACTACATTTTCAGCTTATCTCCCTCTCCCCATGTCTTCATCCTGCTTTTCTCTCACAGAGCTGGTAATTTTGCAGTAGTTTCTTAAAAGAAGAAAAAGTAACCCATACTGTATCTGTTGGCCCTTGGTAGTCTGCAGAGTTTTACTGACCTTTACTCTCTTTTCTCCTCAGCAACGCATTCAGAAATTGGGCTAAAGATTTAGACGTACCAGACTGACTGATACCTACAAATGCTCTGTGATGAGCTGAGAAGACCCTAAAGCCATGAGACATAAATTTTACACTAACTGAAAAACCTTGGCTATATTTTCTGCCTTCTTGACTTTTAACTCCTTACTGAAATCGTCTCTTAGTTGTTTATGCTGTCTATATTTGCATGACAGATCAACCAACAGTTCTTAACAAGGTGCCTCAAATAACTTTGGTCATGCATTCATTTTAGTTTAAACGTGCCTTACTTACAAATGCTTGATTCTGAACATGATGCTGGCTTTGTGGAGGATATTCATTAAAATAAACTGACATTTATCTTTGTAATTAACAGTGACCAGGCTAAAGAAAAATAAGTAAAATATTAATAGCATAAGGTGATGTAGCAATAGCAATGTAAGTGAGGATCTTGAGGAGCTAAAAAAAAATGTGTAAGTCGTTTGCGAACAAATTACAACCTATAATACATGCTAATAAAAGTTGACATCTCCTGCTAAAATGAAAATGTTACCTACTATCAGTCAGCGTTGACGTCTGTCCTGATCATATGGGCCAACTGAGATCGTGTTTTAAATTACACAGTGTAGCTCAAGTACGTTAAAACAGAGATGTATAGACTTTATGAATGGAGGGCACTGAAATTGTGCAACATGCTAGATAAGCTAGCACGCTATCGGCAATGCATCCATTAATAGGTCTTTAACTAGGGCACCATGTTTTAGCTAGCAGTACCATTCATCATTCCTCATGTATTAGGAATATTCTCATTTTTCTCAGGCCTGGCAGCCTACTGTTCCTCAAACTCTCTGTTAGGGACTCAGTCTAACTGGAACAACTGGTTGGAGCTGGTTTTCTGCAAAATAGCAGGACAGGCATATGCCGATTCATAAGTGCAAAATGAAGTAGCAGCAATGTTGCCATATTTCAGAGGCCTTGGTCCCATGGAAAAGCTGTGTATATTTGAAATGTAGGGCAGCAGGATGGAGTGCAGATGTCTGAGGTGAGGGCAGCAGACCTTTTAAAAGTCACGAAAGAAAGGTTTCGAGGAGATAGCAGTTCTGCTCTATTTAACTGGCCAAGGAATTGTTTGGTTTTAACTCCCAATGCTGTTCACAGATTGATCATGGTAAAAGAAAAAAGAGATTTACTGAGCAAATCACCTCTCCGTATATGTGAATCCAGCTACCAAAGCATAAGATGCACTTCTATAAATGTGACCCATGGTATTTCAGCATGTCTTTCGCTTAGCATCTCACTACTCAGAAGTTACTTGGCTCCCTGTGGGTTCTTCTTGTTTGCAGTATCCTTAATTTGGGGTGTTACAGCACAGAGAGGGGCTTCGATAACATGAGTGGTAATGGGGTTGACTAAAAGTACAGAGGTAATTGTTTGTGAAGGATAATTTACATAATGGGAGTGATCTTAAGCCTTCATATTGACATTTCTATTGTTTTATACATGCGAAATATTAATTTGTGTCTTGGAACTGCGGCTCTTCTGTGTACTTTGTAACTTGTGTTTACTAGTCAACAAGCTGAGTAGCAGCGTGGATGCTTACAGGTTCTACTGATGCCCCCATGTGGATGTCTGGCTAGATCTCTAGTATGCACTTGAAGACAGGGTTGAGTTTTACTGTTAATTTAATAATAATTTGTTTCTGTGACATCCATTAATGGGCAAGAAAGTTTGACTGTGTGGGATACCAAAAGTATTTTTGAATGATGCTTTCCATTCTCTATGAAATAGTGCTTGACTTTCCCTTTTTTGTATCTAGCATTTGAAACTATTGTTGACATGTTGGGAATAGCATCACACTAACCCGCTTACTTGTTTTTGTGGGATTCCTGAGACTCCAGAAAATTTTCATTCCATTTTTAATGTCCTAATAATAGCTATGCTATAACGATAGCCTAATTGGATTGCCAACATAGAATAACCTAAACCTCATACACTGATTTTTCTGCCCCTGTGGATGAACATAATTATGTTGTAACTATCTGAGGGTCCACCTGCACCCCTGAGTCACTGAAAGTTAGTGTAGAGATGCTGGAGCTGTCTTTAACTGCTCAGATACTGTCACCTTGCTCTTTACAGCAACAGAGACCGAAGGAGGGGCTGATTTGTCTTGCATTTTCGCAGGGTAAGTTAACTCACACAAAGGTCTGCAAGTGTAAAAAACATCCTAAGGCTGACCCATGTTTTTTTAGTGTTCCTTAGATCATAGTTGTCAAAGAAGATGTCAGAAGGCAATGACAGACCAGGTGAGCATAGGGCCACAGCTGTGCTGAAGCCGCTGTTCCCGTTGGCCATGTAGGCGCTTTCACCTTGTGGCTGGGGCACTCAGGGAACCCAAATTCCAGTTCTTCCAAAGACCCTCTGTGTGGTCTTTTCTAATGACATGGATGAAAGTATCCTGCTGGTGGAGCGGCCTGGCACCCAGGACACCCCGCTTTCCAGGCAAGTGTCTTGGCCGCTAATTCAAAACTATGCTGCCAGGGTTAATGGACAGGTAGCAGGGTTAAGTTTGTGGCTTTCACAGTTACTTTTTGGTCCCGGGTGCTTAAATTCTGCTAAGCTGGGCACTTAACATCTTTTTTGTACCTCTGTCACACACTGAGATTTTCAAATATAACACCACAGCGTAGGTGCCTAAGTACTTTGTTCAGAGTTAGGCTCTTGTGTTACTTGAGTGTGTTTGAAAAATTGGTCCTAAGTCCCTGACAGTAACCAGAGAATGCTAACTCCTTCTTTGAGTTTGCGTCTTTGATAGAACAAGAAGTATTTTCTAGGTCAGAGGGAAAGCTTTGCTCAGACATCTCAGTTGTGGAACAAATGGATTTGATTTCACATCTAATATGAACATTTTGAAATACCTACTTCATTTTGTTCCTGATATCATTTGATCTTACAATCACTGGACTTGTATACAGTGGGAAATTACAGCTGTTAGAGCCTGCTAATTAACATGATTACATGAGCATGTAGTGCAGTTAAGGACGTCGGTTTGGTCTCCTGACAGCTGGTCACTGCCTACATTAAGTGTGTGTCTGGGCTGGAGATTTCGCCTCTGACTAAATCAAGTAACAGATTGCTGGTTAAGCGAGATGGTGTGAGCGTGAACGGTAGGCAAAGCACTCAGCATTGTTTGCGGGTTATACACCTCCACGCCAAGTGCCTGCCACTGTTTTATCCGAAGTTTTGTGCGTAAGAACTGAAGAGCCAGCCATCCTAATGCTTGTAGATGAAGATATTTCCTAACATTTTCGATCTTATTTCATGTCTGGTTTTTATTAGGAAACTGAATTTATCTGGCACCCTGAGCCCTGGAGTGTTTAGTCATGCCTTTCCTTTGCAGTAGATGACAGAGAACATACCTTTTACTCTGCTTTTACACACTCAGTCTTTTGGAAACATCTAGAGACTTGTATGAAATTTGTTTCATGACTTGTGGTTGACAGCTGATCGATACTCTGACCTGCCTTGCATGAGCTCACTTCAGAATTCCCATTAGTTCTGTGCATTTTGGATTTCAGGTGCCGGCCTATAGTATTATCTCACAGTTTTCACTTTCTTACTTCTCAAAGAAGCTCCTTCTTGTTATTCTTTGTAATGTCTAGAAGATAAACACTGAGAAAAAAGCAAACTAGAATAAATGCATAAAGATTCATGTGCTTCTTTTGCACGTTTTAAACTGGATTGCGCTCATACAGTGATTATTTTCAAAAAAAAGTTTTACTTTCTGTTTGTACTGAAAGCAGATAGATTACATGGCATAAAAGATTTAAAATAGTCTACTTATTTCACCTGTAAACATAGATAACACAGGATCTTCTCTAATTACTGAATATGAACACTAATCATGTGAATGGCCAGATGTGTCTAAAATAATTATGAATATTTGGCTAAATAGCCAATATCTGCTTCCATTTGTAGTACTGATTTTCACTAGAAAATGGATTTACGCAAACTGAAGTGCTAAAATAGCTTAGAAACAGATTTTGTCACTTTAGTCATAAAGGACAGTTATCACCTTACTCAATTTAGGCTAAAAAAAACCCTAGCTGTTTTTTAGTAGAAAAACTCAGACAAACTGGAGAATGCAAGCAAATAAAAGCAAAAGTAAAGCCTAGTATATCCAGCTTTTGTTTTCCTGTGTGCATGTTCTATTTTTTTCTTCTAGGAAGAAAATGAATAAACTTTATTGGTCAATTAACCTTTTAAACACCTTTTCTTCAAATCTTATAAAGTTTCTTCCCGTTTTTGTTTCCCCAGTCTTTTTTTAGCTCCCTCTTGCTTTTTGTGGTAGTTCTGTAATACATTTTGGAGCAGGATGTGGTACATCTGTGCATAAGGAGTGAAAATTTCTGTGCATAAGTAAAGAAGTTACGGGTGCACACTTCTGAAAACAAGATAGAGCTCTCAATGTGCTGGCAAATTAATACAGTGAATACAGAGATTACAGTAGGCTTTCCACAGACAAATACATCTGGTGCCTGAGAGCCTGTGTTTCTTTAGTCTGTCATCCAGGACCCGCGCTAAGCTGTTACGGCAGGACAGCTGGGAATTCGGGACATCACACATGACGATGGTGGGGCAGGGGGGTTTACGCTGCATGAGACGGGTGTTTTGTGGCCTGAGAACATGTTTGGTTCAGTGTATGAATACTGGGAAGCTGTTCTAGACATACGAGACCTGGTGCCATCCTCACGTTACACGAGTTTTACGTTGGTAGAATCCATGAACTTCTGTAGACTCACACCTGATCTACCGCAGCGTGCTGGTAGATGTAGTTGAGGACAGAACAAATTTAAAAGTGAGTGCAACTGGGCCAGGCAAAAGCTTGTAGACCAAATCTAGGCCAAGTCATAGAGCAGTGCCTTGAAAGCAAAATATAGAAACTCAGGTTCCTTCTTTCTCTCTTTGATGTGCGCTCTGTGCTTTTGTGAGTGGCTAACGAGCTCTGTGTAATGCTGCCAATATTGAATGTTGCTGATTTTGCACAGGATTACAATATATGACCCATGAAAGGATCAAGCTGAAGAAGAAATAATAGCAAAGAGGATAAGCAGCTCAGTAGTGCAGTATTTGCGCAGTATTGCTGGGTGTTCACCTTACTTTTTACTTTTGACCTTGACATAATAGTTGAAATAATTAATGTATATGGCAGATACTGTAAGTGATAAAGGCATTCAAAAGGGATTTTTGTTTGGTGTAATTTAAAGAATGCAGTCACGGCATTCCCCAAATCTGGGTAACAGACATCCTCACTTAGCTTACAATTACATTCATCAGTATTTCTGAGTTTGTAATTTTTAGTTCAGATTCCATGGTTATTGGTTGGTTATTTCAAGGTAGTTTAGAGCCAAATAAAATCCCAGGTGATTTCAAAAAAGGGATTTCACATTAATAAAATGTGAAGGAAGGCATTTGCAGACTGGAGCAAGTTCAGCGTGGGGCCCCCAGAGGGGTCTGGGGCTGAAGCTCTTGCCCTGCAAACAGACTGAGCCGGTGGGGCTGGTTCAGCCCTGGAGAAGAGATGGCTCTGGGAGGACCTAACAACAGCCCCCCAGTACCTACAGGAGGGTGATGAAGAAGACAGAGCCAGGCTCTTCACAGTGCCACATGGTGTTAGGACATGAGACAACAGAGACAAGTTGCAGCACAGGAGGTTCAGACTGGATTCGGGAGGAATGGGCTTGCCCAAGGAGGCTGTGCCAGCTCTGTCCTGAGGGTGTTTCCAGACCAGACTGGACACAGCCCTGAGCAGCCCAGTCTGACCACACAGCTGGCCCTGCTGTCAGCACGAGGTTGAACTGGAGACCTCCTGAACCCCACTTAGCTTGGATTATCCAGTGATCCTATGATCCTATGTCCACATTGTGCATATGAACCAGGGCTCTGTCCTGCTGAGTCAGTTGTCTTGGGCAGTATGTCCCAAAACTTCATTTGAAAAATAAAATGAAGCTCTTCAAGCTCACTTCCATGTGGTTCCTAAAGGAAGGAGAGGCTTGCATCACTGCGGATACAAGCTGATTAGCTGTGAAAGTTTGGGTACTGATCAGTTGTATCTTTGTAACTCAGTTCTATTCCTTGTCCAGTTGAGAGGTTCACTTAATAGTAATCACATATAATTTTATAAGACTAGTTCAGTGGGTTTGGGTTTGGTTTTTTTTTTTGACTGGGGTTTTATTTTTATCCCCTCCAAATAATAGTAGAGGGTTAAAGATTTTTTATTGTAATTTTTGTGAATTGGGGAATTCTATAACCGTTCCACTGAGTCATTTTGCAAACAGTGTAACAGCTTGAGGAAGGCTAGATTAGGAAGTTGGGTTATTCATAGTCCTACTTGGCTTTCCTAGCCGTGAGAGTCCTGCTTTAACACCAGGCAGTGGACAGTCATAAAGCTTAGGATAGGGAATGCCATGTCCCAGGCTTGCTAATGAAATAGGATGAATGCGAGTCCAAACGGAGGTTTGATATATTCAGTGTGGATTCATTGTGGCTCCTTCAACTACTTGCCACACCTGAAAGTGGCATCAAAGTCCCTTTGATAAAAGGGAACTCTGCCCCGTTGTACAATGTAAAGGTACCTCTTTGCTTATGTTTCAAACCAGTGTGACACAGTATAGTTATAGAAATACATATAAAACTGAGATCTCATAACTCTCATTAAAGCCTGGATTTGGTTTTTAAAAATTCATTTTCCCTTCTTAGTTTGTTTCCGTATCCGACTTTTCGTAGTAGAACAATGAGCTGCTTCTCTTCTGTTCCCAGCGTGTGTTCAGTCCACTCCAAATCAGTGGTTTTCTGTCCTCCACAATTTGTGGACCCTCTGGATTCCTTAAAGCAGTAAAAATGTTAGGTTTTTAAAGAAAGTTCCGATGTGCCATGCCTAGTAAACTAGAATCACAAATTCTGCAGAGGGTAACTGCTGGACCCCTGATGTCTTGCTTGGGCCAGCACAGTGCAGATTTGAAAACTGCTGCCAGATCTAGATATTTTAAATAAATGGATCACTGTCAGGCTTCAAATTTCCCAACAGATTTTGATGTGTCCCTTATACCAACCTTTTATTTTCCACTTATGAGTACAAAGATGCTACTGTTTAACATGGTACTGTTGTAAAGCAAATAGAGACCATTTGATACAACTGCATGGTTTACCGATATCCAGGGAACCTCAGTTTTTAATCTCTGCCATGGCCCTGCTACCTGCTGCTGCCACTCAGGCACCCTGGTGCTCTTGCATTGCCTGACCCATGTGCAGTTTGCCTTTTCCTTTTTATGCTGTGAAACTGCTTGCATGGTTTGGCCTGCTTCCATATTCTGACTGGCAACCAGGAGGTTAAAAGGACATGATTAGTACCTAAGCTTATCCCTTTACAGCGTAAAAGAGGCACCATTAAAGGGAATTTGAACTCAAAGGGTTTGTTTCAGCTGGAAATTTCAGAGCTTTAATGTTTTAAATAGGCATGCAATTTCCTATCCTTGGCATTTGCTAGCATGACTTTAAAATCCCAGTTGAGGCCATGAAGATTTTTAATACCACATTTCACGTGCTTTCTTCTCACCTATTGTCAATTAAAGTACACTTAAATACCCCGTAATTGTGAATACAAAACATGTCTTTTGCTTGCTTCCTTTTCTTTTTTAATCTGTTCAGTGGGGTCATTTTTTGAGGAATGGATATGAGGAGAGAGGTGCATCATAAGGTAGTGCCATTGGTGTCCTAGGCACTTGGAGGGGGCTGCTTGTTAAACTGCTAAATAAAAATATAGTTTGAGAAGATTTTTTCTGCTTCTTGTGGAACGACCCTGTTTGGCTATTGCTGTATTATCTCTACCGGAATGATTAATCCCTTCGGGCCTATAAAGTTGCATATTTTTACCTTTCGAACAGAACAGATTGTACCAGATGACAACCTCTATGCATAGATAACATTGATATGTATATATTGTACATCAGGAAAAAAAATAGAGATGTGTTAAATGCAGCTTAATATTGATTGGTTTACTCAATTGTGTTATCAGTTTTCTTATTACTTTATCATTTGCCTTCTTGATTACGAGAAATATTTTATGAGTAAACAGTCTCTCACATACCTTCTTAATTTCTGTGACTCTAGGTTTATTGAAGGTAAAAGAAACTTTCCTTGATGTTAAAATTTGTCCTCTTGTTAAAATTTGAAACTGAGTCACTTAAATGATAACAAATCAAGTACTAATGGGAAATAAATTTCCTAATCAGCTGAAATAGTAAGATAGGAAATGCTATGGTAATGTAAATCAGGTTCTGTCACACACTACTTGCTGCAGTGACGTTTAATTCTTTGCTGAAACACAAGAGCTGTACTTTTCAGAAAGTTTTACGTGAAGTTGAACTACAGGGAAATAGTATATACAGTTCAGATAATGTCAGATAATTAACTTTCAATCATTTTTCAAATAGTAAATGAGAAATTTCAACAACAAAGATTATAAGTGGTAAAGGACACTGAAAAGTATCTGGAATAAAACAAATAGTATTAAAGAAATACAATCCTATTATTGTATAGCAATTAAGAATTATTGCTTCCCATCTTTGGGGAAGTGTAATTAAGTGTAAGTTCTCAGTATAATTCAAATGACTACGTATGTATTCAAAAGACTAAGTTGTAGGTAGAAGTAATAACTTTTATAGTCCCAAAACAGTTGAAAAAGGTAGATAAGCTTTCAAGCACCTCAAATAGAAGCCCCAAGCTTTAAAGCTTACTATAAGATGAGAACAATTGCTGAGAGATTAATTAGACCATCCCTGAAAAAATGTTAGATGACAGCAGTACAGTTAAGGTGATGCTAGCCATTAGGGAGGAAAGAGGGGTATTAAGGTGGCAGCCTCTTAGGTAAAAGAGAGAAATAAATAGTTTATAGGTTTTGGAACCAGGCGAAGTTAGTTGGAGCTACTAGAACATGCTATGAAGTCGATTCCTTCCATTCAATCTGTGCTCTTGCGCAGACATCTTTCAGATTTTCCTAGGCTGCCTAGCATTAGAGACATTGTCTAAATAGCAGCTCTGGCCTCACTTGCTGTTAAAACAGAAATGTGCAGTGTTTAATAGGTTCTTGCAGTTGACACATCTCTTATATCTGGGATAATCAGTCAGTGAGTCAACTAGGCTTAAATCCCTGAAATCTTATCCCACCCATTTTGTCATTTGCTTAGCTTCCAAGGGATAACTGGGTATTACTTGTGTAGACGGTTCCTGGCTTCAGAAGGACTCTGAGTCACTCCTCTTATCTGCCATACGTCCCTGTGGAGGCGGCCGGGCTGTTCAAGCTGCTCTGTGCTCTGCAGCTACTCCAGAGAGCCCCTGGGTCCCCTGCCTCCCTTCCTTTCTCTTGGGTGGCAAAGTCAGATATGGGGAATGCTGGTGGCGTAAATGCACTGTATTTCTGCCTGATCGTCAGTGATAGCCTGATGTGCTGGTAGAAAAGAGGGATCCTCCCCCACGTGTGCTAAATTACAGTTTGTCTGTGATAATTTGCCTATGCTTACCTTTGTGTCGCAGTGTGAATCTACCATTTCTTTGTCGATTTGAGTTGTTTGACCTCCTGCCTTGGTTAGGAAAATACTTCATTCTTTGCTTGGCAAATGCAAGTCTGGTGGTTACTCACAACAAACTGTTTTGTGAAAGCTTTTTTTACCCTCTTTCTTAAATTTCTCTTATGACAGCCTTTCCTTGAGCATCTGAGCAACCTTTCCAAGGTTATAAAGGAGCAAGGTAATAAACGAGAATCCCTTCCAGCCTCTCTGGCAGCCTTGGCTTGGGTAGCCAGTGTAATGTAAGGAAAAAGCAGTCGTTGCTCCACATCCCAGGGTGACACTTCTTTTATCATTACCCGTTTTGTATCACATCTGCAAACCTTTCCTGCATGGATTTATTCCTCTGGCTCTAGTATTCTCTTCTTAGTTGGGCTGCATCCCCTCTTGTGGCTCCTTACCCACCCATACTTTTGCGGGTGTTACTGTATTGGGTTTGTGTGCCAGGGCTTTGCTAGCAGGAGGGGTACAGGAGTGGCTTCTGAGAGAAGCTGCTATTTTTTTTTCCCAAGTGGGCGCAAAGCAGCCCCCCCCACTGGCCAATGCCAAGCCCATCAGTGACAGTGGTAGCACCTCTGGGATAACATATTTAAGAAGAGGGAAAAAGTTGCTGCACAACAGCAACAGCAGCTGAAGAGAGGAGAGAGAAGATGTGAGAGGAGCAGCCCTGCAGCCACCAACATCAGTGCAGAAGGATGGGGAGGAGGTGTTCCACGTGCTGGCAGCCCATGGAGGCCCACGGTGGAGCAGATCTCCACCTGCCACCTGGGGAGGACCCCAGACTGAAGCGGGTGGATGCCCAAAGGAGGCTGTGACCCTGTGGGAAGCCCACGCTGGAGCAGGCTCCTGGCAGGACCTGTGGTCCTGTGGGGAGAGGAGCTCAGGCTGGAGCAGGTTTGCTGGCCGGGGTGGTGACCCTGCAGGGGACTCGCACTGGAGCAGTCTGTGCCTGAGAGACTGCACCCTGTGGAAGGGATGGACCCACGCTGGAGAAGTTCATGGAGGCCTGTCTGCCGTGGGAGGGACCCCAGGCTGGAGCAGGGGCAGAGTGTGAGGAGTCCTCCCCTGAGGAGGAAGGAGCGGCAGAGACAGCGTGTGATGGACTGACCCCAGCCCCCATTCCCCATCCCCCTGTGTCTCTCAGGGGGAGGAGGTAGAGAAATCAGGAGTGAAGCTGAGTCTGGGAAGAAGGGAGGGGTGGGGGGAAGGTGTTTTAAGATTTGGTTTTATTTCTCATTATCCTTCTCTGATTTGATTTGCACTAAATTAAACTGATTTCCCGAAGTCGAGCCTGTTTTACCCTTGACCATAATTGGTGAGTGATCTAACTGGTGATCTCCCTGTCCTTATCTCAACCCATGAGCCTTTCATTACATTTTCTCTCCCCTGTCCAGCTGAGGAGGGCAGTGATAGAGCGGCTTTGGTGTGCACCTGGCGTGCAGCCTGGGCCAACCCACCACAGTTATCCAGGTCTTTCCCTTTGTCTCCGTTTCTCTGTCCTTGCCACATGGGTCTCTGCAGGCCCTAGTGAGGCGACAGTCACCTGAGATAACTACCAGTAGTATCTGCTGAGGAGTCCATCCTTCCTTCATCCTAAGGGGGCACATAACAACCTGTTGCTCCATTTGCTGCTGGGTTTTTTGTAAGGCATCTCCTAGAAAGCATGCCAGATGCAGGGAACTGGGCTTAGCCCACAGCCTGGATGAAAGGTGAAGTACATCTTGCTAATGGCCATTGAAGAGGTTAGAACTGAAACGTCAAGAGCCTGAGCCATTCTCCTCTGTGTGAACAATGCAGAGAGTGAGCAAGAGCAAGAGCGAGCAGGGGCTGCGTTACAGGGTCTCTACAGGACCTCTTCGCAGGTTTTTCCTGGGTGATCTTTGAGTGGCTGACAGGGCTGGTGTCAGGGCCACTCTGGAACAGCAGCACGATGCAAAGTGAAGCTAAATGTAGAGGTAAGTTTGGGCCACTGCTTCTTTCAAGACTAAAACCCTAAGCTGTCCAGGCCTTGGACCTGATGTTCTCGCTGAAGATGGAACAAAGGGAGCAGCTACGAGGTTAGAGAGTCACTCAACATTTGTTCTTCAAAAGGAGCTTGGCAGCTGTGGTGCTTTTGTATCAGTAAGATGGTTGTGTTTATAAAATGAATTACAGGCCCATCCCTTTCTTTTTCTTCTGTATTCTGCATCCATTTTACCATTATTCAATTCCTTTTAGAGCCAGCCTGTGTCATTCACAGTGCCACCAAAGAGATGCTGTCTGAGCTCTTAGTGTGATCTTTATTTATCTCTGAGTCAAAGTCTTCTAAGTCTTCGCTTGTTCAGAAGTTTGAATTCAGACTTCAGGGTAAAACTAAATGTAATCACTGCACTAAGTTAAATAAGAGCAGCAGCATTTGTCACTGTGGCACTCATTAAGGCTGTTATGTGGTGAAACTAAGCAGATTCGCAGAATAAATCAAATGTATCTGCAATGCCACTTTATTCTAAATATAGTATTTTCTAAAAAAGGTTTTCCATCTTAATGTGCACTTCATTGTAATTGGTTTCTGAAAAGCTGTCAGCATGAAGTGAAACCATCTCATACCTGTATGTCTGTTAATACCATTGATTTCATTAGATGAAGAAGAGATCAAAATTAGCTGTTACTATTAAGTAGCTTATAAGCCTTACCAACACCGTGGCTTATTACAAATTATTATTTATAAACCTGGTTGTGATTTTTTTCCATTAAAGAAGATTTAATAATATGTGAACTCAAGAAATAGGAAAGAGGCTCTTCCTATGTACAAAATAAGTTTTTATCTTGTTGCAGTTTGTATCTTGTCGCTCCCCTGTGCCCAAGTTCTGGTGCAGGTAAAGTGAATGGAGGAACTACATGTTCCCCTGAAATGCTGGGAGGAAGTCAGCCATGTGGCTTGAGGGATCTCGCTTTCTCTCTCACTTTCGCTTTAAGAGATCTCAGTTTCTATCTGTCCTTCAAATTACTGGAGACCAACTAAGAATGAAACCTTGATGTGATTTTCCTGCAATTTTTGCAACATTTGCAAATGAGAACTTCCTATAGAAAGACACCCCAAAATGTAATTTTAAAGAATGTTTTTATTGGCTCTACTTTTCAGAGTTAGAGAGGAGCTCTTGCTAGAGGTATGTTTGAAATATTTATCAAGCAGATGTGAGCTCACTCCCTTCACCCTTTGGTGCAATCCGGGTAGCTGTGATAAGCAGAGTACAGTGCACAAAATAACAAATCCTGGCACCAGGCAGAGGGTGGATTTAGCACTAACCTGCCGTACCTGTGCAGTTCCTTGGCAGCCCTGAGAATGGACAGAGTGGGTTGATGTGTGCCTGTAAAATACCACGTGAATATGGAAACTCTGTGTCCCCGCCCCAAAGGTCTGGGATCTGGAAAAGAATAATGGAACAAACTGGATTATGGCTAAATGATTATTCATTTCAGTAAAGATACGCCATAATTCTCTTAATTTATTTCATAGAGAAAACTAATTACATTTAATTGAGTCATGGCAAAATGCAACAGCTTTTATAATGGATAAGTCCTGTTTATTTCTGTCTAGAGATTCAAAACATTGTTTTACAGAATAATGATCTTGTGTTTTGGCAGGAACCCTTAAGCGCACAGGCATATGAGAAAGGGTTTTTTTTTCAATGTCAATGTCAAATAACTTTCTTTGGGGGATTTTCAAACTGTTACGTTAAAAAAAAAAAAAGGCTTTTCATGAAATATTCAAGAAATTAATTGGCATTGAACTATTGAAATTGCCCAGATAGCATAAAAATGGAAGTGAATTGCAAAGGGTGAGACTTTCCAGAGAGATTAGGAAAATGAATCCTGACACTACAAGTGAAATTTCTGAGATTTTTGGAATAATGATATGAATTTCTTTTCCAGAAATTCAGAAAATGCTGTATACTTAGCACCCCAGGCCTTTTTCCAGGTCTTGCCTTCGTTAAAGAAAAGGTATCTCACAGGGAGAGAGGAAGCGCCCTGTCCCTTAATAATGATGGTGCAGGGAGGTAGTTTAGGTTGCTACTCTTCTTTCTGTCGCCTGAATTGCTGCTGAACAGATAATGATGAACACTGGATACATTTTTTTTCCTGGATTAGTCCTTCCACTTGGCCACCTGTCTTAAATTCCCTATTAATTTCATAACCAAGTTAATATTTGGTGGTTTGGACCGATTTCTATTTGTAGATATGCTTATATGCAACCTGCTTGCAGTGCTGGAAATCTATGACAATGTCCAAATATAGAGTCCGTCTGTCTGTAAAAAAAGATCTAGATATGCATAAAAGAGGATTAGCTTTATTAGGAAAGGCAAAAATGACTCTGTAGTTGAGGCTCAGGTGATCTGAATAGGCTTACTAAAAGCTTCTTTAAATGATGGAATAAATATGTATTAATATATGCTGAAATCTGTAAGGAAAGATCTCTTAAAGGGGGTATGTAAAATGATCTGTATTCATAGTCATCGTGTGTCATAAAAATTTTTAAAAGAACTACTAGCTAAAGTGCTAAAATGATCTAAAACGCATACAAGGTAATAATATATTATTGACTTTGCTGCAGACCAGTCCAGAGATAAATCATCTGTTAAGACTTCTGAATATTTTAATCTTTAATCCTGATATATTGCCATTAAGAGCACTAGCTTTCTGCTACTGTCTGCATCACTGATGGAAGATTTATTACCTATATTTGCGGTGATAAAAGATTTTTGGAAAATTTTTTGAAGATGCTAGGTGAATCTCAAAACTGCTATTATCTCGTAACTGGATTAAGATATAATAGCTTTTTTAAAGTAATGAATATTTTGATTATCCAGAAATATCTACAGATTAACAAAGTGCTATTTGTATTTGCAGACACAACCTTTTTTTTTTCCTCAATATTTCTGTTTTTCTTTTCTTTCCCAGGGCACAATATAGAACTATGATAGCAACCGGAGGAGTCATAACAGGACTGGCTGCCTTAAAAAGGCAAGACTCTGCCAGATCTCAGCAACATGTAAATCTTGCCACAGCACCAGCTTCTGAGGAGAAGAAACCAGTTAGACGCCGGCCCAGGGCAGATGTAGTAATTGTCAGGGGCAAAATCCGTCTCTATTCTCCATCGGGATTCTTCCTCGTTTTGGGAGTGCTTATCGCATTCTTGGGAATTGCAATGGCCATCCTTGGATACTGGCCCCAAAAGGAACAGCTTTTAAGATCTGAAGATAATCTACCTGTAAATGAAACGCAGGTCCTGAGAAGCCAGGGAAGCATTTTACTGCGTTTCTTTGAACAGCATGTGCATTCGGATAAGATGAAAATGCTGGGCCCTTTTACTATGGGCATTGGAATCTTCATTTTTATTTGTGCAAATGCCATTTTGCATGAAAACCGTGACAAGGAAACAAAAATCATACACATGAGGGACATATACTCCACTGTAATAGACATCCACACCCTAAGGATCAAGGAACAGAAGGAGCTGAGCGGTGCCTTCACTGGCTTGCTGGGGGAAGGAGAACTCAGGCACAGCGGGAGCTCATGTGCATCACGGCTGGCTGCCAACACGGTTGCCCCTTTCTCTGGCTTCAAGAGTAACTTTAGAATGGATAGTTCTGCTGAAGAAGATGAGATTACCCTAAATGAAGATAGGACCGCTGGTAGCCTCCTGCCACCTCTGCTGACTGAGCAATCTGGTTCGGTCTTTGGACTTTATCCTCACTCCAGCAAGGCTTCAGATGACAAAAACACTAGCTCTATAAAGTGTGAAACAAAATCCATTGTATCATCTTCCATTAGTGCTTTCACACTGCCAGTAATTAAACTGAATAACTGTGTTATTGATGAGCCCAGTATAGACAACATCACTGAGGACTCGGAGATCACTAGGAGTCGGTCTAGAAATCTGTCGATGGATTCTCTGGCCATTCCACTACCTGATACCAATGAGTCCTACAGACCGGCCACTACCATGCTGCCACGACACAATTCACTTGTGGACACTCCATCTGATCAGTTCAAATCTTCTATGACTCTTGGACCAAGCACAGGAAAGCTTTTATCCCCTGGCGCTGCCAGGAAACAGTTTGGGTCCAACACATCTTTGCATCTTCTGTCTTCACATTCGAAGTCCCTGGACTTGGACAGGGGTCCATCTACGCTCACTGTCCAAGCTGAACAAAGGAAGCACCCCAGCTGGCCCAGACTGGATCGGAGCAACAGTAAGGGGTATATGAAACTAGAAAACAAAGAGGACCCAATGGATAGGTTACTTGTGCCACAAGCAGCAGTCAAGAAAGACTTTACTAATAAGGAAAAGCTTCTTATGATATCAAGATCTCATAATAATTTGAGTTTTGAACATGATGAGTTTTTGAGTAACAACCTGAAGCGAGGAACTTCTGAAACAAGATTTTAATATTTAAATTGCAATTTAGAAGATGTCATACAGTATTTTTTAAAAAAAACATTTTGACAAGTGTTTTCAGTGAGACTAGTACAAGCCTGTTTTTAACCAAATGCTTAATAGCCCATTAAATTGGCTTGTGTGAACAGAGATCTTCATTTTTGTAATGCCAAGAGTTTTTTGTCTTAGTAACATACAGCTGCAATACTGTACATTATCATTGCTCAGAGAGTTTTGGTACGACCAATTCCAATTTTTCCCAAGTCATTATTTCTTCTGTTCTATATAAGCATGTTACTTTTTATCAATTTGACTCCAGAAGCCTGCATTAGGAAAAAAGCTCCATTTACCTGTAAATTCTGTTTATTTAATGACTGCAAGAGTCTAAAAATGGTGCTTGCGGTCTAGAATGGGAAGTGAGCAGGAGCACATACTGGAATTGTCAAATCCAGGCCTTTATCCTAGATGTTGTCTTTCACATACGGTACATCTCGGTAACTGCAGTCTTGCCATTGTCATTGTGAGAAACTTGTTTATGTATTGGGGTGGATAGGAAAGAGGGGGTATAATTAAAACCATTTTTGTGAATTCTTTGTAATTGGTCAAGTTGAATACTGGTGTTGTGAATTATTAACTACGCTTTGTACAATAATCTTTCTACATCCATTGTAATTTAATCCTGTAATTCTGGGAAAACATATAAAGTAAGAAATCTGAAAATTCTTCTGGGATTAGTTCTCTAAACCACTTTGATTGGCAGCAGTTTTAAAATAAAAATATACAGATTCAATTAAAATCATGGGAACATGATGAATGCCAACAGGATTTTAGAAACATGGTGTATAATAAAATGATATTGTGACATGCATCTGAAGAGAATAATGGAAAATGGATATATTGCCTCTCATTACAATAGCAAGAAGCTAAATAACTAGATCCCTGTGTTCAAAATACTGATACAAAGCATACGATTCAATATGTATACTAACATAGTATGAAAGCCCCTTGCCTAAATTCCGATTTATATATTTCACATAATTGTGGGTGTGATGGTTCACTGGAGGCTTAGCTGTGGCAATTTGCATTACAAGATTTTGCAAAAGCAAGTGACATTTAAAACAATGTTTTTCTCAGCAAAGCAAGCTTCACAGTTGACAGTTGTAGGCTATTGCTAAAGAAAATGAGAAGTTGAATGTGCATACCAGTAGGTTTTCATGTATTTCATTAAGGTATTTAGGCCGTGATCCTGCCATGACAGCCATGCTAGAGAATGTCACTTCAAGCTGCAAGGCTCACCTAACAGGATGTTGGTCTTAACTGGTCGTTTTTGATATATTCACTCAGGAATTATTTTTAATGGCTTTTCCCAAAAAGAATCAAACCCGTTAAAATGTTGTTCTTCAATTACTTTGACTATGAAAGATCAAAGATAAAAATACCCTCTCTTTTTTTTTTAATATTCAGCTCCATATTTCAACTGCGCGATGTTTATGTATCAGGAGCATTACTTGCTCAGTGAATTGAGGCGTAGTGTCAACTGTTAGAACCTCAAGCCTATATATTGTAACAGAGTTGGCTAAATATTTTGCTATGAAGCTTTTAATAACTTTCTGGTTTGTGTTCTTAAGACATTTGCTATTTTTTGAAATAAAATAAAATGTCTATCTACATATGTCTTTTGTAAGATCCGTTTTTCCCCTATAACCCCAAATCTCCCATATCAAAATATAATTCAGTATCATAACTTTGTATGAAACATTGTGCTTAATATATTAGCATGCCACTAGATATTTGGCTATGACTGATTTCAATGACATCCCTATGCATGTAAAGGCTGAATATTTTTTTTTCCATATAATATGAAATGTATTCAAAGTGGCTTTGATACAAGGAAATTTTGTATAAAAAGAACGTCCTGTTCTTTTTAGTTTGGCAGTATTATAAAAGCAGAAAAAAACACTATTAAATACATGAATGATGTAAGCTTTTATCTCCTTAATAGCTACATTAAATCATAGCTTAAAAGACTGGGTTTTGGGTGCAATCATATGTGGGAATAGTGGTTCTTTTGTAAGTATAGCAGGGCATGAGCTTTTAATTTTAACATAGATACCTGGTACTGAAAAATGTACTCACTTTGGAAAAATTTAGCCACTTGGGAGACCAAGGTAAAGCTACTGACTTAAAGCAAGAAATCAAAATAGCACCATACAAAGAAACTCTGTCATTGACAGACCAACTACAGAAATATTCCCAAATTACCCCAAAATGGAATATTTCATTCAGATAATCACAGAAGGATTGAGGTTGAAAGGGACCTCTGGAGGTGATCTTGTCCAACCCCCTGCTCATGCAAGGTCACCTAGAGCCAGTTGCCCAGGACCCTGTCCACAAGGAGGGAGACCCCACAACCTCCCTGGGTGACCTGTGCCAGTGCTTCATCACCCTTGTAGTAGAAGAGTGTTATCTGATGTTCAAAGGGACCCTCCTGTGTTTCAGTTTGTGCCCATTGCCTCTTGTCCTGTCACTGGGCACCAGGCTCTTTTCAGAGCCTGGCTCCTTTTTTGCACCCTCCTTTAGGTATTTATACACATTGATAAGATCCCCCTAAGCCTTATCTTCATCAAGCTGACCAGTCCTAGTTCTCTCAGCCTTTCCTTGTGGAAGAGATGCTCCAGTCCCTTCATCATCTTTGTGGCCCTTCACTGGCCTCTCCCCAGTATGTCCATGTCTCTCTTGTACTGGGGAGCCCAGAAGTGGACCAAGCACTCTGAGTGTGGCCTCTCCAGTGCCGGGTAGAAGGCAAGGATCCCTTCCCTCAAGGGCAATGTAGGACCTTTCATCCTTCCATATTCCTTTGATAGTTCCAACTCAAGTTCAAGTCAGGAAAGCTTGTAGACATTCAAAAGGCCTGAACATTGATCTTCATATATAGAAGTCAGAAACTGCAGTAGGGCAAAGATGTGTGAACCCTTTGCAGTACACGGGGAGAGTTAGGAACCTTACAGTGGCCAAAATGGGAGCCATGTACAGTTGGCAAGTAAGTAAGAGCATGTCTTAAACTTAAATTGTATCTTTAGAGCATAAATATCATATTCAATCCATTGGTGATCCAGTTCACGGACTTTTTAAAAAAAAATTTCATTTACGTTATCAATGCTCTGTGCAGCCCCATAATGAGTTGCTCCGGTCCAACTGCAGGGTGAAAAAGAAGTCAAGACAGGAAATTTTAAATTAGTTTTGTCATCAGAGAAAACAACTGTATGGCTAAACCACAAGCCTTTTCATGGAATAAGCTAAACCTTACATTAGTCAGAGGAAACGTTGTGGTACTGCATCCTTTGTATGTACGAACACCACAAAGAAATAGTTTCATTTGTGCAAGCAAATGAATTTCCTCCTTCCTCTGCCTAAGACTATTTTAAAAAGTACGTTTTCTGTCTCTCAGGTAAGCATCTTAATAACTACCTATGGATTAGACTGATGTTAAGGTCTGTCCCTCCCTCCTGGGCAAAGCTGCTTCACTCTGCTCATTTATTGGGCAAGTTTCATCCGGAAATAAAGGGCATGACTCTGTGGTGATGGAGCAGAAATGCTGGGTTACATTGCCTCTTCCAGGATTGCTTCTATATTTTACCTGAAATGGTCGCTGGATAAAATCCTTGAAACAGGGACCGGATTCTTTCCAGGTTGATATTTTAACTATTCCCCTAGGGAGCCCAGTTTGCTCTCCCCATG
>NW_009260493.1:9690628-9696850 GCF_000687185.1 Egretta garzetta | reverse complement strand
GCTCAGTTGCCTATGGCTTAATGGATGGGAAGGTGTTGGCATGGGTTTTCTCAACAGCAAAAGGACTTTGGCATGGTGTAACCCATCCTGATGGCTGCTCTAATGCTTGGGCCATGTTAAAGGATGGAAAGGCGAGCTGGCACCACCAGTCTGGTTTTGAAAGAAAGTGAAATTTGATGTTATAACTGAGAAGAATTTTTGATGCTGCCAGTTTTGGAGGTAGGCATCTACATCTGCCCCACCTCATATATTAGACAGCTAAATTTTTTTTGTGACCTTATCAGAGTGCTCTTCTCAGACCTAGAACTGTTTTTACTTATTCTTAAAATACAGCATTACTAGTCCTTTAGTTCCTGCCAAGTGAAATTTGGAGATAGTTTTAACCTACAACAGCAGTTTTCTCTCTGAAAAGTTTTTCAGGCAGCTTGTAGAATTCCTGGATTGCTTTAGTCTTACACTCTTAAGTTCTTTCTTCCTATGAGTTTTTTTCTGACCCTTTCCAGGAACTTCTACCTTCATCTTCCCAGCACTACCTTTTTTTTTTGTTAATTTTCCAACCAAATGTGGCATTAAGATGAAGAAGTAGAAATCTTTTAGCAAGACTGTGTGCATGTATATATGAGAATGCAAATGAAATAAATGGTCTATTATAATGTAGGAGTGCTTCAATTAGTATGATTTAGCTACTCAAGGGCAAGTTCATGCCCTTTGTTTAAACCTTTTCAAATTAAACTCAGGAGCAAATTAATTGTAGTTATCACAGTTATCACATGTTTAACTTTCAGGTCACATTTATTAACTCTTTCAATATTCTAAGTACAGGGATGTTGAGTTGTTTTTTATTTTAGGACTCGGTATTTCAAATTAACCTCACTGGAGTATTTCATGCATTCAGAAAAGCCCAGTTTTTAACACTATTACTTGTCTGAATGGCAGTTGGCAGAATTACAACCCTGAGTCTCATAAAGAAGGGAAATCTGATAGTTACGATACTTTTATTTCAGAATAGTTTGTTGAAATTGAAATATAAGAACCCACTGTATTAAACAAAAAGCAGTATGTCTAATCTGTTGTCTTGGTTCTAATTCAGGTAGATAATGCTTTACAATCACTGTGCATTATCCATAGGAGAATAAAAACCATAAAACCATTGTTGTCCCTTATCAGTTTTTATTCCAGCTGGTGTAATTATTCAGGATGGCATTCACAGAAACAGCTAATCTGTTTCTGAATCCCACTAAGACCTTCAGTTTGCTAATATTGTTTTTGCAAACTACTGCAGATTAATTATGAGTTGCCAATAAATATATTTCCCTTATCAGTTTGAAATTCTTATCAGCAGTTTAATTTCATTGCAACAGCCAACTACTCTCCTATTAAAAAATATACCAGGAATAACCTGATAGCTCTTGTAAATATATAGATATTTTGGGGGGTTTGGTTTTCATATATTTAAAGGTATTCATCACACTAGTTGCTCAGAGCTATTCTGTGATTCACTGTACAACTGGTTTAGCACTTAGATCTTTTTGTTCTCACAATAGGTTCCTACTTTGTAGGCAATACTGTATTTGGTTTGGCCTCTAATTACATGTTTTTTCACTTTTAATATTAAGTTCCATTTCATTCCAGCTCTTTAAGACAATTCAGTTTTCCTTCTAATCTCCTTCATATTGATAACACTTACTTACTCAGGCTATATGGGCAGTCAGTGCAGCCCAGCAGGAGTAGGTCTGCCCTTGGTGCCAAGGACCCCTTGCCCATACTGGTTGCATTTCAGGGGGTTTACTTGACTAGTTCCCACCTGGGCCGGTTGGACTGAACATCCATTGGCGACTGGAATGCATTATATGCTCTTGGAGGACAGCTCCCCATTTATTTTCCTGTGAAAGGAGTCCAGTGTGTGCTATGAGATTGCTCTTTGACATGAACTGAAATGTGGTACACAAGGCCAACTCAGAGATTTGTTTCAAAGGAACATAACCAACCTGGAAAAAACTGCCAGTTTAGCCACACCCTCAGTGACTTCTGAGAACGGCATCCAAAATGTACATTTTTCTTAAATCTGATAATAAATAGCATTTGGTAATACTCATTCCATGTCAGATCCTTGAAAAACTCCACTAATTACCTCCCTGAAGCTCATACATCCCCTACCAGCCCAGCTTGTCATCTCCTCACTTGATGGTTAATGCTCAGCATATTTTTCCTCCTAATTCTCTTCTCCAGTTTAGCTAATAATTTCACATGTGCTACTGTATGAAATGCTTTGCTGAAGTCAGAGCAGATGAGATCTACTGCATATTTTGTCTAGAAAATTATTATTTCAAAAAGAGATAACAATTTAGTGTGGTATGATCTGTCTTTGGCACATCTGCGCAGCATTTTATCCTATTTCCCATTTTCATTCTTGTCTTTAGTTCCTTGAATTTTTTTTTCCTTCTACTACCCAGGTCATACTGACAGGCTTGAGAGTGGACAGATAGGTTCTCCCTCCCTTCTTTCTGCCATTTTATAAGCAGAGTTTAAAAGATTACTACTTTCAATACACGTAGCCTTCCCTCTCTCTGCCAGCTCAGCAGATGCACTGAAATTCCTTGCTATGATGTGTTCCATGTGCCAATTTTTACAGGCTGCTGTAACAGAGATTATGTGCCCCCACACCATGAGAGCATTCAGGGCTTGGATTTAGCTTTCTCACAGGTGAGGATTTACACAGCTTCCATTTTCACACATTTTTTTTTTCCATTTTTCCACACTTTTCTCTCTCCCATTTCCAGATCTTTTTTCCTACTAGTAACCTTACCTTCCCCCCTTTTCTAATGAAGTTAACATAGCTGAAAAATGAGGCAAAGTATTCACTCAGTGTATAGGCTTAATCTGGAATGAACCTGTCACTTTTAGTGGTTTTGGGTGGTTGTTTTTTTTTAAACTGGGTTAGAGGGTAGCTGGATGTGACACTTCATGCTTCACAGCGTGTTTCCATACTGTCTGCTCCGTTACATACTTTTCCCCACTATGCTCGTGGGATTTTTTTGGTTTCATTTTGGTGAGGCTGTCATTAATCCAGCTGGGTCTCCAATTATTTCCAGAAGCTTCCCACAATCGAGGAACACATTTGTGTGCTGTTGGTTTAAAAAAAAAAAACAAACCCTCTGCCTTACCTTACCCTCACCTTCTTGCCTGGCTGATTTCAATAGCTACTTTTTTTCTGAAATTATCAAAATTTATTCAGCTGAAATCAACACTTTACTTGGAGTCCCACTGTAGTTTATCCTTTTTGTTTAAAGTTAATTGGACCAGCTCGTGAACCCTTTTGTTTCTAGGAGCACCTTGCCTACAGCACACGCAGTGCTCGATAGAAACCAGTCCATATTTGCTACCATGTTTGGCTGTGGTAGACATCTGTCGGCTCTTCTGCCTTGGGATATCTGTGCTCAGTTGTCACAACCACCATTTGGTCACAGACTTTTTTTCTGGGAAATTAAGTTTTCTACAAGGCAAAGGTAAAAATTCAGGGTAAAGACAATATTTAACTTTGTTAGCAATAATCAATATACTCTGCTATTTAATTCAGTCTTCACAGAGAAAAATAGTCCTGTGCCTTCTAGCTACTTATCTGGACTGTCTGGAGGCCTTAAATATTTGTGTAATGTAATTCTGAAAGCAGTGAGCCAAAACTGAATATCTAAGATGAGAGTATAACATTGTTATGTGGATTTAATGGCATAGATTTAATGGAATGTAGTATTTTCAGTATTAACATCTAGTTTCCTTATTATAGTCACAAAATTTCATTTTTGAGTCTGACTGTTGACCATGCATTTCCACTGAGCTGCTTTCACTGAGTTGTGGCTTGCTTTTCTCTATACCTGCAGTTAGTTTTGAAAGGATTGCAGTGCAGAAGCACTTCACATATCTCTTTCCAGGGTGCCTTTCTCAGCATTTTTCAGCAATAATTATCAACTTAGGCATATTCTATTCTACCTTGAAGGAATATTGCTCCAATTTGTCCTGATTACTGTCTTATTATAGCCACTAGTTTTTCAAGGGTCTCAATGAACTCCAGTAAAAATACATGAATGGAAGAATACGGAGAAGATCGGCTGCCATTTTGCAGAGGGTATATTATAGCTAAACTCATCTTGCACCTGTAGAGAATTCATCATCATTTTAAAAGCCAAGAAGCGCTCTGATACATGATGCGAGCCTATTGTATTATCTCTGGCAAACACGTATTCTTTATTATCTCTATAGGGGGACTAGGAAGTGGCTTAGACTTACAACTTAACTGAGTGGTGGTACCCTTTGATTCTTGCGTAGAGGGGTCAGGTGAATACCATAGTTAAGGAGAGATTAGGAATTAATAAAACATACATTGGATTTTCATAAAATTATATTTTCTAAATCTACATGCCTTATAACTAGCACTGATGTTATGGAGGACTTGCTTATTGTCACAGAAAAAAAGTCCTAGCCATTCTTCTAAGGAAGAAAATACACCTGGTTTTGTCCACTGACGTTTTGAATGAATGTTTTTATGCTTATAACATTGATACCTATCTCACTCTTATCTAGACTAGCAGTTTTGCAAAGTTTTCATGCCTTTGCTTAATACTGTATTTTCCTGCATTTTCCTTTTGCAGGTAGGACAGGTTAGGGCATTGCTGGAAGTCGCTAAGTACTCTCTGATATTTACATCTGCACCAACACCCTTTTACAGCGATGCTTTCCTCTCTGGTCTCATGATTGGTGTAAGATGACTAAATCTTGCCTGCCAACATAAGGGAGACTTTCCCACCGCCTTCCTTCTTCCCATCCTTTTCTACATGATCCTACTCCCTAAGCAGCTGTGTGGTCAACCAGGTCAGGAACTGAAAACAAACTCAGCAAACCCAGCTAAAGCAGCAGCAACTCATGGCAGCAGGCAGCCAGCAGTAGCAACCGAGTAGTTTTCAGGTGGATCAGAGCCGGTCTGCCTCAAGCCTTCCCTGCGTAAGAGCTGGTCTGCCATGGCGGCAGTTTCAGCTGACTGTGAACCTCACCCTCTCTTCATAATATCATAATGACTCGGGTGAGTTGTGATTTTGGGTGGTACTATAGTCTAATGTTTTCTAGAGAAACAAAACAGACTACCTGTGGTTTCTAATATCTGCTCTGGTAATAACTTCTGTGAATCTATGGAATACCTGTCTGATTTCCTGTCTGTATTTACTCTTGTCATCTTTCAAGCATCCAGTTTCTTGGTCATTGTCTATGGATGAGCACATCGTTTCCAGAGATCAAAATCCATTCCTGTAAAGCGAGCAAAGTTTACTTGATATGTATTATCGGTAAGTTGGTTATTCAGCTTCTGTTCAGTTGCTAAAGGTAAGCATGGGTGCTTCTTAATGACTGTGTGTTTATAATAGTCAGCTACTTTCTCCTCTGAGATCTGTAAATCTTAATTAGTTGATGTAGTAAGTAGCTTTCCAAACCTAAGGCAGTTGGAAAAAAATATACCCCTGAGCTCTTCTATGTCTTACTGATTTCCAGAACAGATTGAAAGATTTATTCTTTTAATTAATTTATTTCATTTGGATCATGTATGCTAGATCATATATGCATATGAATTTTACACACATATGTATATATGTATATACATACATTTCATATTGGATCTGGAAGCTGATCTATGTCAGAGCATGCTACTTCAGAGCATTCTGCTGTTATTGCTCAGCAGAGATAAACAGCATGCTGCAAAGTGTGTGGAGAGGGGAAGATGCCTGTGTCCAAAATGCTGGGCTTATATAAATCATTAAAGCAAAGACTTAGAAAAGTGAGAAAATTATTAATGAGATTAAAGAGCCATAAAAAGGTGTCTAGCATCCCAAGAGTCTGGGAAGATGCGGGCTAATATACATCCAATTGAGTCTTGAAGGTTTCAGGCTACCACATTACCAAATTCTCTGGTTTTTAAAAAATAAGGGTGATGTCTCTGATTTTATCATTGTTGGAGAACCCCAGAAAAAAAGAAAAGGTTAGTGCACTGAATCAGAAAGAGATCTGTTGCTGTCAGCAGGCTTGGACAGTCCATTACAAACACAGTTCTGCTGTTATCTCACACTGTTAACAGAAACCAAAAAATCTTAAGAAGGAATGATCTCCTTGGTGTGCGGTATAAAGCATTATTAAGATACATGTTTCCACATTCCCCACAGGAGAAGGAATCATCACTCTTTC
>NW_009260493.1:9654388-9690536 GCF_000687185.1 Egretta garzetta | reverse complement strand
ACATCCTGGAACTGAAACTTGTGTGGTGACTTGAAACTGGTAAGGGCTACTGGACCCCACAACTCACATTTGCAGCCTCTTGGAGGCAGGTCTCTGAAAAGGTCAGGGGCTGCCACCCCTTGCAGACTTAACACTTATTAACATAAACAGTAAATTCTGTACGGTCACACTCCCTTTCTAGTTTCTCTTTTTCCCTTCCTTGACATCAGGAATGCATATCCTGGTAAAGAAACTCCATATTTTCAGATATGCTGATACCAGTCTTTGCTAGCATATTTAGGCTTTGGCAGCTTGAAAGCCATTTAAATACACCCGTATTGTAATAGAAAAATGATTTGCAACATAAAAACCAGAATTTATGTAAGAAACAGCCACATAAGGCTCAGGCATGGTCCTTGCTTTCAAACGTGGTTTGCAGATCAAAAGCAACAGGTAAGGACGAGATATAAGCTTCACCTGACACAGGCCAAGTAGGTAGCTTGCAAAACTCCCTGGCATGCAATATGCTAGCCTGGATCACGGCTATAAACTTGGTTTGGGGAAAGAAAGACTGTGCTTTTCACTGAATTGAACAAATAATTAATTAATCATAGCTAACCTTATTTACAAGGATATTATTCACATTTGCTTTTGATAATATCACCGCTTAAAATTACTTTCACCATAGGTGCCAGGATAATCAATGCATGAGTTCATGTGGCAAACACATACACAGATCATGACCACAGTCCAGCTGACCTTAATTTTCAAATTAGTATCTACAGAAAAGAAAAACTACCTTTCATTCAGTTTAGATTTCTTTATGTTATCTATCTAAGAAAGCCTCTTGTATTTCATAAAACATAGATTCAGCATAAACAGGCATGTGCAATGGCAGACAAAAGGATTTTCGCTATTTAAAGCCTGAGCACAGTGAGTTGTGAAGAGGATACTGGCTTTCTTGAAAGGGGAAATTCAATCTGCTGAAGCTGATAGATTCTCTGCAGCTACTTATGATCATCCAGTAGAGTGCTATGAGAAAGGTGACGGATCATTTCTAGGCATGCAAAAAGCACAGCTCAGCTACCACCTGCAAAAATGTTTACCCGTGTACCCTCCTGAACAGCCCAGAGCCTGGTTTAGTGAAGTGCTTTGCTTTTGTTGTCTATAGATGGCTTTCTTCCTGAATGAGTAGCAGTGTCTGCTAGGATAGAAATGTAAGCAATAACTCAATTTAAAACTGTAGACACTTGGAGGACACGTGGTCATGTTTTCATTGCCTTTCCTCCTTTCTCCCCTTAAGCTAGTGTAGTCTTTTGTCTTTTTCAAGGGTGTAGAAGCAACTGGTGTCATACAGGAATAAAAATTAAATAACTTTAAAAACCAGCTTCTCTGTGATGCAGCCAGCTCTGTCACAGGACCTGTAGAAATTGAATGAAAGTGGGTTTGAAAGACTCTCCTCTTGTTAAGAACCACAACCCTGAATGAACTCGGAATAGATTGGGTATAGTGGAAAGACATAAATATCACCAGCTGACAGAATTAGATGCATGCCATGTTAGAGAGTGGATAAATGATATGGACGAGTTTGAAATAAGGATTTTCCTCCTTTTTCTATTTATAGAACAGAAGCTGTTGAAGAAATGTGTCCTGGCCAACTCTTTGCTGCATACAACTGCCTGAAATATATTTCTTTTTACGTTTTTGGAGCTTGTCAGAAGAGTTAGAATGGCAGTATCTCTTCATAAAAGTGTAGGCTTCTCCATATCTGTTCGTAAATAGGCATCTGCTCTATTTAAAAGAAAATATCCCCAGAATTTAAAGGCAACTGAAGTTTTCTATTTTTTTTAACGCCGCTGTAATAGTAGGAAAAAACGTAATAACTAAAGTTAGTGATAATGTCAGTGTGATAAGAAAGAGTCTAAACCAGATTGAAGACCCCTTGGTTATTTTGTAGATGCTGCTAAACTGCAAGGGGTAATAACATTTCATTATCTTCGGAACATTAGGTACATTGGGCACTTTGCCAAGCTGAAAGAAGCTTCTATTCAATATCAGGTTTTTTGGATAACAAGGTTTGCATCAGTATTGGGTACAGGTCTTCATGTAGTCAGCTATATCTCCTGTAAATCCAGTAGATGATACTACAAATGATTCAGCTATTTTAAAATTACATGTAGAGTCTAGTAGAATTGATGAAAATGTCAGTTTCTGGACTTCTGGCTAATAACATGGGAAAAGCTGAACAGTATCAGAAAAGGCAATCAACAACAGGACTAGCAGGATCCAGACCCTGAAATTATCATTAAATTTCCACTTAAGATTGTCTCTCTCTTTGAATCAGCATAGTTCAATTTACAATAATTTTCTTCAGGATTCTTTTGTTACTCAAGCCTGTGGGCATCATCCTGAAGCTCAGAATGTAGTATTTGCCTTTTTCAGTATGAAGGAACCATCTGTTTTTTCTCCTACACAAGTAATACTGACAAAGGACATATATAACTGCTGTAACGTTATCTAAAAGGAAAACAACATTTGCTTTCTCCAAGGAACATAAATAACATATTGAAAAGTATATGAACATCCACAGCATGTATGTGGTTGGATATAGCAGAAACTTAACTAGTTATAGTAACAAAAATTCAGTTTTCTGTTGGTAGAAATTGAGGTTTACATTGCCTTTTCTCTTAGCCCTGTCGCCACTCAGTGTTTCCTGTGACAGTGAATGTTGGCTTTAACAGATAAGAAAATGAGACGGAATCATTTTTTCCAGCAGACTGTCTAAATCCTTCCTATTTCAGCCACTTGCCATTCCAATTTCTACCCTTAAATTAACTGACTTTTTTTCCTTTGTCCATCCTTTTCAAACTGTGGCTCTTTTCAGCAGTAACAGCAGCATCCTTAGTTGCTCATCAGGAGAAAGGACTTTCTGAGTACTTAAAGGAATGCAACAAAATCAGGGTCATGGCATAAAACTCAGTGTGCCTGATGTCTACTTAATTCTGTTTTCTCCATTAAATATTTTCCCATTAAAAATGTCCTCATTTCACTCACATAGGCTCAAACAAGGGGTGGAAAAAGAAGATTTGGTGTCCTACTTTTACTGTCTTACCATTACTTCCTATTATACATTGCACTTCATGTTCCAGCATCACTTCATGCAGATACTGGAGTTTCTATTTGACTTCTAATATTTGCTGTCTTCTTCATACCCCTGCAGACTGTTTCTTTCTTGCAGCCTTTCCATTGCAAGGAACGGCTAAGTTAATTTTTTTCTACATCTTTCTACATCTGTTGCAAAATCTCTCTTATCCTTCATAGCCTGCACCTTACAACAGTGAGATGACAAGCCTCAAGCTACAGATCTCCTTAGCTCAAAGGTGCCACCAAAGACATTGCATGCTGGAGGACAACATAGTCCCTGTCAAAGATGTCTTTGTAAATCCGAAACATAAGTCCATTTTGCTCTTGCAGGAATGAGCAAAGGAAGAAATGTGGCTTCAGAACACCTACAGAAAGATAAACCCAACAGTTTCTATTGGGTTCACAGAACTGTATTACTGTGAACACTCATGAAACCAAGAAGTGATGTTATTGGGAATATTTCTAAAGCAGCCACAAAAAGAAACCTCATGTGCATGCAACAGGGTGTTGCTCATATTTGAGATTAAAAAGACAGAAGTCCATTCAGTTAATTTTCAACTGTTTTACTTCTGCTTGGTTCAAATATTGTGTAAGATACGGAAAGTGGTTTGCTGAGTGTTTAGGTCCCTCGCAGTTACCTGTCCAGCATCAACTCATTTCCTGAAGGAAAAACCCAACCCAAAACTCAGGAATAGTCACAAGGAAGGTGGCCACAGAACAGCCTTCTCTTCTCCATGGAGAGTGCTGGCAGTGCAGGGCAGTGGCCACAGTCTGACCTCCATTTCATCATCAAGTCTTGTTTATAGAAGAATCAAAGAATCCTAGAATGTTTTGGGTTGGAAGGGACCTTTAGAGGTCATCTAGTCCAACCCCCCTGCAGTGAGCAGGGACACCTTTAACTAGATTTTAAATATAACAAAGATCAAACAGAAAAAAAAGGGTAAATTTAGCAGATTTTTTTGGAGTGCAACCATAGCTTTGAATATACTGACATCAGAAGAGAGAGGAAGGCTGGTTCCTTCAGTAATGGGTTTCCTCTTGGGTGGAATCATCCTTGATGCCTCCACATGCAACATATTTCTTCTTCTTCACTCCCTGGATGAAAATAAGACGATAATTAAATATTGAATTAGACTGAAAGTAAGAGAAATAAATGACAAAATCTCAAAACGGAGTAAGTGAAATGTAAAAGTTTCTGTGAGGATGCTTATTTTGAAAGAGAAGAGAATGGGGGTGAATTTCTAATTTTTGTTCCACACAAAACTGTTAAATAAAGGGACACTTAGCAGCTTTTTTCTTTCCTTTTGTGAAGGGGCACAGGAACTGTACTCCTCTGGTCTCTCACATCCTCTGCTTCACTTCAGCCCGTACATTTGCTTAGTTCAATACACATTTTTCTGTAAACGCCATAGCAGGTGACAAGCAGAGCTGGCCATGAAGTGCTGTGGCATCCAGCCAAGGAGCAAGAAGCTTGCTGCATGGGGAGAGTGCCAAGGAAAATGGAGGGAAAATTGCCAGAAAGGATCAGAATTAATAGAAAGAGGAACAGATCAACCAACTGGAGAAAACATCAATTTTTTTCACTTAAGGGTAGGTGGCATCCCTCGAGAGAAAACAGGCAACTGAGAAAAATAGGAAGGTAAGGTAGCCCTCCCCCTGGCCGTTATATCCCAAAAGCTCAGTGACAAACATCAACAACAACTGCATCTAGGCTTTGGACACCAAGAAATGGGCTTTAATGAAAGAATGCCTGATAGGCGTATTTTTGCAAATTGTCAGGGTTTTGTTTGCCTCAAAGTCTTGCTTAGGAGAAATCACGCACCACTCAGTTTGTCTAACATTTCCTGAATGCGAGAGGGTTGAAGCTCTGTGTGCTGTTGTTTTGGTTCCGCATCCTAAACCCAAGCTGCAGAGCTTTGGTTCCTCCACCCAGGCAGCAAGTCTGAGGAATCAGCAAAGCTACGACAGATTATTGCAGAAGCTTCACCTGAAAAAAATCAGCATCAGCATATGATTTCAAGCCTAGAGATAGAAGAAGTGCCTGAGGTCTCAGCTGCCCTAGATTGTGAACCGGGTAGGAGTGTGGTGACAATAAACTGGACAGGTTGCTGAGCAAGCAAGAAAGCTGTCAGAGGAGTGGTTCTCCACAGAAGCGGTACAAGCTGGCCCAGAACAGAGCTAAAGGGACTCTGTCAAAGGCAGTGACCCAGTAGAGAGTTGGGAATTACATATTTGGGAAGTCAAGGGCCACTAGAAAGAGTCCTGGAAAGCAGCAGGAGCCAAATAACTGTTAGAACTTTTCTTACCACATTGCCAATTGTCATGGTTTGATTGTACATCTTGCAATATTTGGAGACTCATTTTCTTGCTATTTGTGAGAATCTATGTTCTCACTGGAGGAGAAAACAAACCCTAGACAACCCCTCCATTCTTTACCCTCCATCCCACAAAAACTCCTGGAGGTGTGATCTGAGCATATTCTGCATACTTAGAAGTCCTAAAATGATGGAAAAAGCTTGAATTTGGAAATTTAAGAAGTGATTTGTAAAATATCTGAACATTTTTAAAGGAGGGCTCTTGAATTTTTTGGATTTAGCCCAGTTTTGAAGACCTGGGCCTGGGGAGAATTGGGACTAGCTACAAGAGGTCTGCTTTGGGAGCTTAGCTCCTTGAGGAAACAGGGAACTCCTTATTAAGAAAACAATATTCATCTGATGTGAAAAAGGTTATAGGTGTCCCAGCAGTGAGTCTGAATGCTGTCCTGTGGTTGCACATGGAAATGACAAGTGGGATTCATAATGTCTAACTGGGTGGATGAGTTTACACCCCCTGAATTAACCACACAGCTGCAAGTGCATGTGGAGAGATTCCTACTGTAATACCTTTTTTCCCAGTTCTTGCTTTTTTTCTTCACTGCCCTTACAAGAGAACATGGGAGAGAGGGAAGAACAGAAGATAAATCTCATTTCAAAGTGTAGTTTCTGTGCTTTTGTGTAGATAGCAAAAAAAAATGTTTCTCACTGCACTATGTTATTTCAGGATTGGATTTCAGAATGATCTGGTTCTTTACTCTGAAGTGACCGATGACAGGATTTGGCAGGAACGGAGACCTGTACTAAGAACCATTTAATTCAGTGAGTGCCAGACCAAAACACAGCGCTGGTGAACAGAAGGTGAAAGCTGAGAACTTCCTAGATGTGTAAGAATTTCTCATTCTCTTTCTTTGACTTCTTGATCCCTTATTTATTGAACCTCTTTTTAAAACAAAGCAATGTGAAAAGGGATCATTTGACTTGCGAGCTAGGAAAAAGGAAGAACATTTGCCTCCCAGGGGTAGGTCTGTCTGCATGACTCCAAAGGTTAGCAGAAACATTTAAATATCTACAGACCCTCAGCTCACCAGATTTTCAAATGAGGTGGCTCAGTACTTGGTTTAACACTGTCTGGTATGCAGGAACCTGTAGGGACCCTCATATGCCTATAATACTTTTTATGGTAAATTCTACTTGGGACCAGACACGTGACCCTCGGAGGCCACCATAATGCATTCTTGATGCACACACCAGATATACACAAGCATGCCAACCTGCCAAGGGACCACATCCTGAGGAAACAAGAGCTCTGTTCTGCTTCTGTCCTATCTCACAAGTCAAATGTCTGCTTTAGCTGGTGCTTTTGCACTTGACAGACAGAGTGGCTCCTAAACAACTGCTGCTTGGTGGCTAAATATACATCCTTACCCACACAGAGTGCCATCCCGCCTTGCAGGCTGCAGCAGAGCCTTCAGCCCTCAGTGGATGGGGAAAACAACACCACACAGAGACATCGCATAGATGGTAAAAATAGTTGAGAGACCCTGGGGCAGAGAGGATTACGTACGTGCTGACTCTTGGGGCAACCAACACTGGAAAGAATGGTTCTTATGTAAGAAGCATAACTTATCCTATAAGTGAATTTATATTTTGATTTTCCCTGAAAATACAGAATGCAAGAAGGCACCATTTACAGGAGTCTACTGTCATCGTTGGGGGGGTTGTAACAGCAAACACATCCCAAAGCGAGACACGGAACGGGGGCTGCTTTCCTGCACAGCAGAGCCCTGCAGGGCTTATATGTTCCTGCAGGACCCAGAGGCAAACCCACCCTCCCCCGGGGTGGTGGTCCCTGCAAGCAGTCACCTACCTGGGGCTGATTCTTCTGCAGGCTGGAAAAACAAAAGTCATTAGAATGAGGGCGAAGCATAATTACTGTTTTTTCAATAAATGGAAGGTGAAGAGGACGAATACTTTAACCAGCTAAAAGGGACAGTTGTTTTCTATTAAGCACATGCATACCTTTGACATCTTGTTCCCGTGACTAAGGCAAGTGAGGAATACTGGTGAGATCCTAAACCAGGGAGAAACCAGCTTCAGTCAAGGCAGAAGTCTATTTAAAAGGTCATATTTGAGATCTGGGTAAGGAACAATACAATTAGCTGACTGATGGCTAATCATGTCATGATGGCATGTCATGATGGCTAATCATGTGATGACGATCAGTCATTCTGTCTTTTGGGACTGGAGCTGCTGGGTTCCATTCTTGAAGGTTCCCTCTCACCACTGTTCTTCAGGGTTTGCGTGTGTTTCTCCATCAGTGACCTTGTAGCTTAGCTGGGTGCCTGTGTTGATCGGCTATCTAATTGCCAACCCTATTTTCCAATTTTCCTAACTATGATTAGGCAGCATCTATAGCATCTTAACCAGTAATCCCAAGCAACAAGAAAAAATGTGTTATTCCTCTCTTCGTGTTTTCTCAAGCAAAGGAATATTTTTCACCGCTTCTTCAACCTCTCTGAACATGAGAATTTTAGTGGCTCAGACATAAAGATTTATGCTGGTAAAACAAAGACTTGGGGCTACACTTTTGTTATTCCCAGCAGAGGGTGAAGATCTTTTCTTAGCCCATGGAAGGATGTTTGATGTGGAAGTGTTACAGCACAACTGCAATGGAATTTTTTCCATTTTATCAGCATTTTTTATGAGAAGCCTTTCTACAGGACTGAGCCTCTGGGAATACAGCTGGAAATTACAGACATACCACTGGAAGTGTGCCCATGGATCTGATGTCATATAAGCAGAAAAATCAAAATTGCCTGTATATGGGTGAAGCCAAATTTACACTGTTCACTGTAGATTGTTTTCAGGCAGCAATGGGGACAGGCACCTAAATACCTTAAAAAAAATTATCTCTTGGTCAAATTTTGCTATTTAAACTGTGCTCCAGAATTAGAGCATCAGGTCTGCATGAGCAGGTGGGCAGATTTCCTCTGACTCTTTGGCCAGGATGCCTGTGTATAGTAAAGACAATACTAACAATGCTTTTGTTCCTTTGCAAGGATTTGTTTGGGCTATACCTGCCTCATATTACAGGCTGTTGCAGCCATCTAGGCAAGAGGATGGTCTTACCTCTTTATGCTCACGTCAGAAGTAGCGTGAGCTTGTGCAGTTCACATACTTCTAAACACTGGGCATGAAGAGCACAAAATTGTCCCTGCCTTTGCTAGTTGCTACTGCCGACTGTGCTGGGAAGATACGTCTCTTTCCTGGCCAGCTGTTTGGCATTTCCCAAAGGCAGAAAGCTGTTTTTGCTGGGAAACATTTGTCTTCTCTTTTTGTCTTTTACTCATGAACTCACAGATTCTTTTACTTCTGATTAAAGGAAAAGGGGAGGAAATCCTGGTTATGATGATGTTTGCCAATGCCTTTCTGTCCTGGGGGGCTATATATTTCTTCAGGTAGTTAGAGGAGCCAAAATAAAATGTGGAGAAGAGTGCGTCATGAGACACCTCCCCTGTTCCCCCTCCTGCCTGTACAGCGTGAGCTATTCAGTCTTTGGGCATCCTAGCTTTCTGTTCTGGGTATTTGTTTAGTTTTCTTCCATTCCTCTTCCTTTCTTCTGTGTGAAAGATTTTGCACTGGTGAGTAACACTGTATAGTATTTAGCTGAGAGCAGTATCAGCTGCCAGTGGCCTCGCAGGCTGTAGGATGTAGAAATAGTAATAAAGTGATATAGAACCAAGAGAGTCGTATTGGTGATAGCATGAAAAAACCTGGAACTCACTGGCTTGCAGCAGAGATTCCCTATTGCTTCTGATATTAGTTTATTGTTGATAATGAACTTATTAAAAAAAGAAAAGAGCCATGCTGAGGCAGAATTCTGAAGAAAGCTGGAAGGATCATACGCTGCTGGATGGATTTTGCCACTCAAGCTACATGTGGGTAACAGTTGGCAGTGGGTAGTACGCAGCAATTGACTTTTACATAGATGAATACTGTACCAGAATGTTGACTGGTGAGAGCGCTACTCCTATTAAGCAGTAGGAACTGTTTCTTGCTGTTTTGGGCAAAAAGGTTTTATGTAATTAGAGTTGTAATTAGAAATGCCAGACCTAATGTTCTGTTGCCTACTTTGGTTTGAGGACTGTGGAAAAATATTCACTTCTGACAGAAGTTTGCACCCGCTAATTACTTGTGAAAAGATTTGGATGGAAAGCAGAGCCCCAATCTTTCAGTAAAGGGAAAAGCAATTAAAAGAAAAAGCGAGCCATTTTGTTACTCATTTCTCTGGATGATCTGTGCCATTACTGCATTGTTATCACTCTGACAACATTCCCTTATTAGTAGCATTCAGCCTGACTTTTATTTATTCTAACGTCCCTGAACATAACTCTGTCATAAGAGTGCTGAAATGTGGGAATAAATTATATTATAATGAAAAGAAGACTTGGATCCCAGCTGACCAATAATTCTGTCCATCTTTTCACAAATGATCCACAGGGGTTAGAATAAGACAGATTTGAGGGTTACTTTTCTTGACAAACATTCACAAGTTTCTTGAGTCAATAGCTACCACTGATAGCTACAGAAGTTGGTTAACATACACTGTCCTACAAAACTATTGCAACTTATTAGTTATGCAAAGTGGTTTGAAACCTTTTCCTTTTCCCATACATGTAAACATATGCACACGTATCAGCCATACTTGAAATGAACCTGAAAGTGATTTTAAGTTGCCCAATGCCTTCTTTAGCTTTAAAAAAAGCCCCAGGGAATCTCTACAGTAGGTGATCCAGCATATGTAAAATCCCAATAACCTTCTGGCTGATCCTATTTCTCTCTGCTGGTAGGGAACCTTGGGGAATTACTCTCCCTAATTAGGCAGTGTGGGAATTTAAAACTGATTAGAAGTCAGAGGATATGTGATAGCCTAACCATTAAGGACAGCACTGGGGGAACACTTCTGTCCACCTAGCAGTAATTTCACTTTGGCTTTAGCCGTCTGTAAGTATACTGACATTCTGTATATAGGTCATAGCATGGCATTTTTTACTAGGATTTAGAGTGACCTACACTGCTACAGTGACAGTGAAAGCAGATTTCTTCAGCTCTGACATGGCTTCTTCCATTGCTGCATCTGGTTACAACTTCACTGAAAAAGTGTACAAAATTAAGCTAGCTATATATGATTAATTAGTAGGATACAACCTTAAGCTATAAGCCAATATACATAAGGCCAATACTGGCCTTAAACCAATACACTAAGTTCAATAATAAAATGAAATTGTGATAATTTTAATTTATTTGACCCATTCTTTGTGTTCTTTCTTCAAACAGCAGCATATTGCTATTCTAAAAATTACTCCTGGAAGGTAAGCCTTGCATAAGACTTTCCACAAGAAATTTTGCCCAGCTCTCTTCTTCCAAAAGGCAAGGATGAAGGAGATATAGATACAACTTCATGTTTTGCCTAGGGTCAAATAAATCTTTAAACTTGCTGATGTTAAAACATGACCTGTTCACCTGCAAAAGTACCTCACGGGTTGAAATCTTCTGCAGCTTCATATCATTACAGAGAGTGCAGGTGTTGCTATCGAGGTGGTTGCACGAAGAGTTGGGGCCCTGATAGGCACGTCCCAGGGTGAGCACCTCATGTCAGGTGAAGCAGACAGGCAAATTCACCAGGCTGTCTTCAGTTTAATTTTTCTGCTTCATCACGTTGACATTCATTGTCATGCAATGCTGGTCTTTGGTGAGAACAGTGAATGATGTGTTCCTGCGGAGGAAAGAAATCAGAGTGGAAGACTGATATCTGAGCTGTCTCACTGCACGTGCAGAGCATTTAATGGTTTCATTTTCATTTCTAGCATGGTTGCTTATGTGGGGTTAATTTTCCATTTGATACTTTTTCAGCACGGTTCCACTTACGGAGCTGAAATGACATATCCATTTCTCTTTTCAGTTCTTGGATGATAAAAATACAATAGGAAAAGCAAATCTTATGTTAATTTTCTGTCATGAACAGCTATGCTAAAACATACCTCCTCCTTCCTCTCCCACCAAAAGCCCTGTACGCATACAAACACTTACTACAGGCTTCCTGACAGGATTTAAATAATATTCCACTCTCTTTTCCCAAGTTTTCAGCTTTTATCTTTAAAATCTACTGCCTGCAATGAGGTATTTTAGCTGTTTCATAAAATATGATTTTATTGTAAAATATTGATTTGGAAAAGAAATATCCAGAGAAATACTCAAACTTATGGTGGGTAAATATTCACACGGTTGGCCCCTACTAATCAGAAAGTAGGCTAGTCACAATTAAATTCTGTTTGTACCTTTGTGTTTAGCCCCAAAGGGGGTTTTCAACCTAATTTTGCTTTACGTTGCTGGTTGTTATACAGTAACCGAGACATTTGAATGCTCATCCAAGCTGGCATCCTTAATAGAGCTCATGAGAGTTTGCAAATTCCCGTGTCAGTTGAACAGTTAACTGCTGAGATGCCTTTGGAAACTGCAGCCCTACATTTCATAATATTTCCTTTGTTGTCTGCCTAGGTGACAGAAGCTTTTTAAACAAAAGAGCAATGAAAAGAAAATACTGCATATTCTTATCTATACACAAGGGTTTTTCTGTATGTGGAGAAGCTGGCACTTGTGAGGAAGAGTAACTCCCAAACATTTATGCGTTTATGCAACCAAAACCTAGTTTTTACAAATATTTGCCTGGTATCACTGAATTAGCCACCGGAACAGATTTCAAATGTCTGTACTAAATTCTGTAGTTATCGCACAGTCCTAGTTTTGCTATTGATATGCTACTGTAAGCTGTGGTGTCCCCTCCTTGAGCTGCAAGAAGACAAGTTGACTACCTCTGTAGATGGCAGAGGAAATAAATTGTGGCTGGATGCAGAGGCTGAACTGCCCTGTTATCTTTAAAGATGCTTTTTCTGAGAAGCAAGGCACACTGCCAGAGCCCTGTGGGGAAGTTTAGCCATACCTGTGATGCGGGCAGACAGTTTTGAAGACCCTTTCGTCTGATACATTTCACAAGTGCTAAATTCATTATGAAAGGATTAAGCAGCTTAGCTGTCATCCCCTTCACAGTAGCTTCTTTCCCTGAAGAAGTCCCAGGAAAAGGGTACCTTTCATAAGGGTGCCCTACATGAGTGATGCACGGAGCGTGGCCGTATCCTGCAGACAACATCAATTTAAAAAAACAGTTGTGACACCAGGATCGCCTTTCTTCCATAACCACCTCTAAACTAGACAGAGCTGGTGCTCCTCTAAGGAACAAGAGCTAATTTCAGTCTCATTGTGATTCATGCAATGTGCTCTTTCATTTTTGATGAGGAAGGATATCCTCTTAAATGAGTTTTGAATCTCTGTGAGTATTTTACTGAACACATGCATAAAATATGGCAAGCTGAGCAGAGAATAACCCAAATTCTTAATCCGTATTGTGTGCCATCCACTCAGAGAAACTTGAAAATGAGTTTTGTTTTCTTTTTAACTTTTGCTTTGATTTATAGCATGCTTGGTGTGACTAAGGACCTTAATTAATTCTAGCTTGATCATATCTACATGTCTGACTCACATAGTGTCTCTAAATTTAAAGTAACTACAACTGGGCTGAAGTACTGATGTTAAGAATACATTGGTATAAACCTTTGGCGTTTCTTTAGTACGTGCAGTTAAGTGCTGAGCTGTTGGTAGCACTAAATTCAGTGAACTGTGACTTTGAGCATGCCTTGCCCTTCCAGATTAAAAATGTTGAAAGTTCTAATTTAGTATATCTAAAGTGAGGTGCAGCATGCCAAAACATTAGATTAACGATTGGACTGGGTCAGAAACCTTGGATTAGGTGCCTGCCTGTGTGGCTATTGCTTTTTTCATCTTTGGAAAGCTCCTTCTCCAAGGAACAAGGAGAATTCAGTCACACTTGTTTTGATAAAAGTCTATTTTAATGGAAAAGAAAGACAAGGAAGATTACAACTGTGAATGTTTGACAATACGAAATAATCTTCCTGATGAATATTTCATAGGAGTAAAGAACAACCTCCGTAATATGTGGCAGAGATAATTGGAGAAGTGTAAATTATGTGCTTAGAAACTCTATAACATTGTCTACTGCTGGTAATAGATTTATGGTTTTGATGATAATTTAATTCAGTTCTCTGATATGCAAAGAAACAATATTCTCAGAACTCTGATAGTATTTACTAAATTTTCAAATAATGTAAAATTTTCTGTGGACAACATTTTTGTCTATTAATTCACCAGTTATTTTCGCTGTGTCTCTGAAATTGTAAATGATTATGTTTTTTCTGCGATGTTACAAAGTTGATGTAAACATTTGCAGTGCTTCTTACTGAATGTCACTTCACATATTTTAGCATGAAAATATTCAGAAAGGTGTGGCAGAAGGGAGAGACCTTTTGTGCTAAATTTTCAATATCAGATGCTTTGACAAATTTATCCTTTGTTAAGAACCTGAAAAGTTTATTCTGAATGAAAATGTCTCCTTTTTAATTTCTCTTTTCTTACTTCTACAGGATAATGATAAAAGTATTCTCAAGTTTTCACAATAATATTTTTATAGATTTGGGTTTGGGTCTCTTTTTTGAATGAAATCCTTTGGGTTTGTTCTTATTGAATTTTAATTATGCTGTGATAATTTAAATTATGTTATGATGAGGTTTCTACATTGTTGTATTCAAAGTGTATAGTGTAATAGTCATACTTTGAAGAGTTTCTAGCATAATATAAAGCATTCATGCTTTTTAACACTATATTTCTGGGATTCCTGTAGGTGGGTTTTTTTCAGGTGACACAGGTTGTTTGGGTTAATTAACTTGCTAGTACAGGTTTTCAAATGTTCAAACTTCAAAATTTTCTTTCATCTGGCTCTAAACACTTGACTGATTCTTCCTTAGCATTCTCACATCTTGTATTCTGGTAACATTCTGGAAGACAGCAATCTTTAAAATGGAGGTGCAAATTCTTCAGCATAAATTAATGCTGCCAATGAACTCGTTTGGCTAAACCAAAACATCAGCAACAGAGTTCAGATGAAAATCTCCTCTTTGTCTAGAAGTGCTCTCCTCTAGAGGAGCCCAGACTCTGCCTCCTAGCTTGTCCTTCCCAGCGCCTGTACATTGTTCTCTTATTTCTTTTGCCATCCTGTTATAAGTCTGGACTACTCTCCAGTATTATCACTAAGGTCCTATTCCTGCAAAAAGTCTTCATAGTGAGCCTCCTGAACGTCTCCTGTTCTTGGCTCAGGTCAAAGGAAAGGCTAGAATAAGGTTTAGATATGGGTGCTGAAACAGGCCCTTTAAAGGAAAAAAAAAAGAAAGAAGAGAAAAAAGAGAAGAGGCAGGGTTGTTGCAACTTCTTCAGAATAAGCATGTCTTTATAGAAGAAAAGAAGTATATGAACACCAGATACTGAGATATCTCCATACCTCACCGTTGCAATAAAGGTGTCTTTGAGAGTTTATATTGCTTCATAGTGAAGTGAGATCAGATTTTCTGCGTGATTCAAGTGGAACCGACTTTATAAGGGCTGTCCACTTCCCTCCTGTCAAAATAAAAAGGGAAGCAAAGCATGCCATCTATGCAGAGGAAAGACACCCACTGAAGCAGGAAAATGAAATGCTCTCTAGCTAGCTGTCTGCTTTCCCTTCCCCTCCTCCAATTATATTTTCAATAATTCATCCAGGTTTTTGTGTGATATCTTTTTTAGCTCAGAGTCAATGATCACTTGATAAATTACTTTTGAGGGTTACGGGGAATTTTAGGATGCTTCTCCTCTCCTTCTCCCTTGCCTTCCCACTCCTGGGACAGTCAGCTCAAGTCTTTTGCTGTTCTGCATCAGGTTTGATGGAATATAACAAATCTCAGGCACTTTCTTTGTGGCTGAGGCACGATGAACGCCCCTGGAGTCAGCAGGACCACCCAGAGCGCTGCTGGGGATTGCACCCAGGGTGGTGGGGACCTGTGTGGGGTGCAGGGCAGCCCATGCCTCCCCCAGGTGGGTGATGAGGGCAGAGCCAGGTCTCACTCGGCTCTGGGAGAGGACAAGGGTGCTAGAGCTGGTCGAAGTGTTCACTTGTACATTCAGACAGTCTTTTATTAACCAGAGAAATTCTCTGGAGCAGCTGCAGAACAGAAATTAATTAAACAAGATGGAACAATCTATCTGAGTCAAGCCTCTATTCAGGATGATCCATCTTTTTTTCAATAAATATTTCTAAAAGTCACAGGAAAAAAGGACTGGCAAGGAGTTTACACATTTTTGAAAGAAGAGCTTAGCGAGTGAAAAAATGATGCTTTCTTTGCTTGATAAAATACAAAAGGGTTTAAACAGCTTGGTTACAAAAGGGCAGATTTAGCATAGACAACCTTTCCCATCTGAACGCAGAGTAGGATTTATTAATTAGTAATTATTTCTGTAAAGGACAGATTCATACTGACAGCAGTAATGAAAAATTCATGACGGAGACTTAACATTTCTAATCCGCTGGATTACTATAAGGAGGCTGCCAAACTTGGGCGACCAGCCAGTGCTAAGAACACAAACAAATATCATAGTTCCCATAGTAACTGGGATCACCTTGGAGATGATTAATACCAGTCTGACTTACAACGGGTGTTCCAGAGATATCACTCTCTGCTGATTTAATTATGACCCAGTGTAATGTAGCTGAGCATCTCTGAAGAAAAATAACTCTCTAGTTCTCAAGTTCTTCCTCCAACCCCTTGATGATGGTCCAAGAAGGATATTCTTTTGGGTTTTTGGCTATTAAGAGAAGACAGAAAACCACACAGCACACATCCCAGAGTCACACATGCCACACTGGAACAGATATACTGAGGTAACAGATACACTGAGTAAATAGGTACACTGAGGACTACTTAGGGATATTTAGAAACTTCTTCCTTTTTTTTGTTTAATTTGTTTGTTTAGTTTTAGTCCTGTAAAAGCATATATTGCACATATCCAAGGTACTCTGAGCAAAACTAACTGTCGAGAGTTTTCGTACTTAATCAGAGTACATCGGCTGGTGCTAGGAGAATTTTTATAGTCCATTACAAAAATGGAGCTTTATGAACAGAATCCTATTCCAAGGTTTTATAGTTTTAGACAAAGTAAAATATTAATTTCACAAGAGTCTGTGAAAAAAAAAAGTAAAAAAAAATTTAGATCTTGTTAGTACGACCATCAGATAATTTAGGTATTCTACAAATAAAACACTCTTTGTGCTTCAGTCACCACTCTAACACCTGCGCTGTCATTCAGTCTCTCAGTTTCTCCATGAATAAAAAGTGAATATCAAGTCTTGTACAGTAACATATTTTTCTAAAAAATTCAGATATTGCCTGAAATTGCTAGATCTGTATGAAGAACTTTTACTCATCATTTGCTATCATTGAACTGTCATAAAATTCATTTTTCCTTCAATTTGTTCTTGAGGATCTTTTTTTCATGCACTTTCCTGATACATGAAAAGTTTAAGATTTAACAGTGACTTGTAAGAGAGGTGACATGTTTACCAAAATGAGATCTTACCTCATATTTACATAAAGCATTGCTATTGACACCAGTAGTCAACGTGGTTTGAGACACTATAAAATTTTCTTCAGTATTGAGAAAAATAAATAGCGTCAATGGTTTTAGGCAAATACTTACAGTGTATTTTATTTTTTTTTAATGTTGAAAATGTTTCTATGCTTACCTATTTTTAGAAAATTGGGAAGAATGAAAATATTTCTCCCTGTTCATGAGGACAGTTAAAGAACTTTTCCCCATCCTGAATCAGAAGTACAATAGCCTTGGTTTTCCTGCACCTCTGGATGTGGTCTTAAATGTGTCAAATGAAAAAAGGATGGAGAAGTATTAAAATTTCAGAATAGCTATGATGACTTTCAGCTTGTATTCTTCATGGGTGAAGCTGCTGGATAGACCAGATTCTGGGAAACTGATTGTTCCAGAAAGTAGTAACAGCAGAACTGTAAATGCTAATGGTCCCAATGAGACGAGCACTGGAAAGGTACTGGAAGACAAAGCTAACTGTAACAATAACTCTGTGGTGGCCTCACAGGAAAAAAGAGAAAGTGCAGAGAGAAAGAAGAAACAACATCAGATTTAAATGGTGCATTTAAAAGATAAATAATTGTAGCATACAAAGGAAAAATGGAAGAATATGAAATGGTATGCCAAGAGAAAGGCTAGGAAAATCTAAAAATATTTAATTTTAAAAGTGTGTAAGTCCTAAGAGGAAGGCAAAACATTTGCCAGCTATTCAACAATGGATGAATGATATTAATGGATGAAGGAAAGAAGTCTGAAGTGGTTAATATCTTTTTGAAAGACTAACTATAAAAGTCAAATTCTATAAATAATATGAGAGTAAAAAGAGTACAAAACCAGGCTAGGTTTTGGAGAAGTAGTTTAGTTGCTCAGGTTAGTTTCTTTAAAATATTTTCAAATTGTTTAGCTATTCTCAGAAGAGTTATAATAGCCTGAGAGTAGAGAAAGGCTATTTCAGGACCTGAAAAACTCTGGATGATGGGTAAGCTTGTGAAAGGACGGAAAAGTTTAGATGTAGCAATCCTTAAAAAAGAGGAAAAAGGAAAGCCAGTTTTGGCTCTGGTCAAGTAAACTTCTATCTCTTGAAAATTCTGGAATAAATAAGCAAAGCATGGGTGAGAATTAGCAGATAATGAGGAAAAAAGATTTTTCAGGAACAAATCACATCAGACTGCTGTAATGTCCTTCTAGGATAAGATAATATGCTTTGTGAGTGGGAGAAAGGTAGTAAATGTCTTCTGTGTTTTGAAATTGTTTCATTACATGCTCATACAACCCACCCAAGAAAATTTATTCTCACTGAAACTAAAAGACAGCCATATGAAAAGCTGGGTGCAAGTCCGTACTGCATATCCATGGGTCAAGAGACATGAAGACCAATTAAAATGAACCCAACAGTGAGAATGCTCATCAGGAAAGACTGGAGGCATGGATAGAATAAAAAGCAATAGGTTTAAAGTGAAGCAAGTAAGATTTGTATTACAGTTAAGAGGAAAAGAATGGGTAGCAATTTGAATAGAAAATAGAGATCCAAAAGCGGTGCTCCTCCAGTTTTTAGGAAGTGTGAGCTCTTTCTGGATGATTTACTTCCATGTGACACCTTGGATTGAGAATGTTCATTCCTCCCCAGGAAGAATTGCTACATGCCTGTGTTTAATGTTAGTTATCAGCTCTCTGCTTCCCATGAACGGCCACAGCCAGCGGTCACAACCTGTTCTCTCTTCCAGGTGAAAAAGAGCTGCTGTTCACTGCTTCGTGGTCTTCTTGACACCTTTTTCATGAATATCCCACTTTCCTCTCCTCCCTGCCTCTGTACCCAAGGGACACTACTTGAAGTGTTTCAGCAGATAGCAATTTTAAGATAAGGATACTCAATTGTTGTCATGAATGATGTTGGTACCGCTGTTGGTACCACAGAGCAGGGAGACAGGTGCCACTGTCCCTGAAAATCCCTTCCACCTCTGTTTTTCTGTAGTTCCGTGTGAACAAGATGAACTAGAGTATATCATTCTTCATTAAATTGGAAAGCTCACCTATGAATAAGTAAACACTTATCTTAGGAAAGGCTGTAGGTCCCTGATTTGTATCTTTCTTCTGCCCATCAATTTTTAAATTTAATTCTATCCAAAATGCTGGATTCTTTGGAGGAAAATAAGACTGGCTTCTTCCTGTACTAAAAATCTTCTAAGTTCTTAAATTTAGTTGTTATCACAGGTACTCCTGCTCCCACTGAAATTTCCCTCTAATTAAATGTTTTGTGGCCAGAATGAAGATCAGATTTTTCCAAGAGAATAGAGTATCTATCCTGAATATTTTGGTGAATGTCTACATGTTACTGTGAGTTTTAACAGATTGCTTCCACATAAATGTTTTTCACTAATACAACCACTGATCTAATTTTGCAGTTGGGCATGGGAGAAAGGGGTGGTAGATCACTCCTGATTGCCTTATATGTACTGGTCTTACCTCATTTATTTCAGTGGAGTTGATCTGGTGCAAGCTAACACGATGAGCCAGCTGTGTGCTTCATATCTGGAGCTATATTTAAATTTGGTTTTGCTAATTTGAGATGTCTAAGCATGCCTTGAGGCTTGCAATTTATTCTTCAAGTGCCTCACATTTTCTTAGCTATGTAATAAATAGATAGGATCCCACACCGGGACATGCATGCGCTGCAGTGGTTTGTTGTAGGTCAGAAGGCAAGAAATTCCACCCAAGATCCTACTCTTCTTTCAGCTTCCACTGGGACAAGTCACAAATATCCTAGCTTTATGAAGGCCTAAACATCTTTTCCTCACCTCAAAATCAGGGGAAGTCTATTTTCTTGCAAAATCAAACTTTTACCATTTCATCCTCCAGCACAGAGAAGCCTTTAGAAATTCTCCTTCCCTTTTGTATGACAGAAAGAACAGTCCTTTCCCTTTCCCCTCTGTGTTTTTGAAAATCATGTCATTTATCTTCATAACAGTCTTGCTAAATGTTTTCCTTGAGGAGACACAGAGAACACAAAGGCAGTTCTCAGTGTGGTTGCAAATACTTTTTTGTGCTGAAAGTTAGAAATGTAATTCCAAAACTATTTCTGCCTAGAAAGCGTGATACCTTGTGACACCTGTGTCCTAAATTCATCCCAAACCCCCTTCAGTTCTTGTCTGAATCTAACTGCAGGCTGAATCCCCGTTACCACTTACGTTTCTGTGCATGTTTAACTCAGCTGATGAGAATAGCTTCATCGGCTTCAGTGGGGCCACTCGTGGCAGAAAATTAAGCACATGCATAAACATTTCTAAGCTTGCTACAAACTATGCTCTTCTCAATAGTGCCTGGACAGCAAACATTGGCTTGGCTAAGAGGCTCATGGTGACATGACATACTCTGTCAAAGCAATAAATCACAAAATTTTGGTCATGCTTTGCATGCAGAGAATTGAACCACAAATAATTTTATACTTCAATTAATGGAGACTAAAGCAGATCAAAAGTGGTGTTCTCCAAACCTTATATCGACAAAATTCCCATCATAACCCTCTGCCATTGGTCTCATGCAGACATCAATTTTTGTGCATATATATATAGTGTCAATTCTTCAAAGGATTGTGTTAATATATGTGTACTTTAATATATTACTAGGGAAATGTTTTCTTTAGTTTCTCCCTGCCCTGACTGACATTAATCTATTTGCTTGTCTTCTGTAGTATTTTTGTGAATAATTATGCTAAATATTGGAAATGCCATAGAATAATTCAGTAATCTCCTCATGTGTTCCTGACAGCTCCCTTGCTGAGTAATGGGATGATACTATATTGATAGTAATTCAAATTATATAACAAATGGATACATAGCATATTAAAAATAAATTAAGGCCTTGTGCAATGTTCTGTGTTTCCTAATACCATCCTAGAACACACGTCAATGACAAATATATAACAGGAAGCAATTTGTTTGATTCTATGTATGATTTTGAAAAATAGAAGGAAAAACTGCTTAAACAAATACAACCACAGGGCAATATGAAAATAAAGGCTGATAAACTTTTTCCATGTAAGTATGATTTATCAATCAAACGTTGAATGAATCTTCTGTGTTCCAAGGATAGCACCAGCTGATGCTTTGAATGCTCCAAAGAGCGGTCCCCAGCTGCTTTCAAGGGGGCTTAAATAGATGCTGTGGTCCACTCATGAGAAACCTCACTGACTTTAATGAAGATAAGTTGTACTGAGGCAGATGCCAGCACTCAAACCACAGTTTCTACAGAATGACCTTTTATCGACAGATCACTCGGATGCAAAAAGTCAGTATTTTCTTTTCTTGATGAAATTATTTTCTCACAGTATTTTCAATTCTTTTGTGCCCTGATAGTGTCTACAGCAAAGATGGTTTATTCACTGATAGAACTGGTGAGGACTAGAAGTTAATTAGTTGAGCACGTCTAAATGTGTGGATTCTACTGACTGAAATTTAAACAATATTATATTTTCCTAGGGTAACTTTTCTCCACAAGTTGCAAGCACTGAACTTAAAATGTAAATTTAACTAATCTTCATGCAATCATGGTCCAGTAAAAAAATATTATGATGGCTATAATGCCTACCCAGGTACAGAATAATAAGTATACATGCGAGGGATTAAAGACCTGTTTTGCAGAAGAAATGGCTACATGTGGCGTCACCATGAATCAGTGCCATGGCAGAAAGCAGAACCCAGTACTTCTCTCTCTGGCTTCCCGATTTGCTCACATTCAATTGCCATTCGAGGATGGTGTCGTGGTTTAGCCCCAGGCAGCAACCAAGCACCACCCAGCTGCTCGCTCACTCTCTCTGCCTCCCACCCCAATGGGATGGGGGAGAGAATTTGAAGAGGAAAAGTAAGAAAAATCGTGGGTTGAGGTAAGAACAGTTTAATAATTGAAATAAAATTTTTAAAAATTGTAATAAAAAGGAAAACAATGAGAGAGAGAGAAACAAAACCCAGGAAAAGCAAGTGATGCAACCTCTCACCACCTACTGACCAATGCCCAGCCCGTCCCCAAGCAGAGATTGCTGCCCCCAGCCAACTCCCCGCAGTTTATATACTGAGCATGACGTCCTATGGTATGGGATACCCCTTTGGCCAGTTGGGGTCAGCTGTCCTGGCCGTGCCCCCTCCCAGCTTCTTGTGCCCCTGGCAGAGCAGGGGAAGCTGGAAAGTCCTTGACCCAGTCTAAGCACTACTTAGGAACAACTAAAACATCAGTGTGCTATCAACGCTATTCTCATCCTAAATCCAAAACACAGTGCTATGCCAGCTACTAGGAAGAAAATTAACTCTGTCCCAGCTGAAACCAGGACAGACAATAATAAAAATATGCTGGGTCTCTTAGTGATCTGTTTATATGTACATACAGTCTAGCTTCAGGCCAGGGTTTTGATCACTCATTCCTTCTTCTGGAGACACATAGCGGTAACCAGCTTTTGACTTTGATGCTTAAACTAGCAACACATACCCGGCACTAGATGTGCAATAATCATCATACGGACTGCCAAATGAATACACAAGTGAAAACATGTTTAGAAGGGAGAAGATGAAGGATGATGGCCAGTTTTTGCAATTAAAGGGCTGTTAAGACAAGCATTGTCTTAAGCTGGCAGGGAGATTCTTTTCCTTCTATATGTACAGAGTTCACTTGCACAAATTTGAGTGATTACTGATGTTAGCAGGGAGGTGTGTGTTCCACACTGCATTGTTACTTTTATCACACAGAAAACCTCACGGAAACTTTGGTGCTGATCATAAGAAGCCCCATTAGAGGAGGGCTAATAAGATTTCTGAGATGTTAAAGCTATATGCATTATTCATACACTACAAATGGAGGCACTGAAGCCCACAGCTGACTGTGGAAGATTTGGAGGCTCTAACAGACAGCATAGTTAAATTTTTTCAGTCACAGGGTTAGAAGTCTCAAATGAAATCAGTATATTTTCATGAAATTGTGACACTGATGGTATAAGAAAGGGGTACTACAGCAGGTTTCTTAACAAAGACTGCTTTAGTAGTTAGATTCCTATTCCCTGTACCTGGTTCCCTAGATCAGCAGTGGCAGGTCTGCATGCATTTGTCTCTCTCTTTGCCCATCTCCTGCTCCTCATTGACCTTAATGGTCCTTAGAGAGGAAGTGTCCTGAATTTCTCTGCTGGAAGAAATGACTGATGACTGTGAAAGCTGACAGTGTTCAGTACTTCACAGGGAACACTTAGAAACTTAAAGAATTGGATCCTTTAAGAACTGTTTAAGAAAAATACCTGGTGAGAATTGGGTTGGGTTTCTATTTAAAATTTTTTCTGGACAAAAGCTACTTGAAATACCTTTACCTGAGAAATTGCCACTAGTATAACCACGTTGGTAATCTTGGTCCAGGTTCACATTCGCCATACAGTCCCACCTCAGAATTGCAATTGCTAGAGTATAAATTCATCTCAACTCACCTCATTGTAACCGTTGCCTTTATTTGCAGGTTCTCACTAAGGAGTGATTACTCATGGAGTAATGGAAGACCCTATATTTTTCCTAAAGGAAGGGTGCTGGAATTTGTCTCAGTCTTTCCTGGGAGGAATAATGCACATCCCACGACAAATGTGCAGTTTTCTATGATAATGATCCTGGGAGTAGTAAGATAGTACACTGCCCCCTAAGTTAAGCTGTTCTGCTTCCAAACTACGTAACACACTTCCAGAATATGTTTATTGCACTTTTCCTGCTCTTTTAAATCAACATGTGCTCTGATCCCGATTTCTGATATAAGGGCACATTTTAAAGCTCCAAATATAGCCTTGAAGTGCAGTTTAAATTATTTGATAATGATCAATCAGCTGTATTTTTCATAACTAGTGGCATAAGACTTTTGGCTGATGATAAGATACAATGACTCCAGGGAGTGGGATATTATTTGATGCACTTGGACTAATTTAGGATACTGTTTCAGGGGATATCTGGGGCCTTAAGCAGCTGTTTTAAGGTACGTATACCACTAAAGCCAGAAGGTGATGCAGTTGAGGCACCCAACTCCAAGTCATGGAGTTGATAATTCCTTCCTTGTTTGACCTCAGGGTTCTTTGTCTTCACCGGGCATCAGGAGGATCACTGGGGTGAACCTGCTATGTAAGGCAGTGGGTTAGACACTCAAAGTCACTGTGCTCCTCACTGGAGAGAGTTCAAACTTCAGAGAAGTTTGAAGGAGAAAAGAAGTCCTTCTCACCCCTGGCCACATTGCCAAAAATAAGGGTGTCTAGTGACCAGGTCAGGTGGGCAGAGAGTGGTGGGGTGGTCCCTGGCTGCTGATGCCCTGCCTGGCCACCCCCAGCCAGGGAGAAGGGCAGGATGGGCAGCACCTGGGGGCAGCCCCAGTCCCAGGCATCTTTGTTTAGTTGTAGTCTGTTATTTTCCTACTATGTTTGTGTCACTTCTTTTATACCCTCCTCTTCTGTCTCCACTTCTCTTGCTGCATGGGATCTTGTAGCTTTCCCTAAAGAGAAAGTTGACAGAGTACTTGTCCTTCCCCTTGCCTAATGTTCTTGTTGGCTTCCCCTCCTACAACTCTCTTCTCTCACTTTCTGACATATGCAGAGATGGAGGTTTCTTGGCTGCTTTCCTTTGCTTGGCTTTTCTTCACTTGCACAAGTTATTTTCAGCTCCCCCTTACTATTCGTGGTTATTTCTTCTGACGCTTTTTGCTCATGAGTCAAACCTACCTAAACTTGACCAGTGAGTCTGCTTCCCCTTCTCTTCTGCCCTTCTCCCATTCATGTATCAGCTCCTTGGCTGCTCTGTGCACTGATGTCCTGGTCCTCACAACTCTCCGTTTGACTTCCCTGTCTTGCTGAAGTTGTTTTCAGTAAAGATCACAAAAATCTTCTTCAACAGAGCGGGACACTGCACTTCTCATTCAGTACTGTGATGGTTACACCTGCACATTGCCACCTTACCCTACATGTTTAAACTGGTTTGCAAGACCAGTTTCCCTTGCCATATTGTTGTCATGGCTTACCCTCCTGCCTGAGAAGGAAAGATCCACAGGATCACCATGAAAACCTCCCTATGATCTCCTTTGCCATGATGCCCCCAAGCCAATCTTGACAGTGTTTCAGTTGTTGATGCACTGAAATAATTATTTTCTGTGGTAAATAGCATTTTCTCACATGTTCTGTATACTCCTCCATACTTGAAGCATGTTGTTGTGGCTGCCATGGGGCAAGGGTGGTGATTTTTATGCATTCACAAAGCATATAACACAATGGGACCATCTTCAGTCCTTCACGAGGGCTCCTGAGCGCTGCAGAAGCACAGTCTGCACTTGGAGTAAGCGATTCATGTTAGCCTTTTGTTTAACATGGCCTGAGGAGGCAGATTCTCTCCCTGAGATTTTGTCTTACGGTTGTGGGGAGTTGCTGCTGCAATGTTTCCCAAAATCTGGGTCTGAAGGTAAGCAGCTGTCTTTATTATTGAAATCCTTGAACTGCCATTAAGTATACCAACATCCTCAGCAGTCATAGCTGCTTTCTTTGAACTCTTCCAGATTAAACCAAGCCTAATTTACAAACAAGAAACCTTTCTGGTTGCTTGCTTGTTAGTGCAGAATTAGTTCCTTTTGAAATTTTCACAATGACAATTTGAAGTAGCTAAACACTACCGTGATTTCTGAAACTGTGCTTGTGCTTGTATTGATCATACAATAGAACAAAGTGCGTCTAAGCCCTTAGTTCATTATGAAAGTCTATGAAACTTTGAAATGTATTACTCCCTTGTTGGCTAATTAGTTTGTATGTCAAATTTCAGCTTTCATTTCTGTCTTCTTAGGCACCAGCTTGCCTAACCACAACTGCCATACTAAGTGATTTTTGTAATGCTTGACTACAAGCAGAGCATTTCCTTATTTATGCTTTGTCTTTAAACATTTGCCCAGCACTAATTAGCACAGTCCGATTTTACTGGTATTTTTTTCTAGAACTTTATTTGGCCATTATTTGAAGCCATTTACTTTTTCAGCTGAGCACCGTGAAAGTACACAAAGAGGAGAGAAACAGGCATCCAGTGAGAACTGTTTCTAAATGGTTTGCACGGCTTTGAAGGCAGCTGCCTCCTGCGGACTCCCATCTGAACGGCATCTGGGAGGGTGACTGATACATACAGCCATCCCGTATAATTTCTAGCTCAACGTCTTCTCTAGGCTCCTCCTCCTGTTTACTTACCTGACCAGTTCCAGGAAATGAAGAAAATGCTTCTGGCAGGCCTGGGTGCCTGCAGCCTCCTCCCGGCCATAGGCATTGCTAAAACAGGCACGCCAAAATAATTCAGCTGCCTGCAGGACACTTTCTGTAGCATTTGCATTTTCCACACACTATTGCCTGATTCCTCCCACTTCATAATTATTAAGGCTTGGTCCTGCAGACATTTAATTTTGGAAATGAAAGATTTTAATCTAAGCTTTCAAATTACGCTGGGAGTCAGTCAGAAGTGGGTGTTAGGATCGAATCTGCTCCATTATCTCATGACTATCTGGGAAAAGAAACTATTTTTTTGAGAGCCATGTCTTCAGGCACACAGGTATTCCAGCTGCAAGTGCCAGCTTCTGCACTCCTGCACTTGCCACTGTGGGCGAGTGGGAATGTTCATGCTTGTTGGAATGGAATTGAAAGAAATACACGATTTTTTTGGTCAAAGGAACATAAAACTTTGCTGTCCCACGTTCTCTGTCTCTTCTGGGAATAAGCTGCGACATTTGCTTTCCCAGAGACAGTTATGCTTTGGTTTTGCTTTTAAACAAACTTACTAACCAAAACTGTAGTAGTAGTAGTAGTAGTGTCAGTAGTGTTCTAATATTTAAGTGGCATATTCCTATAGGCAGAATAAAACGAGGGAAAGAATGATGAAAACTAATGATGGAGCTCAGTTAATAACTCTCCTACTGAAACAGCCAAAAATCAAATTGTTTCTGGTTTGAGGAACAGACTGACTCATAAGAAAAATAATGTAATTATAAATAAATAGTTGAAGAACTCTGATTTGAAAGATTTTTTTCAGTGAGGGACCACCATCACTGTGTGCATAATCATAGCATCTGACATAACAAAGCCCTACTCCTGAATAAGAACCTGCAAACATTCCATTAATATTAATATTAATACTATTAATAACAAAACAAATACCACCAACAGCTTTGGAAAGAAGACCTAATCCTATCACTAACAATATGTACGTAATTTAGAGATTAAAATGTGAATTCTTTGCAATTCAAATGATCCGTTGCATTACTTGTGTCAAACCATGTCCTGTCTCTCATGGGACAACATGACTTCAGTGACTTGTTCCCTTTCCTGCCTGATAAAAAGATATACATAATGAGTGCAAGGTCTTGTAATATAATCGTGGCCTATTTTGCATATTTCTTTTTAATCAGGTGAAACCTTTCAGAGTTAATGTCATGTTCAGGGAAGAAACTATAGAATTCCTGGTCAAACACATTCCTCATGTAGTTAATTTAGTAAGCCAAGACTTCATAACCAGAATCACATGAAGAACAATCTCTGATAAGAATTCTTCAGAATTTTACCCAGGATATTTTGCTTCTACAAAGTGATATGTGTACATTTTTCTTACATTAATTGTAATCAGAAAGTGCTATTTTTCCTAACTAGTAGAAATGTTTCACTGAGCTAGAAGTGCTGAAGATTGTGTTATGCCATATACTAAATTAACTTAATTTACACTGGGTCTTTCTTAATTTACACTGGGTTGTCCAATCTCTGTTGTCCAAAGTTTTTTCTTTGCTGAAAATGCCCATCGTAATTCTCCCTACATTTGCCCTCGCTACTATAAATTGACCACACATACATAGCTAATTTCTCAGCATAAACCTCTTCCAGGTAGCCAAGTCATGTGAAACATCTATTTTTTACTCACATAGACAATAGATGCAATGCCTTTAAAATTTAAAAGGTGCATGTACAGTTGCCTAGCAAAACCTGAAACCTTGTGGAGCTTGCTGCAAGTGTAGCTGTTTCATTTCAGGCCCAATTTATTCTGAGTTAATATTTAATTTTCTGGTTTAGGAGCTATTATCATAAGGAGCTACTGGTTTTTGTTTTCGGGGTGAAGATGTATGCAAGAGGCTTACAATTTTTTTTGTTCCTAAATGTCAAGATTTTCTTAAAACATATTTTTGTTGTGTAAGGCAACTCCCTTTGACATCAAGCAAAGTATGGTTTTAGCAAGTGCTACAAACTGTCATCCTGTCCAACTCAGGCAATAATTGGACACAGGCAAAACATAGATGTGAACTTCATTTTTTTTGTTTCCACTGATATCACTGTTGATGCAGCACAATATGTATAGCTAGCTTTTCTGTAAAAGTATCCTGCTGTGGGATATACTTTCTCACATGTGGGTGTGCATTTATGTCAAAATGGAGAAAAAATATGTTTGAATTTAGTCTGTAAAGTCTTCAAAGTTAAATAACCTAAAAATTCCTCTTTGTACAACTGCAATGAAGGAGTACCATATTTCCTTGAACTGAGCATATGGCAGGGCTAAACCAGCAAAATTAGATTCATCACAACAAAACATCTCTTCCCCGTCCTTGGTTTAATATGGTTACCAGAATTGCCTACAAAGCTTACTTTGATAGTCTCCAGACAGACAACCGTATGTGGAGGGAACATACTATAAAGGTTACATAAACCTGGCATGAAAAGTTGCTTGATGTGGGAAGAATTTTTTCAGACTTACATTATAACACAATTAGCCATTGCAACTCTAGGTAAAATGTTTCTGAGATGCTGCCTTAGGAATTTTTTGATCATTGTTGCTTTGCGGATAGGAGGGAGCTTGACAAAAATATAGGTGGCATACAAAGTTCAATGGTAGCAAAGGCAGAAGATTTTAATTACGCATTTGCCATTCCTCCTCTCTTGGTGGAGAAGTTAAGGTAGGTCAAGATGTGAAAATGAAACACTGCTTTGATTCGGGAAGGAATGCTGCAGCTGTGCTCTTGTTTGCTCTACACATTGACACACCTCAAGGCTTCGCTAAGCTGCAGAGTTCTTTATAACCTTCCTGGCATCTCAGCAGTGACTGATTTATAACCAAGTATGAAAGCCATTACAGACTGAAAGTGTCATTTACATTATACGGTAGACTTTCTGGTTTCAGAAAAGGGGCAAACTAATTCCCAGGTTGCTCCCTATGACTTTATTATACTAAAAAATCTTTAAAAAAAGCAGCAGTCCTTGGCGCCGGGCACAGCTAAAACACAACGTGACTTGGTTTTTGATGTTTGCTGTCCTGTAAGAGCCCAAGACAAAGCCCTCCAAAGTTCACAAACATTTCTTCTTTATCCTCAGTGCACACTGACTGGGTTCTAAGTGTAGAAAATAACTATGCGTTTTTCCTTAAAATAGATTGTTACTGTGTATTAAGTATCTGAAACACATGCTTAGCACATCCTTTGTCTTAAACATAGTAACGTGTCACGTGTCCTTGCGCGCTCCAGAGTGCTAATCCTTTCCACTCCTGGCCCTCTAGTCTCTTTTCTTGCAGGCTGCTAATTTAAGACTTTGTTGGGCAAGGTACCTACAACCTCCCTTTTTCGGGTATCAGCCTTTCTGAAGTGAAGACAAAGCTGTATCTTCAGTCTTAAGGGTGACAAGACTGAAGTACATCAACATCTAGACAGCTGGTGGAATTCACGGCCATGCGTTTGGTGGTGAGACTGCTCAACAATTAGAGAGGGAGAGGTATCTGTGAGTCAGATCTTCAAAAGCTCCAGAGGCAAGGTTTACCATTACTGTGGAAATTTCTGGTGTGTTGGGAGAGCAGAACTGCAGTGTATCATTTATCTTCTGCGGCAGTGAAGATTTTCAGCTTCTCTGAAAATTCAGAGAAGTTCAGGCTGTGGCACACCATAAATAAAAGTAAATGCAGAGTACTCATAAAACTGCCATATTGGGCCAGACCAAAGGTCCAGTGTCCCGTTAGAAGTAACCACCAGGAAATGCCTCAGGAAAAGTCAAAAAATAGAGAGAGTATGTAAAGTTACTTCCCCAGGACACTCTCCTAACCTCTGACATTTCACAGCCCAGTCAGAGATGGTGTCCTTGTGTCTAGCAGATGTTAATGGATTTCACTCCCCTGCACTTGTTCAGTCACGTGCTAAACTCAGTTTAGCTCCCTACAAACCCAGGCAGGATAAGTAGAGTCTACAAAAGGGCAATTCAGAGCACCTCAGAAAGAACTTCTCTGTCTATTGATTAGTAGAGGGATACTAGGCTTAAACTTAGCATAAAAGTCTGTTCCCAACTTTTTCCAAACATCCCGAACCTGACTCCATTCCATCCAAATCCACAGCAGAGGACAAATGGCAGCTCTGGCTGCTCATGCTTGCCTGAAAACAGAAGTGTTCAGGTCTGAAGATCAATGAAGTGGTCTGGTAAGGACAAGAGCGTAAATAACCAAATGAGGTCACTGTGGGGTAGGATGGGATGGGAAGAAAACTCTTCCTGGTTAGGAGTAATAGCTTGAGTATGTCTCTTTGTAAACATCTACTGTAAACAGAAGTCCAGGAGTGCTAAAGTGTGATAGCATTTTCCCACTGTGCTGGCTGTACTTGGAATCAAAATAAGATGACCCAAGCCTGCTTGGTAAGTGGCTTGATCCAAAGAGGTTGGCACAATATATGAAAAGGACTGAACATACATTTCTCTGCCCAGAAGACCAGATTTTTGCTCAGGCATAGACTGAACTGTAAAGCTGATTCTATGCTCAGAACTGGGCATCCTGATAGAGCAGAAGTTTGTATGCAATGAATGAAAACAGAAGTTGCCATTTCTATGCTAACAGTGCACAAACCCAATTACTTGACCAGTTCGTCTAATGAATATGTGGAAATGTCAGTTTTCTTTTTCTCTGGCAGATTTTAGGTTTTCTAAAGCAAAGCCAATCATGTAACTTTTTTTTCGGAACAGCCTGTCAGGAAAAAACAAACAAACCATTAAACCAACAGAACGATGCTGAACGAAAATGTTTCAAAAGCTGAAAATATCTGGTATCCCTCAATACTTAAAAAATATTGTTACAGGGCTCTTTGAATCATCCTTCCACAGCACAGCTATTCCAGAACTAACATCTGCTCATCTTTCCCTTTCAGCTGTTACTGTTTTGACTAGTTACATAGACACTCTAAATGATCACCTGAACCAAATTTAGTTCAAATACACAGGGAGTATGTGGTGCAAATATGAGAAGACACAATTTCATTAAACTATCCTGTTTCCAGAGCAATTACTGTTACAAAACGTTAACACGGGTACAAAAAAAGTTTAGCATTTCTCCCTGTGCATTGGCATAGCTCCCACCTTCCTCCTGCTGAGACTGACGTTTCTACTGGTTCATCAAACAGGCCATGCTGGTTTGAAGAAATAAGAGACTAGGAAAGAGGGAGGCCTTTGGCCTTGACATCCAAGTGATGGCTACTCATCAGGACATTTCCAACTAGGATGAAATTTGTATTGTACGTGAATAATTTTGCATAGCTGAGCTGCTGCCTTTCTCAGAACCTCTGGCCAGGTGTTGGTTAATAATATGCTACTGACAATTTTGCCCTAATAAAACAAAAAGCCTTCCTTGTCTGCCAGGAATACCACCTCCCACTCCATGCTTACAGGTCTGAAACTTCAAGGGGGAAGCATCAAAGCCACTGAAATTGAATAGCAGCAGTAAACTTAGTTCTATCTGCTCTGATTGGGTCTCTCCCACAGCCTGGGCACTGCTTACAGCTTGTTCAGGCTTTCTCTGAGCTGTTCTCCACTGCTGTCACTCCTGCTTTCTGCATGCTCACATGGATTAGCATGTGTGTGTGCAGGAGTTTGCTTCCATTCCGTTTCTCTGTTTTTCCTTCTATTCAATTTGCATGAGTAAGAATCTGTTAATGATGCCAAGCCGAAAGCTTCTGAACCTTTATATGTCCTCTGAAGATTCCCAGTCCTCTCTCATTGTTACATTTCCCAACATGTATAATGAATTTTGATGAAGGCAAAATTGCATTGACCTCAAGTCATTCTGTCTCTATAGAAATGTTCATCACTTACATGCCTTAATTTCAGAAGTAACCCAAGTAATACTGCTCAAAGCTTCTTTGAAATGCAAAAAGTTCTTTCAATAAAATCCTTGGAGAATTGATTTATTTTAATAGTAACAGATACTGATATGGACTAAGAGTCAGGTATGGCTCTCGCAAATGATTTTTAGAACACAGGGAAATAATTTAAGTAATACCTTGTGATAGCAGTGGCTTTGTGTAAAATTATCTCACATTTGCAGCCTATCACTAATATTAACTGCTCCCTATCACTGTTCTCCTCTGGCTTCTGAAAAGTAATTGCTACTACTATCTTAAAGAACAGAATATATTTTGGTATTATTATTTACCATTTTTTTCCTCATAATACATTTTTTTGTAAGCTTGGTACCTGAAGGACTTTAATACCAGGCAAATATATAATTTAAACCACATTCACAGATGCTGCTCTTGGAACTCATAGATTTGTTTTCCTACCAAGGAACCCTTGTTTCAGCGCTGCAGTGGGAACTCACTCCATTTCTTGGAGGAAAAGCATCCACATGGTCAAAACCATCACCACAATTGGCACTAATTGGGAGCCCCTGTGAAAGTTTGAGCAGAAACCAAGTTTTTAATAAGCAAGGAGCATGAAATGCCCACTCAACACCTTGTGCTGGGCTACTCCATGGCAGTGTTAGACACATTGTCATGGCAATTGGGAAAGTTTGCACCGCGGTGCTTTAGATAATTAGAAGACTTGATTCCCTGGCATTGCTATTCTGGAACCTTGCACCAAATTCTAATTTTTCTTAGCTCTATTTCTAAGAGGTAAGAAAGAAAAGCAATGTTCTGTTGTCGGAGATAACTACAGTACAAAATTCAGCAGTTGCAGTGCATTGGAGACTGCTAATTAAATAATCGATATCACCACTCAGTATTAATTAATGAGTTTCAACATCTATAGACTAATGAGCCCAATCAAACTTTCAGTCAATCCCTGCTGTGTCTCTCTTGTGTCCTGAAAATTATTCAGTCTTTTCCTTCCTATGAATTCTTTTCTTTTCAATTACTTCCCAGTAAAAGATTTTAAACATCAAAGTGCAGCAGATGTTTCAGGAGCATAGTGGACTACACAAGGATGATCTTCTGCACAAAATGCTCTGTGGGATGCAGCCACAGCAAGCTCTACTGCATTGGGTGTGCAAGTGAATTTACATGGCAGACTATCAGACCTGAAACCTCCTTTTCCCTTTCCCCCAGCCCTCAGTGTTGCTTCTCGTTCCATGAAAGAGGAATGCCATTGCTCCTGTGGAGAGTTCAACCAGTGACAAGATGGAACATGGCATTTCTAATACTGCCTGAACAGAGTCGAATGAAAGATGGGAAGATGCAACCAGCAATCCTCCACTGTGGTGTGGGAGGGCTGTCTGGGGAGAGTAGGGGAGGATTTAGACTGTATTTTACAAGAAATAGTGAGTGTAACTGACTGACTGGGAGATAGTTTTGGTTTTGTTGGCTGTATAAATATGCTTTTTTAAGCAGCTATTCAAGTACAAGCTTTTTAAAAGCATGTCTAACTATTCTTGGTTTGTTTGTGCATATGTGTGGCTAATAGCTCTTGGCAGACAGAAAAGGAAGCAGAAGAGCCATGTAAGTCCCGGAGTTCCCAGCCACCACACAACCTGCTATTCTTGTCTTGGGGATGTGGCACCCTCACCTTCTGGACAAGGCAGGGCCTTGGATCCCTTTAACAACAGCGTCTCCAAGCCCCCAGGTTTTCCCCACATCCTATTACACTGCCATATGCCCACAGAGACAGCCTGACCCTTAGTGATTTGTGTGCTCACATAGCTCAGACAGACCCTGCCTCCGAGAGGATCTGATCCCAAAATGTTCCTATATATGAGAAAACAAAGGGTCTGGGAACAGGAGAAATATAGCAGTTACTAAATTGATAACATAAACTGGTCATAGAAATAGAGTTTTGGTTAGGATATTTGAGAAGCTGTTAATAAATCAGGCATTTTTTTATTGCAATAGTTCTGTCATTTTACCCACTGTTTCCAGTCTTCCAGGGGCATGTCTGTGTACTTTAATAAATGTGTTGTAACAAAACGTACAACAGAATTTTTTTTCCCCTTAACAATATGAAGACCAATGTATGGAATAATATCTGATCATTTTTCTCCCCGCACCTGTGTTCATACTTCTCACATGAGTTGGCTGAAGTGAGTGCAGGAGATTTAGCTATCATTTGGTACATTAAACTCAATTAGAATGCACGGACTCTGCTCGGGGCAAGCCACACTGATTCACTGGTACTACACATCAGCTGACATTCGCCTTGCCTAGGCTGGTCTGGGAGGGAGATTTGGGGAGGGAAGCATAGACACAGGCTTTGTTTGGAGGCACTTTTATTCCTGAGAGTTGCCTCCAGGGTTTTATTTTTTCTCTTTGGTGCCATGGCACTGGTGCTGGATATTAATGCAGAGACAAGAAAACACCAGCACTTTGCATCAAATCCAATCAGTTGTGATTGGGTTCATGACAAGGGTCATGAAGATCAGCAGGAAAGTTGGGGTGGGTATAGAAGTGACTTAAACTAAAAGAGGGTAGATACAGACTAGATATAAGGAAGAAATATTTTACAGTGAAGGTGGTAAAACACTGGAACCGGTTGCCCAGAGAGGTGGTAGGTGCCCCATCCCTGGAAACATTTGAGGTGAGGTTGGACGGGGCTCTGAGCAACGTGATCCAGTTGAAGCTGTCCCTGTTCACTGCAGGGGGGTCGCAGTAGATGACCTCTAAAGGTCCCTTCCAACACAAAGCATTCTATGATTCTATTATTTCAATTTTTGCAGCTATATCTAGTTTCTTTTAGTTACCTGTAGTAGCCAGGGCAGGTGGTAAGCCTTTTAACTCTGCTTTGTCTTTAACAATAGTAATCATACATAAAATGCTGTGGTCCTTCTACAGCAATATAAAAATCAATCCAACAAAGTGTAAAATCAATGTTATAAAGCCAGATACTGTTCTAAATGAAGTTAATTGCAAAAGTGCTTTCTGTTGATTAAGTATAATGTTATTAACCCTTGGGCCCTACACATACACAAATAAAGATGATCTTGGCCCAGTATCAGTAACAGAGCTTAAGAAATTAAAAAATAATTTTTCTCTTCCCAAATAAGTCCTTGACTATATCTTGTGACTTTATATCATGAAATCAGATGGAAAAAAACTAGAACTTCATTAAATCATCCCCTCCTCCTGTGATGAGATCAGCTAAGAGGCAAAAAGCTGCATCAGGTGGAATGCACCTCTCCAATTGCAGGCAATAGGGCCCCACTGAACCCAGCCTCATGTCTCCTGCGCCTTGCAGTGTGCAATTGCCAGGCAGCTGGTGTGAGAGTGGGTCTGATGCTGCCCTAAATATATGCCAGAAATACCTAAACCTTTTCAGATCATTCTCAAGGTCTCTAGGACTATACATGTGCCCTATAACTATTTTTGTCCTGCCTAGCCCCTCCAGCTTTAATCTATTTATTTTCAGGCCCTGCAGCAAATTTGGTTAGGAATAGTCTCAGTGATGTTTCTCCTGACCAACTAACTTCAGTGACATGAGCACTTTTCAGCCTCTTGGTTCTGGGCTATCCACCAGGGCAGCCCAGTCCTGCTGTAGCTCTCCAGCTTGCCTGCTCTCCTGGCAGTAAATACACTGCTGCTCCCATGCAGCTTGGGAGCACTGGACTTGTTACTAAAAGCACTATATTGTCTTTTTTCCTAAGCAATTCCACTCAGTGTCTACTTTTTCTGAAAAAATTTATCCCAATGAAATCCAAAAAACTGTACTAACCAGAAGAGGCCTAATTAAATAGACAACATGCAAACTTTCAGGAGACACAGAGAGAGGTTTTTAAGTGAGAGGTGCTCAATCCAAAATTAATTGTACCTGACCGCTGTTTATAGAGGTGTGATTAAGCCCAGATAATGCAAATAATCATAAATCAAAATTTTGGAAAAGAGTGAACAGCAGG
>NW_009260493.1:9645922-9654361 GCF_000687185.1 Egretta garzetta | reverse complement strand
ACCATTCAATGCAATACAGGATCAGATCTGTGCAATATGAAAGGCAGGAAACCTGGACTGTTCTGTAGCCCACCATCATCATAGCAAAACGAACTGGATGCTATGATTTCATTAACAACGTTTTGATTAACAAAATTATCAAAACTCCTTAACATATCTAAAAGAAAACATTTACTAGCAGCAGTTATCAATCCACATTACGCAGACAGTATACGGCAAGAGTGGGAACACTTGCTGTGCTGGCTGCCTCCTGTTCTGCCCTTCTGGTTGGTGTGGATCCCATCCTCCTTCCTCGTCCTGTCTGGACGACTGTTGCAGTTCCCCAACAAGTATTTATAAACCCAAGTGAGGCTGCAAATCCAGAACTGGTATCAATGAGCATGGCAGTAGGACTGCAAATAAAAACTGGGTTGTTTCCTATTGCACTGTGTGTATGCAGTTGCTTACCCATACATGGGACACAAGATGAGAAATTCAGGCAACAGGTAAGAGCTGAATAACTGTGGTCTTCCAAGCAATGGCATGTGAAATGGATTAATGGGAAAATGGCAGACATTGCCAAGCTTAGATGTGCAGGATAACACTTCAAGTGTTTGTTCCTTCCAGGGAAAATGAGATTCCCCTGCAGTGCTGATAAAACTGGTAATTTCCGATTGTATTCCTGACCCAGCAAAAATGGTAGAGTGCTTGTGACAGTGCTCGCTGCTGGACAGCAGTAACACCAATCACAAACCATGTACCATGGTCTGCAGCCCCTTCAAAACTGCAATTCCTATTTGTAGGCTTCCTAGATTTGCCAGGTCTGAGATGTTTGGGAGTGCTTAAGGTTTAGCTGTTCTAAGCAAGAACAACCTGATCTGGCTCTAGCTTTCCCTGCTGCCAGGAGGGGTGGTCGTTAGGGGATCTCTTGTATCATTAAATGCTTATTAAGGTATGGTTAATTGGTAACTCTTTTCTTCTCCCAGTTCTCTTTTCTTGTGTCCCTCTGGCAGTAGGGCTACAGTACAAATATTAACACGTATGAAGAAACAGTCTTGTAAGAACAAAACTAAACTAATTTATTGGGACTGTATCTGTGAAATTGCTTTCCAAAGCAGGTTAGCAGCCTTGACAATTCCCAGAGACGCAATGACTGACTTAGATCAGAACTGAAAGGCACATCCTATGAGACACATTCAGCATTAGGATTCCGTTCCCTCCAGTTCTTCCCCCAAGAATAGCTGTTAAGCTTTCCAAGAAAAAACACATTGTGTTTCTTGTCTTTTGAAAGTGGGAAGCGAAGAAAGAGTTGGAGGATTTAGGATTGCTCCTGTACTAGATTTAGGATTATGATTTGTTTATCTGTTAGAAATTTATGTATTTTTTGAAAAGAAAGGAGAAAATTCCCAAATTAAATTAGACATTATTTTATCCTGGAGAATATTGTGCTATTGATGTGATGAGTGTCTGAAGATAGCTGGAAAATATACAGTTATTGAAAGTGTTATAAGCACATAAATAAAACACCAATCTGCTTGGTGACAAAGCTTGCATTTGGTTTCACAGCCATGTTTGACTGTGGGAATTCCAGGGTGGCTGTGAGGGAAGGAGGCGTTGACTTTTTTTCTCCACTGAGTGCCAAATATGAGAAATACAAACATTAAACAGTAAATCAAATATTGAAAAAATAAATAAATATGGAACAGATGGGCAAAAGATGTGTCCAGCTGGCTCGTGACACTAATTTTTTCTCATTTGAGCAATAGCCGCAGGCAAAGTGGGTTGGGTATTGTGCTGAAGCCGTATTTTCCAATGTCACATTTCATCCACTTTCTCCCACAGGCTTTTTAGAAAAATCAGAGGGAGAGTTTCTCTGCTACAGTTTTATGCAGTTAAGTAGATAGGGTCTTTCCCACATCTTGCTTGCTTATGAGAAAGGTAAGTGTCAGGACCCACTGCACCATTGGTGACTTGCACATATTATCATCATCATCGTCATCATCATTTGTGGGCTGCACAACTCTGTGCCCTGTATCATGAGCCTATTGACAGTTCATGAATTCTGCAAACCCATGATCATGTGCACACCCTCAGCTTTCAGCAGACATCACACAGACCTTCTTTCAGCACGTTAGCAGGCAAACACACTCACCAGGCAGTCACTGGGGCATCTCTTTGAGGAAGAGTCTCCTTCTCTCTGTTGGCGGTACATGTGTTTGGAGAGCTAGAGAGTTCTGAAGGCAACAACTTCAGAACGCTGTGGCTTTGACAAAGCCTTGGAGTAAAACTAGCATTTCAAGTTCTGAAGTATAAATACTGTGAATCAAATTATTCACACTATTTCTGTGGCAGATTACACAGCATTACGCAGGAGGGCAAAGAACTACTTTAGAAAGACCAGCTATTTTTAGTTCATGGTCCTGTATAGACCACTACCAATTATAATTCCACTTCATTTTTTTTAGCCCATTTTCAAAAAGCAAAATGGTATGAAATCTAGATTCTCATTCCAAATGCAGCTAAGTAAATATGGTGCAACTGATACTAACATTTGGCCTAGTAGTCCCAGGAATGAATGGGATGGTCCTAGTAAGTATGTGATCTGATTTATTGACCCCAAGTACAATCACTACGAAACAGTTTATTCTGATGAAACCTTTTCTTGTGTATAGAGGAAGGGAAAACAAACACTCTAATTATTCTCATGACATTTGAAAATGTCACTCTATTTTTTTTTCTCAAGAAAGGTAAAACATGATATACTGCAGAGATTCCTTCCAACCTAAATTATTCTATGATATCATGATCTGTATATTAACAAAGATCCTGGGGAATGAAATTAAGAATGAAAAATATAAGGTCGACAGTAAGAAAACACAACTACAGTGCAAGAATTGCCCACTGCAGTGCCCATCTCTGGCATGTTCACTTCCTTCATCTCTTACCTTAATTTAAAATGTGGTTTGTGTTTGGCTTGATCAACAACTGAAAAGTATGGTCTTTATCAAAAGTGTTAATTGATTAACCTTCTATTAAATTAACACCTGAAGGCCAGATACGCTGAGTGACAATAACAGAAAAAGATTTGGAGACAGACATGGTGCATATGACTTCAGAGCAGGTGTAGCAAAGGCACTAAAAATACAGACATGAGCAGACCACAAGGGCCGTGGCAGTCACTCTGCACTGGTGAAGAAGCACTCCTAAAACCACTTCTTCCTTGCTGTCTCCGCTAAGCGTGAATATACAGCAGGCGACTCATGCAAAAACCACCAATGCTTTTGACTTCATAAATACCCACTTTGGCCTCTTTCCTATGAGCTGACACTGATCCAACCTTCATTGGCCTGTGGTGAAGTCAAACCAGCACTCCAAGATGAGGAGCACTCAGCCCACAGCCTATGATTCAAATCCAGCCCTTGAGAAAATTCATCATCTGGCCCGTTGGTCCTCTTTCCAGCTGCTTCCTTTAGACATTCATCTTCAGGCTGAATTAATCTGGCAGATGTAACATCTTGCTCCCAGTCACCATTTTCCCTCAGCAGCCTTTCATGTATCACGCTGGGGTGCGTATGTGGGGCAGGGGCTACACAGCACGTGTAAAGCTGTGCTTCCCTACGCTAAATCCCTGGAGTTTCCCAACCCGATATCCTGTTCCTGCATTTCGACTTTTTGCTGGGAATCCTGTCTACCTGTCACTAGCTGACCAGCTGACAGACCTATCTTAGACTGTGTTAAGCACAAAGCTTTCATCCATCCTTTAAACATTTCATGTCTTTTGGTGGCATTTAGGCATTAAAAATAGGTAGAGACAATGCACTAAACCTGTGAAGAGAATATATGTAGGGGAGAAAAAAAAAAAAACAAAGAAAACAAGATGTACAAATGCACAAAGTCAAAATGAGTCATCACTTATTTTTCTTGCTAATAAAAATAGTGCTTTTAAGATTTATGACTGCACAAAGTGATGTCATGCTTATGGGGTTCTGCCTGCTCCCCAATATGTACATAGTAATAAATCCACAACTTCAGTTTTGGGATTTACTTTGCACTCTGAATCAAACCGTGCTCAGTTTTAATTTCTGAGTTTATGCTTTACAGTCACACTGAGCAACTGGTCATTTAAAAAAAAAAAAAGAATAACAGTGTCAGTTACTCTGCAAAAGGGGTAGGAAAAAACACCTCGGTGTTATTTTAAAAATCTGTTTCCTATCAACTTCTAGTTCAAAAGTATATGTAAAAATTACTTTTCTATTATATTTATGGACAAAATCATGGAGTCTTATATTTACTTCTAAACCTACAGCAATAAATTCTACTTCACAGAGTGAAGTTTATTTTCCTATTGAGGTATCAACTTTTACACTTCTGGTTTGCTTTGAAACATTTACATCTGTTTGTTTCATATTTTCTCAGGCTGTTTCAACTACATTTTTCAAAACTTCTACTGCCAGAATATCTGGGAATGGCTTCTTGCATTGACATAGCGTCTTTCTCTTTACAGTCTCATCATCAGACAAGTCAAATGATCCTCTGTGCATTTCTTGGAGGATTACATTTTCTCACAGCAAGGTAAGCTCACCTCTGTCTGTGGCAATGCCCGTTATACAGCACAGGTCTCTGCTGCCTCTGCTAGCAAATTGCAATGAAGACCACATCCTTCCAGGTTCACTGCCTTGATTGTACTTTACCATACGTCCTGCATCAGAAATTTGGGTTGTGTGGTCTCCCTCGTATTTCCCAGTGGTGTTTTGTTGGCAAAGATGGATGACTCCTGGAGGAGGGCTCCCTACAGGGAACAGCTACAGGCCTTTCAAGTCATCATAGGTGGGGAACTTCCTGGTGAATCTCTTCAGAGGCTCATCAAAAGAAAATGGTGCAACCTCGTCAAGAACAGTAACATTAGTGTAAGCATGGTAATCCAGAGCAGTCTCAGGCACAGAGAGTACTGCCTTCTGAAAGACAGCAGATGATAGAGGAAGACATGAGTGTGAAGAGCAGGAGGGCTTCCCTGTGTAGGTGGCCATTGATATCCATAGGCTGCCATAAATCCACAGTGAGATGAACACTAAACAGGCATTTAATCTGAGCTTGAGTTATCACATATCATGGATAGCTTTTTCCATGGATTGCGCATCCTTTGAGTTATGAGGTGCAAGCAGTGCTGCAGGTATGTCCTTTGTATCCCCACTGGAAAGTCCCTTGGCTGTGAGGATGTCCAGGTTTCACATGGATCAGGCAGTGCTCAGGCAGCAAAAGCTTTTAGGCTCAGGTTATGTTTTGCTGGATTCAGTCCCATTGCCATACCGCAGCACCTGGGAGCACTTGGAAGTGGAAGAGGTCACCATCTGAACAGCCACTTGTACTGCTGACCTGTGTGTTGTGGAACGGCTGTAATACAGTGTTTCCCGTTGGAAAGTATCTTGAGACACAGACTGCTTACAGGTGAGATTAGCTTGCCTTATGATAAAAATCCCTGCTGGGGACTCTGTTTCCTGCAGAAGAATCCACCTAGCAGGACATTCATGCAGTAGGATGTCACGGCACCAGGCTTCAAAACAAAATTACAGCAATAACATGGCAGTCATTACAGGAACTGCTCAAAATGCTTTGGTGTCATGTAATTACAGCATGGAATGGTCAAATAGTTTAATGCTGTAATTCCAGTCATTTTGTGAAGTGACTGGCATTTGTAGTCATTGGGCAACATACAGAGTACAAGCACATTGCAAACACAACCATTTCATGAAATTGCTGTTCCGCTCCCTCAGTTGAGGCAAGCCTGATCGTTCCCATGGGCTGCAAGCAAGCAATTCCCTGCTGTTGTTCCTGTGGGTACCACCCGTACTGCCACTGAGCAAAATGTGGGCCCTCTGTAAGAGCCCAGGCTAACTGGTGGTGCTACTAATTTGTTCCAGTTCCAATGATCTAAGACCAGGGCCTTTCCCCAGAGCCCTCATGAAGCTGTGACTCACCAATACTGAGTCGTCATCCTTCCTCTTAAAAACACAAAGAAAACTTATGTATGCCTACATCCTATGTAGCAAGCAGAGGTTTTTGGTGGTCACAGAAAGCTGCAGACATCTGATCTTTCAAGTGGCCACAGAGATCTGTGCATTATATCCTAACAGAACTGCCTGTGTTCAATGACAGTTTTGGTAGCAGACTGTGTCAGTAGTGGTGGTTCTTAGCTTGAAGACTTGCAGGTATGCCTCCAGATAAGCTAAAGGAGATTTTGCCAGTTAGAAGCACCTACACTGAGAATGCATACATGATCAAACACCCACAGAAGAGGAGTTTTGTTCTCTGCCATTAACGTGCTTCAAGATACGCTTTCATCACTGAGCCTCCTCTTCCTCTCTGTTGGTGTGCTTATTCCTTGACGGCATCCTGAGTTACCCATTCAAGATAATGAAGCATCATCATGGGAAAAGATTGAGAATAATCAACAGACCAGGTGCTGCGAAAAATCAAGCACTGCCTGGGCTGTCCTTTGGGAATCAGCTTAAGCTCCCTGCAGCCACATGCACTAAGTCTTTTGGATTTACCGTGGAGTACAAAATTCTCAAGTACACAGGAACCTACTCTTTATTCATATAAAACCTCTGAGTCAGGAACTGGATGAAATCCTCAGTGACTGGTGTTCCTCAGGACAGAGCCAGCTGCGCATGGAGGGATGGGGGCAGGATGCCTCAGGTAGATTCTTTTTTGCTCATCAAATTGACTTACCTGTCAGTGATGATTTTACTGTGGTCAGCTGCAAAAAAATTTAAACACGGCACAACATAATAAGGCATATACAGAGTTACTCCTTTCTTCCTCATTTTGTGAAACAGATTATAAAAATTTAAAATCAATCTGTTCCAATTTGACCTATTATAACTGCATTTGAATAGAATGCTAAATACTGGAAGAATTCCTCAGACTTGGATCTGTATTGGTAGTCCTCAACAGGACATTCATTTAGAGGAATTTAGGAGCCTAACTGAAGTTTTCTAAAGTTCAACTGACATTAAGGACTAAGACAATATAGATACCATGATATTGGTGGTATGTGTTTTCTACTTCTAGTGCCACTCTTACAGTGGTTAAAGGAAGAAAAAAGAACGTTGGAAGAATAAAATATTCACTGCTATGGCAAACTTAAAAGAAATTTTTTTTTCCACAGATATAAGCATATCTCATGCAGCGCATAAAGGACATTTTTCTATACAAAAAGTAGTTCACATATGCATACACTGGAAAAGTCATAACTTGGAATGGTGCCAAGAGATTTTACATTATTTTGCTATTATAAAATGAAGGAGATGATACAAACCCCCGCATTGCTATTTTACTTGTGATAAGGTTTTACAGCCCTTTAAAATGAAAAGCACTGAGGGAAAACTATATCATTTATATTAGCCACGATATAAAGCATCACAAAAAGTGTAACATGAAAAAGCAGTGATTTATTCACTGTATTAAACACTAACCAGCATAATCAGCTGCATGTTTTAAATCACAAGGTAATTTCAAGTATTTAAATCAATGGGATCTGATTAAATCTACAAAATCAAGAAATCAAAAGCAATGACTAAAAAGTAATCAGCAACTCATCTCCCCATTCTTAAATATTAGAGCAATACACTCTAAGAAACTGAATCATGCACTAAAGTGTGTTTCATCTCACGGTACCGAGCCTGAGACCTACAATTACCTTAAACACCCAAAATAGCTGAATATTTAAAGAATACATAGACACTTTGTAAAGGATAATCTATTTTAAGTATGCCTTCAGCTAGATGGTATGCAATAGATGTAGACAATTTCCTTCAGCTGATAGAAAACATGACCCCCACAGATTGCGATGCACGTAAAAACCCTCTCCGGTATTCTTTCATCTACTATACAGCTCAGTCTTTTCATATTTTATTTGAAGGCCATAAACATTTTCAATCATTTCTTTAGTTACAGGATTGCCCACGTAGCTCCAAGTTTATGCTGAACATATATTAGCTGCGGCTGTGGTTAACAAGGGGCTACAAGAGGAAGTGGTGAAAAACTGACTACGTGCCAGACCTCTGCAGACCGTATGAGACCACGCAGCCCCGTGGGACCTGACAGTGCATGCATTTCAGAAGGTGTGTTAGGTTGCAATTTGATGTATTTTGAATTTACATGTTTTACCATTTTTCAGCTATTTCCTCATGAGCTGCTATCACCTCAGTCAGAGTATTTCTGCTCTTGTAAGCAACTGTGTGCTGTCTTGAGCAGACTCTTGTGTGACCTCTTGCCAACCCTCCTTATTCCCTTCCCTGGAACAAACCTCCTCCTCAGCATAAAAACTGAATCATGAGGATGCATAGAGATCAAATCTGGCCAAATCTTCTGGTCCCCTCTTTATATTTCTTGTTGCTGATACATTGCTGTATACTTATCTCAGGCATATTTATTCCACCTCTTACTTAACACTTTCAA
>NW_009260493.1:9637307-9645877 GCF_000687185.1 Egretta garzetta | reverse complement strand
ATTACAAACACTGGAAGCAATAATGAGGGTGGAATGGAGGCAGAGCCAATGGTGGTAAATACAAAGTTGGTGAAGGAGTCTGGAGTGCTCAAGGGTTTGAAAACAAATGTTTGCAGGCAAAGATTCAATCACAATCTATCTGGACCTTCAGCCACATCACAAAGGAGAAATGCTTACAGAAAATCTTTAAGCCATCCCAAAAAAAGAATATTTAAGAACACAGAGAGAGCTTACAGGACAGGGGAAAGGACTGATAAGAAAACTGGGACACCAGGCCAAAGGCTGGGTGAATAAGGGGAATGGGAATGACCCAGCCTGAGGTGGAAACAAGACTGATTTTAAGTCAGGGAGCCCATAAAGTCTACAGCCTGTTGGGCCATGAAAGCATATATCCAGTTGAAAATGCTTTTACTTAGTTTGTTAGACTAAGAAATTATGAAGCTTTAGCCCAAGAACCATTTTGGCAGGGTCTGCTAATGCACAAAATATCTAAGTGCACCTAGCTTTAAGACAGCACTTAAACAGTTATTAAAAGAGTGTGTGATGTGATTGCCTGAGACTGCAGGCAAAGCAGAGGACTGGCCTCCGTGAATCAGGAGGTCTGCTCTGGCTTCGTATTCCCACGGGAAATCTACTCCGTAAGAAAACTAACGTTTTGAAATTATGCGTTTAGAGAAAGCTACGAGGTTGAAATCCTCCCTGTAAAAAGCAGCATTTCCTGCTGGTCTTCTGGGATGGCAAAAGGAGCAGCAGAGCCAGCTCTGCAGAGCAATATTGTCTTCATCTCTGAGGTGCTTAGCCAGGTCCCAGCTTATCTCTGGGCTTTACCAGTCTCTGGTAAAAGTATATGAGCGTACTAATTGCCATCCTATCCTGAAAAGCAGAGATCCTGGCAATTTGTCCTAGTAATCATGTAACAAGCATAGTCTCAGCCCCTTATTGCAAATTCTAGTCTCTGGCAAGTCTGTGATATGTAGGTGACAAAAAAATTCCTTCTTATTTTCCCTTATTCTTTTTACATAAGCTGAGAAGGAAAGATTGATGCAATTGTGCATTGGTAAAGAATAATAATTAGGGATGCAAGAGAGATCTGGTTGCTGAAATTGGTGACATGGCTTAAAAGAAAACCTGAATGGTTTGTTTCAGTTTCTCATTAAGAAGCTGTTCAGCCAGAAGTGGCATTCTCGAGACATTGTACTTTTGCAGGTGTTTGCACAGGTTAGTAGAAAAATGAAATAGATTTTAAAATCACATCAACATGAAACCAGGGAGCTGAAAGAGACAAACTAGACAAGTCAGAGAACAAATATGATGAGTGTCTATTTGAATAAATAGCAAACCCACATCTTCTACAAATTTTTTGCTGTGGATTTAGATCCAGACTTTGATTCACAGGTAAAATGTCAGTGGTTGGATTGCTATATAAAAAAGATTAAATCTCCCTGTACAAGTACCTACAGTTATCTTTTGGCACCATTCTTGGTTTTCATTTTGCCTGTACTGGAAGCTGGAATGCAGATGATGGAAGCTGATGGTGTTAGAGACTGTGAGAAGAAGGTTTAGTGCATACACACACGTAGGCACACACAGGCACACACATATACATGCACATACATACACCCCAGTTCGCATGGGATTCACAGTGGTCAGCAAAGAAGCACTGAATTTCCTCTCACTTCTTCAGTACTGTTTCACAGACAAAAATGTACAGACTTATGGAAAACACTGATTTTGAAAAAAAATATTGAGATGAGTGAGTGTACTGCATTAACATAGGACCTTTCTCTGCGTTTTATAAAATATGGAAGAGTTTATAGGTTTCTAATAAAACGTAGATTTTTTTAAAGAGAAAAAAAAAGAAAGACTGTCTATACGGTTAAACTTGTCAATGTTCCACAGATTATCCAGATGATTTAGGTTTAACTGGTGTGCCTGTATGTCCTATGGATTGGCACAACAAACTTCAACTCAGATGATCGATGCACAGGTGTGCATAGGACTGTAGAAAAAGGGATAAGAACTTGCACGATTTTGGTTTTTGGTATGGGTCAAGCTATGGTCTTCCAACCAAGGAAGAACAAAGGGAATCATTATAGTTTTCTCTGGAGAACAGGGGCATTCAAGTTAGTTTTATTTTATCTGACATTTTTGTGTTGCTGTGTTATGACTGATCTATATCACAATTCCATATTCATTAATTCATTACCTTCCTGACATTTTTCTGTATTATACTTTCCATTTTCTCCCTTTTTAAGTCCTAGTTCTTTCTTAATCACTATCCATCATTAGCTGGACTAAATACTAAGTAGTGCCACAAAACTTGCACTGGAAGGCTTTGTTTGATGAAAAATGGAGCACAACTGAGGAGTAGAATTGCAGATCTAGTTGCTTGGGTGCATTTGCTGGATATAGGAAACAGCACTGGCTGAAATCACCAGAATGTATTTGAAACAGTTCATTTTAACCAGATCATCCTGCTGGGCTTGAACATTGTTCATTTGATGGTCACTGAATAGGAGAAGTAAGAAGGGAAGGCTGGAAGGAGCAACCTTGCTTTAATTGCTCCCTATGGCTACTCAGCCTCTCATACTGGGGTGTCTAGCAATGTTGTTTGGCTCAGTGTTGTGATGCTGGAAAGGCAGTCTAAAAGCTAAATATGAACATGGCAACACTGCTAAAAGGCTTTCATGTTTCAGAATAATTTACAAGGAAGTGAAATAGCTGGTGATATCCTTGCAAATCATCCCATACGATATTTCACATAGCCCAAGCGAAAGGGAAAACAGAAAATAATTACAATGAGATAAATTTGCATTTAAATGCTTCATCAGTGCTTTCTCCCATTCTTCTTCTGTTCTTACCTTCAATGAAAGTTAAGGTTTTGATAATGGTTGTTACAATGGAAGTTGTCCTTTACATCTTGGTTTATGACGTTCATCACATTTTAATGCTGCAAGTAATAAAAGTCCCTTTTTACTGATCTTCTTCTTTGGCGAACGTGACTGCAGAAACGTCCCCCTTTTCCTTGCTGAACTATGTATTGGAACCACATTTGATCACTGAGGGGTCCACTTTGTAAACTCTCGTTGCAGCTTCTCAGCTGTGCCACAGCCTATGGAGGAGACAAACAGCCATTACTACAATTACTCGTGCAAAGGCAGCACAAAAATACAATTCCAAGTATAACCAAACATTTTCATATCATGTCATGCAGATTGTAGAGAATTAAGAAAATAAAAAGTATTTTAAATATGAAAGCAAATCCTCGCACTGCTGTAATTGTTACATGAACATTAATCACAGAAGAGAGATTGAAGAAGTCAAATAGACAGACCTGATGGGTTTCAGTATGGACTTGTATTTACTGGATGCATCTTCCTGGTTTACCTTAAACGGGAGATTCACATAAACTTAGTACCTCCTGGCCTTAAAACGATGACTTTGTGAAACTTCAAGTGGTATTTTTGGGTGTGTATCAGAACCTGCATGCCAGCCTTTCAAATTTTGCTGAGGATCAACAAACTAGAAGAAATAATTTCACAATTACAGCCTAGAATAATTCTCCATGACATTTGCAAACCCAGATTTCCTCTTCCATTTATTGAAGAAAGTTCATTCATACATTTTTCAACAGCTGGAAAAACAGTCAAGTATTTTACTCTGGCTATTGCTGATGAAAGATAAGCATTTTTTACCTGTACTTTCTCCTTCTCCATCCAGTCCTGACCTTTTAAACAGATGTTGAGATGAAAAAGCTGGGAGGAAAGTGCTCTCTGGAAGCCTGGGTACCAGCAGAGTACCCATCAGCTCACTAAACACCAGTTTGGACACAACATGTAGACTGCTGTAGCTGTGCTAGAAAAGATGATATATAGTCTGCCAATGCCTGTTGTGGCAGGGGGATGCATGGCCGAAGGGGAGTGGGACGTGCCACCGGCAGAGGAGCTGCTGCAGTGAGGGACAGCAGGGACACCCGAGGTGCAGGTGCGGGCATGGGGTTCTCTCCTGTGCAAGGAGAGAGCTCTCACCATGCGCAGTTCCTCCATCCTTTTTTGCTTGCAACGTATAAATTGCATGTATGTGTTGCTCTGATGTTTTAGGTTCTGCACATTGAACATAAAAGAGCAGTCCCTGCCTGTTGCATTTATCTGTTTAACAGATAGTTAGAGGGTCTATAGAAGATGCGCCGTACAAGTCACACAACTCTTCCCAACACTCTATGGCAAAAAAAAAGCTGAAAAAAATGATAGGAAGAGAGCAGGGCAAATCAAAAGGCACACTGATGTTCTGTATCCCCCAGTAAAGAATTACACAGAAATGCCCAGATGGTTCCAGAAAATACTTCTATTCAAACAGTAGCTAAAAATGGAGGGGCCTATTATTATAGGCTAAAAAGTTGCTTCTAGAAGTAGCTTGGATTATGTTGAATTGAGGGTTAAAGTAGATATGACAAATTGACCATAAAAAGTTTGGGATGTGTCTACCCATTTAATCAACAGCCTCAGCTCTAATAGAGACACATCCTGGATGTCTTTAAAAGCTCATATTAAAAATTTTTGTTGTAAAGGGAAGACCCAGAGAAATAGCATAGAACAAGGCAGGGGGAAAGACGACTCACCTTGAGAGAAAATTACTGTCTTGTACAAAACCTTTTCAAATCCAGCGACAATATTCTCCTTTAAATGACAGTGCACCATATTGATCAATAGAGAATTGAAAATGCTACAGTAATAAGAGACAAAGTACAATTTAGCACAATAGGAGCAGACAGGAAATTGCAGATCTTCACAAATTGGCTAAGGAGCTGTATTATTTAACTAACAGGCAAGGAATTCCATTGCAGTAATGAATTACAGAGAATAACTCTGAGAAGTACTAGAGAAACAGAAGTAGCAAAAGCTTCCTAACCCTGTAAAACTTCTATTTTCCATGAGAGAAAAAGAGAGACATCTAGTTTTCTATCAGCCGTGTTTGTGTTGTGAATAGAGAGGGTTAATTTATAGACTTCATATATCCTTCATTTGATCCTGGCAGTGCTCTACAGCATCTGAGATTTTTTTTGTCTCGTCCCAAACTATATTCACCACAATGCTGGTTTTTAAGTTCAATATGCAAATTATTCTTTCATACTTGGCTCATGAGCATTGAAGAAAGCCCCAGTCAATGAGGGTAGCTTGCTGAGTGAGAAATGTAGGATCAAATCTCTTCCACGCTTCAAAAAATGGCATTCAAACACCATATGAAGTGGTATATGAAATATGCTTGATGTATCTTTCTTTAAACCTTGAATAACTCTTCTTTTTTGTTTTTGAATTTTTAACTGGGTTAAGCTGGTTTGCTTTGCTTTCAGTCATGACACCAACTTTCTCTCTTAATGACCCACCGTGAAGGTGGGGCTGTGTTTCACTAGGTGTTCGAAAGTGCTGTTGCTGAAATGGGGCTGCATTAATAACATTTTTTTCAAGAAAATGTCTTTCCATTATGTTATCTGAAAGACAGATGCGAGCCAGAATTCCATTCTTCTCTCCCCAAACACAATCTGCTTTTAAGCTGCAAATCAATCCAACATGCCTCAGATGTCTGCCTCCAGCTGACTTCTCCCTTTAAACGTAAACAGTGCAGATTCCCAAGGCCTGTTACTCTGACAACCCTATAATGCCATCCTTTTGACTGTCCAAGCTCTGTAAATCTTCATTCCATCACAGCTTGAAACAGACCATTCTATTTTCACTGCTCAAGATATGGGAACCTATGAAGACAGCTTCTGTGGTAAACTCATCCGATTATAAAATTGTTTCAATATGATCTAAACACCAATTAATGACATAGACAAATTGCAGTTTTTAACATTTTATTTGCAATATAATTACTCAGTGCTCTTTCATATCGGCAAGTTGGGAGGAAAACCCCATCAATTTCAGTGGTGACTCAGGCTGAAAAATGGATGGCCTGGTACAAGCACAGATAAATACGTGCATGCGTGTGTGACACATTAGGAATCTGACAGATGGCCTTTTAGCATCTTTAAGTATCTAACAATATGAACAGCAAGCACTTTCAAAGTGCCGTGAAGCAAATCACCAAATTGTGACATATGGAAAAACATGCAGGAGAATATCTGCTTAATGAAGCCAAATGTTTACCATTTTGAACATGATAGCGTTTCTTTTTTAGCCATGATTTCAAAAATCCCAATGCCCTGCCATAAAGCAGTGAGATATCCATTCTTCTTAGAAATTGTAACCTACAAAAATGCCATTACTTTTCATGATAATTAGCAATCACAGGCTATACATCCAGAGGTTTATTTTTCTTTAGAGGAGAAAGAGAAGGATTAATAATTTGATTTGTCGGAAGCAAGAGTGCTTCTTTCAGTCTTAAAAACAATGTAAAGAGAACACAGTTTATTTTAAAAGGGGCTAAACACATGTCTTGCAAGCAGCAAACATGATGTGCTGTTTCCATAGAAACAGAGGTTGGTATTATTAAAAGAAGTCAGCCATTCCGTGGCTGGTTCTCCTGAGGGACCCTCATTTACAGCTAGTATCGGGTAAACTGGGTGAGTGAGTTTTACCACCTGTTGTTAAAGATCATTAGATATGCCTGTTTAAAGCTTTATTAACTCTGTGCTAATTCATTAAGAAACTGTGAGGAAAAACATTACCCCCTACCTATGGGTTCCTCTGGAGTATTCTTTTTTACATTAAAAATCAAACCCAAAGCTTCCTTTAACCGAGTTGATCATGAAGGATGCTACTTGCCACTATCCTGAAAGAAGAACAGAGAAATAATTTTGGCTCCATTGCACAACCAAAAATATTTGCCTCCTGTTGAAGCCTTGAAAGGCTGAATAGAGACAGCAAGAGGAAACTTCTGAAATTAGAAGAATTGAGTGGTACCAAGAAGACAAGACGTTATTTCAGAAAGTTACTGAAGCTTTAAAGTTAAAATTATACATACAGCTACCTACCTGCTCATATCTCCTGTGGTTAATCCAGCTTCTTAATGCCATCAGATACTTCTAGATGTGATAAAGCTGCAGTCTTTATTTTTGTCTGATTTCTATACACTGATGTTGTTAAAGTCATTGCTGCTTGTGGCCTTAGCAGCTTTCAGTACTGACAGAGTAAATGGCACATGGGGTAAGGTATGAAAAAGAGCTCCCCATCTCCATGCTCTGAACACAATATGTTAGGTGCTAAAAAGCCAGCTAATCATGTCATAACATCATGTTGTCCTACATAAAAAGTATAAGGCTGGTTTAGTAAGAGGGGGCTGGAGCTGTACATGTTTCATTACCACTTTTCTTTCAATTTTGAAGCACAACTTCTCTGTATCTTCTACAAATCCAAAACGAAGCTCCCCATTTTTTCACTTCCACCTGAGGCCATCAGAAATAGTGAGCTTGGTAAACCAGACATTTTTACAAACTATGGACTTTACCACAGGAGGAAGCTGAGCTACTTTTGCCCAATACAGGAAGCTCACAGCCATCGTGCTCTGGCTACTGTTTCAGGATCTGCATGTAATCCAGATACAAATGTTTTGAAAGGCTTGATATAAAACACAGGTCTAGGCTCAGTGATATAAAAACATCTTAAAGCCAGTGCGGGACACTTACCAAACTACAATACTCCTTTGGTTCCCTATTTTTTTGGCCAGCTTAAGTGATGCTTTTTTATTAATTCCTCTAGGGCAGGAGGGGTCAGCAGCACTCTCAGCACACTGTGGTGCATGGACTTCATATCTTGATGTTGCTTCTGGAAGCTTCGTTCCAGTGTGTTTCAAGAAGAGGAAGAGCAGCTTTGAAGTATCTGCTACAGATACCAGATTATCACTAGTTTTCTGTTTGCTGTCACAGCTTGAAAATGAAATTCATAGAAAGACAAATTAATTACGTGTTTCCAAGTTTCTGCTTTTCAGTGGCAAACCGAAGGTTGAAGTGCATGCCGGAAGGGCATAGATGGTTATTTGTCTTCTCTTCCTCTTTTGTCCTAAAAGAGCCTCTCTTTTCCATCAGTTTCCCAGGGCACTTAGCCAACACTGTTCCAAAAGCTGCCTGTTGCAGCAGGAGTCATCTTTTAAGTCCTTATGCATCAGCATGACAACCTCAAAAGTGAACCACACTGAGCTCTTCAAAATGTTAATTAAAGTTGACAAAGGCCAAAGCCTGGGTATGCTGATGGGAAATGGTAAAGCTTTCAATGCAAAAGGATTCAGGTAGCTAATGTAACTGTGGGAAGAAGCTGAGACCTGCCCTTGCTCTGCATTATAAAGTCTGCCCAGGCTGGAGTAGGTCAGTGAGTTTTGCATGGCTGTCCGCTGTACCCGCTGGTTCCTGCTCTGAGACTGCCAGGTGTGGGTCAGAGGGATGAACAACAGAAGTGAGTGTCTTTCAGGGAGCAAGAAGAGGGCTAGTTACCAGAAAACACCTACTTGCTTGCTGTAAGGTATGCAAGCTGAGGTCAAATCTAAGTTCAGACAAATGCCAGCCTGAAAAAACAATATAACATGTTGACAAAAGAGAAAAAGAAGGTGAGCAAGCTGCAGTAGTTTGGGAAGAGATAAGT
>NW_009260493.1:9635354-9637252 GCF_000687185.1 Egretta garzetta | reverse complement strand
AAATTGGGATTAACTGTGTGTACCTGAGACAGCTGGACATCCACCTAAACTCTAAGGAGGGTAGGCAGGATGCAGATGAGCTGACATTGGGTGTGCTTAACACTTTTCTGCCTGCTCTGTGCCTGTGGGTAAATGAGCAACACCTCTGCCTGGCAGAAGCTGCTGGGATCTGCTCCAACCGGCTGCAGCCACGCAGAGGGGAGAGCATCATGCAGCCACCAGACACAGCTGGGCTCCACACGCTCCTGCGTGGGGGCAACGGAGGAGCTGTCTCACAGGAAACTGCGGGTGTCCCCAGGTTCCAGGGTACACGTCCAACATTTTATGGGCTGGTATTGGGAGTAGGGGACACAGGAGCCTGGTGATCCAGGTGAGCATAGCTTGAACCGCAGAGCTCCAGCAGGGATCTGCCTGTGCAGGTGTGCCCTGGAGAAAGGTGGCACACAAAAAGAAAGAGAGAAAAAGAGAAATTGGCCCATGCCTTCAAGAGAACACCCTTTATGTTTACTTTTGCATAAGAAAGGACAAGGCGAGGACAAGCTCTCTAGGCAAATCTACAACTTCATTTTCAAAGATAAACACTGTGCATGTATATACCAGAGCAAAATTCCAAATTTAAAAAAGCAAGCATTTGACATTTAGGGGAAGCCTGTACAACCTTAATTATTTCACTGTATACCTGTAAATTATGACACACTTTTATGATATACTGGGTTTTTTACCCTCTCTTCCATTCAGTACAAGGTTCTCATGCAGCTATTTAATATTTTGCTTTCTCCTTGGTTTTCAGCATGCAGCTCACCAAATGTCATTTACCACACTCTATAACCTCTTCTGAAGTTAGAATTAGTAATATCTCTGTAGGCTTTTCTGCCTTTCCCCCCACTATGGTACCTGAGTGCTTCTTAGACCTGAATGCATTTCTTCAACAACCATGCAAGGTAGGAGGGAGTAGTTACCTCATGTTCAGAATTGAGAACCAGGACATGGGAATTAGTTTCCTAGGAAGATTTAGGATGTAATTTGTAGCATCTACTTTTTAAATACCCTGCCATTTAGTACCTGCCCTACAGGAAACGGAGGAAAGAACATCATTAGCTAGCCAAGGAAAAATGTTGTTCAGAGGGGTACAGAGTCACCACTGTTTTTGCAAGAGTGGGAGACCTCCATTCCCCTCAAGATTCACAGCTAAGGACGTATCTCTGGGATTAAATGAGAGCACATTGGGGTGATGGAGTCAGTGCCATTCTTCTTGTGCTCTATAGTTTGTAGGTAATAGCTTTTATCTGCATTACAGAAAATAGATTCAAATCCTTCTTCTGCATAACTAGATTTAATTTGGATCAATCTTAATTGGATATGACAGAACTGAAATTGAAAACAAATATATCATGTCATAACACCACCAGGTACTGTAGTACTTGTAGGGTTTTCTGAGGCAGAGTTTCAGATCATGTTTCTTTTCTCCTCACTACCCCGCTGCTCTCCCACTGCTCTGTTCTTGCTGTGGAGCTGGGGCTTCATGCTGTGGATTTTTTCCTAGGACACTGCTCTCCGCCTCACCTCAAAGGTGTGAGGTTTTCAAACCAAGCAGACACCCTTCCTGACTTCCCCATGCTGTCGATTCAGGTGAGGAGATCCCAGTGCTCTGACTGTGTAGCAACACTCCCCTTGCTTTCTAGCATCAACTACGTCTGGAAAAACAGAGGGCTGAAGTCAGGAGCCCAGTGGGTTTGGGCAGAGCGGCACCGCACTGGACCCCCAGCACAAGGCACCCAAGTAGCATTGCTGACAGTTCAGCATCATGGCAGAATAGGGTATGTTTATTGCCAGCAGACATTTCTTACTGTGGTATTGGTATACTGTCCATGATTAATCTGAGCTGTCAGTCTTTCCCT
>NW_009260493.1:9616341-9635240 GCF_000687185.1 Egretta garzetta | reverse complement strand
AAGAAGCTCACTTTATAGAAGTACCTATTCGCCAGAGCAGGGGCTGCAACCGACCTTTCCTGTTTCCCCGATGCTCAGCCTCATAATCCAAAACTCTCCCTTTTTTAAAGAAATTTTGGATTAGAGTTGAATCTGCTTTGTGAAGCCAACTAACCTGTGGAGGAGGATTCAAGAAACTCAGAGCTGGCAAGATGTAAATGGTTCTCTCTATAAACATGGCAAAAAGTAAGAGGTCCAGCTATACAGACCAGCTGGATACTACACTTCCGGATATCCTCTTGGACCTTCCCCTTGCGGATGCAGGCCATAGATTTTAGTCAAGAGTATGCCCCACTGTAATATCTAGGATCTGATCTTTCAGCATGTTTGGTATTATATATGGAAGGCCAGCTCCTTTTGACTTCACTTTGAGCCTGATGCGTAAACCTGGAGTAACCACGGTGAAATAAGCAGAGTTACAGGTGGAGCTGAGAAGAAGAATAAGCAATTGGGAGTCTCATGCAAAGTGTCACAAATTATATCATCTGATGACTTTGGAGGCAAAAGCAGATGTGTGAAAAATTGCTTTTAATGTAAGTTGGAGCTTTGAACTCCCCAACAGTATTTGTTGCAGAGCAAAGATCTTGTTTGGATAGTGTATTCTGAGTTTTAGAATTTGTAATGTAAAGTCTCTTGAAGAAGATACTTGAAAAGGAATGAAGTAAAATTAGAAGGAAGATAGTCAAGCATGACTACAGGTCTGAGACCAGGGACATGACATCATAAGGTACGTCAAGAAACTGAGAAAATGACCCTAGTTGTTAAAAGGCACTTATAAAAATAGAATTTGAATATTTTCTGTGGACTATTACATGACACTGAGACGGGCTCTAGCCCAGAACAGACACTCTTTGGCACTCTGGGCTGGTGGAAGAAACCAACAGACATTTTAAAAAAGGTCTCAAAGAGGCAAATGCCACTTGCCCTGCATCTTTCCAATTGCCCCATTGCATCAGTGCTTTTGGACTGGAACAAGAATTATTTCACTCGTAGATATGCACTAGAACAGGGGGAGGCAGCCTCCAAGAAAAAACAAGTGGTAGAACTCTGTATTTGGAAAATTATGATATTTCCATGCCAATCTTATACAGCAAAGAGTGACATACAACTAAAGACTTTGTTCCTGTGCATAGCATGGAAAGGCAAACAGAGCAAAACCCCTGTTTGTAAGTAACAGAGACTTGTTGAAGTGCAAAAATAGGGTAAATAATCTGTCAAAACCAGCATCTTCTTCCTCACCCAAGCTGCTGTACATGTGGTTTCTGCTGATTTCAGTGACATTTTAGAAATTTTTTGCTTTGTTCCTCTTTTCCAGAGCCTGCCAGCAGCATGAGCACAACACGCACTCTCCCACCAATAATCAGTCAGGGATGCAGACAGATGTACGCTCTATCACAGCCAAGGGAAGAGTTTGCCCAGCCCCCCCATGGTGCCACGCCTGGCTCATCCTGACCACCGTTGGGCCAGGAATTGTGGTCTCCTCAGACCTGAGGTTCATGAGATAACTGCAGCGAGCAGAGCCAGATTAGAAAAGCCTACTCCGTAAACTGTTTAAACTAGCTTATTTTGAATGAAGTAAAATAAAGTGCAGATTACACAAGAAAGAATTTACACAACACATAGAAAACAAGCAATTCAGCCACCAACTCCGACAGGCAGTAATTTCCCCTAGTGGAAGAGTGATAAGTGAAGTGAGGGTTAAGTGGCCCTTCCACTTCTCCCACCGCCACATCTGGACTCAAATCAGAGCAGCTGCTGGCAGCCAGATCACCCACTGTCTCTTGCAGAAAGACCTATGTTTTAAGATCCTGAATTAGGGGTTTAAGGCTACCAATTAGGCAATTTGGGGGAATTATTTTTTTTATGCAATGATTATACTTGAGGCACAGAATAACAGAAAAACCATATCTTCCTATGTCATTTTTACAGCACAAATCTGTATTTTGCTACCATCAGAAACGTTCAGAGAGCTAATGTGGTGTGACAGCAGTCCAAATGAAATTAATCTGCAAACTGAGATAGTAGCTTGAGGTTGCCAAGAATTTCTTCTCAGCTGGAAACCTCTTAGGGAGAGCTTCACAGCTCACTTGGTCAACTGTATGCCCCATTAAGCATCGCTGACTGATATCAGTGAAGGCTTATCAATCACCAGAGTCTCAGAAACTGTGAAGAGATTAGGTGTGGTACAATTTAGTATGGAAAATAAAATCCCTGGGGGTTCTCGACACCCTCTAGTCTGCTTTGCTTTGTAGTGGAATTTTAATAGTAGTTGAAGGAAAAAAGATGGAGAAGGGGTGAGGGTGCGTTTTTGTCTCTTTTCTCACCTGATTCCCTCTCTAACTGTAGGAAAGTGCTAGCACAACCAGATTATCAGAGCAAGTGCTCCGTAACTGCAACTCATCCTATAGTAAAGGCACCACACTTTGCTATGAAATGTATGCCCTCCTTTCGTTACCACAGACAGATGTGGCTGTGACCTTGCCCTGATTTCACATGTCAGGAGGTGAAGGCAGGAGATGCTGCTGTGACTCTCTAGCTGTTTCACTTGGCCGTAATGACTAAAATTAACATAAACCCCTTTTATATACTGATGGAAAATGGTGAAGGTTCTTTTTCTGATGCTCTCATAGATAAGCTTTCAATGACTTTGGTTTCTGTGTCAGCAACAAGTTAAGACCGTTTTATTTCCTAAATAAGCAGCTTTCACGCTTAAGCACCCACTACAGTATGGGCCACTTTACTGTTTGCCAAGCATAATTTAGATAGGAAACTAAAATGAAAAGAAACCAAACATGGAACATTTCACAAATACAAAACAAAATCCCTCCTTCTACTTTTTTACTGTTCACAGTCTTACTTTCATGTCTCTCAGACATTCAGCTGGAAGTCAACCCCCCCAAAAGTTCAAATAACAAGAGATTCTAAATGTACAGCAACCAAACACTAATTGCATGTTTAGAAAAGGTCAGAAGTCTTAAAACTCCCCAAGCTATCTATCAGTTTTCTGCTTGGAAAGGAATTTTATAGACCTTACTACATGTGGGTTTGAACCTGAGACTCTCTATTTGCATGCCTGTGATATGGACTGCTAATTTCAGAACATGAACAGAAACATGAACTCCTAAGGTGCACATGTCGGGTGAATGCCATTCTGTATCAGTGGCAACAGCTTCTTTGGGAAAATTAAGCTGTGTTCCATGTCAGTGAGCAGAATGACCACTGACTCATTACCAAGTCAGCTTACATTGTGGGCTAAAGCTAGCCAGGCTTTCAATCAAGAATCACATTTACTGATGGAGAAAAACATGCTGAGTGAAAGGGAGTGAATTCTGATGCCAGTAACTGATTCTGCATATTATAAATATCTTCCCAATCACTGCTTAGGCAACACTTTCTTATCTACAAAGCATCCACTCTGCATACTGGCACAGCTGCATATCTTTGAAGCTCAACATCATATTATTTTATCATTCCAAAACCAAAACAAGTAGGAGTTACTTAAAAAAAACAACCCAAACTTGCAGAAACTAGGACTGATAGAAATGGATGGAACTGAACTGGCATAATTTTTGTATAGAGAGTAAATTTGTGTTGTCACTCCTAGTTTCTGTTTGAATTTTATGTTTCAGAATATTTTCATCAATATCAGTGTACTCAAAATTGAAATGATTTCCAATTTAAGTCAGCTGGGAGGGAAGAAGTCTTAACGAATGTCAGATCTCTCAAAGCGAAGATGAAGTGTGTTTTATAGATCAGTCTAGAGACCCTGAATAAATGAGCACCTTGAAGCACCTACCTATGCCTGCTGACTTTACTGTTGCTTCTAAATTTTCCTTCTTTCCATGAAGGAGAGAGGCTGTGTGAGCATTAATGCAAATAGCATAAGAAGATGCAGGTACCTGGTATCATTCTCCTATTTCCATATCAAATGTGGAATTCCATCCGTTTCAAGAACGGACACACAGTCTCACCATTTGAGGCATGCTTGGTATCGCCCAGTGACAGCAGCTGGCCCAATGTTTTTCATTATAAGGCAAAGAAACTTCTCTCCTTCACAGCACACTGAGAACGGAAGAGGAACTAAACTGACCACCCCCAGCTCTTCATGACAGTAATCATTTCAGAAAGTTTTGGCTGGCTTTTTCAAAGCAATCTGACGTGATTGTGCTTCTAACCTCAACTGCAAATGAGCTCACCTCAGGCAACTGTGAACAAGTGAACAACAGCAGTTAAAATTCAGATGACTGCCTGATAAAGTAACACATGATCGCTATGAAGAAAGCGGACAGTCTGAGCATTTATTTTACGCCATTTAGATATACTGTAACAGGCTTTTTTAAAGGCTCCTTTTCCCCCGTAAAAGTCTATAACTGAGGAAGATTTAAACATGTAGCTTCAAGCATGACATCACATTTTTCTCCAGCTATACTTACTACATTGCAGAAGTTCTTGAAATTTCTAAAACGAGCACATACACTTTCTGGTATGTATTGCAGAAGCACGCTTGATATTGGACAAGTTCTTCCAAACAGATACACTTTGATAAAATACATTTGTAAAAGATGATTAAATTTAAAATATTCTTGGGAGCTATTTCCCCATTTTTCAAGTTCTTCTCCTTAGGCAGTAGAATGTCATTTACCTCTTCATAATAAAGGCAATATAGCATTTCTATGCATAACAGTACTTTTCAGTTTTTCAGGACTAAATCTCCTGTCATACTGAAGGAATTATTCACCATAATTGAAACACAGCCATAATCTCACCTATTTTTTATTGCTTATATTTGATTTAGAAAAAAATAATTGGACAGCGCCAGTGTAAGTGGTTTAGAAAAGTGTGGCAAACACCTAATTAATGGATGGGTATCTGGAAAAAGGCCTGGAATCATCAGCCTTTGGTGCCTAGTCAGCTCTAGGTACATGTAGGAAGCAGTAGTAGTGATACTGCATAATTACACCTGGAAAAAGGCCAAGCATACATATTTACATATGGGAACCAGCAGGGAGAATTGAAGGCGTGCTCTGAGCCCCCTGGAATACCCCCAGCCTGAGGACCGTGTCTGCAGTGCTCCACGCGGACCACTCTTGCAGAGCAAGAGAGCAGCATGATTTTTGCCTGTTCCCTGTCCAAAAAATGTAGAAATGTAGTATTTCCACATTCTTGTATAGGGATCCAAAAATTTTGCCTTCATATAATAAAAACCCCTGTAGAGATGTACTATTCATCTTTGCCAATCATTCCCTCAGTCCCTCTTTAAAAACTGCCTGGGAAGAAAGAAAAAGGCTGAGAGACTTTGCCTCTTGCTTCAAGATGACAATAGAAATTATGGGAAGCATTTGAATTTCAGTCACTTTGGCATTAATCCGGAAAAACTTCATTGACTAATGGAATTACAGCGGATTTATATCAGCATAATTGAGTGGAATCTAGTCTTGTGCATTATAATGTAGCCTGATCTTTTTTTTTTTCCTAAGTCATAAATTAGGGCTCATCCAATTACACTCTAACAGAATACTGAGTATTTTCCTCTTCCTAAAAAGAATTAATGGCAGGTAAACTTGCATACACTGCAAAACAGCAAAAATTTGCTACAGGGAAGTCATTCAATGTCTCTTCAGCAAATATTTGGAACTGGTTGCTAACTCTAATACCAAGTGAAACATGCCCAAGTACAGTCTGGGTGAAAATATTAGGCTATACTGAACATAATTGGGCTGTCCATCATTATGCTCACAGATGGGTTTATCACTTTTTGCATATGCTTGTTATGTAGCGTTTAGCTGGAAGCTTTCTTTGGACAGCCCTGAGAATGGGGTCCATATTGCAATCGCCACTTAACCCTCACAATACTGTATGGAAGTAAGACAAGGGCAGAGCGGGTGGAAGTGGAAGGACTGGAACTATTTCTGCATGAGGGAGTGCCAAATGTTAAAGCTATAATTGTTTGAACTTCACCTGTTCTATTCTAAGGACATATTAGGTACTCCGACTGAATCCTTCGCTGTCTCGCATGTGTAAATTACTGAGGGAACTTTTAATTATTAAATATCAGCACCTATTAAGTGCTTAAGACAAAATAATACATGCACATAAGGCACATATACAAGGAAACATAAGAAATGTACAGGCACACAGAAATCATTACTTTCACCGAAATGTGTGTTGCACAAAATTATTGGTTGATTATTGTGCATGTTCAAATAATTTTGTTAAAAGACTCCTCTAGGTCTTTCAGGATAAGCACAAAAAAGATCTGTTTCTGCTCAGGCTTTGGATTTTCTCTGAAGATTTTTTCTTAAAATGTAAATTATATCTAACTGAAATCATCAATATGTCATAAAGTTTTCATCATGCATGGGGCATGGCCTAGGCAGCCTGTTATTCACACAGGTGAATGAAACCTTACGTAAGACCACTTAAATATGTGCAAATGCAGAGGATCAGATCCTCAAGCTTACTGTTTTGCTCAATTCCTTAAAATCAGCATTTAAAGACAGGATGTGGCAAGGTACAAGAACCATTTCATGTGTACTGATCTCAAATGCGTGGACAAATCACACCTTGCTGAAAATGTATCTGCTGAAGATTTTTTTCATTGACTGAGTCAAGGCATTAGCCAGTCTGTGCTGCCCAAGAAGACTGTGGAGTTTATCTGGAAAACAAAGCCTCCACATGAAAACTCAAACTAAGAAGTGCTAGCCTTTGGATAATTTTCAGTTTCTGTTTCTTTCATCACAAAGTTAAAATACAATGCAGGAAGTCCTGTTGTTTTTCCATCAGTTCCAGTTAGTAGCATGAATAATAGAAATAGTCCTGATTCAACCTGTACCACATCAACAGACTTATTCTCAAGAGCACAGGGGAGCAGAAGAGGCATCATTATCGATCTTGAAGTAGGAAGAATTCTGTGTTTTGCATACTTAACTGCACGTTTCTGTACAGACATATTCTAGTATACTGTACTACACCTAGAAGGATACTTATATCTGTAGCCCTTTGCACCTGAACTTACAGAAGTGTTGTACAGTACAGCCTAAAGGTTGAATTAATTGCACTGAACATTTGAACGTGCCACCAGTCGTCTGGCAAACTCCAGTCACAGAATGGGATGCATGAAATCCTAAGGAAACTATTTAAGCTCTCCCAGAAGGTAACCCTAATCCAAGGCTGTTTCACACTACCCGTAGGCACTGACTTCAAAGGTGTGGGAACTCTGTGTGCCCACATCATCCAGAGACTAAGTCACTTACGCAAGGAGCAGGTTTGATAGTAGACTGCAGCTCCTGGGAGCACATGCAAAACCTTAAAAATGCAAAACTTGCACTATGTAGCAACTGAAGACAGTCTTTATTTGTTCATAGTAAGACCTTCTCTTCTTCTATCCCTGCATGAAAAATCAAATAAAAAGGGAAAAAAAAATACTATAAGACATTAAAAAAGTGTTTTGAGAGCCCCGTCAAACAAAGCAACTTTCAAATGGCTTACACAGGAGTTGAACCTTCCTGAAGGAAATCCACCTTCAGCTTCCTCTTACAGATGTACATTGAAAGCCTCTGAAACCAGTAAGGGCATGACCCGAGGGCCCTTCCATGCACAGGTGCACACACACACATGCACACAGAGTGGTCATTTCAAAAACATCATGCAGATGGCAGGGCTGAAGATAAATCATTCTATCACAGTTGGCTCTTCATTGAGGATTCTGGTCTCAAATATATACAGGAGTAATCTGTGCCCCCCAAATCCTTGACATACATGTTTTTTAAAAAAATGTGTTTCCTAACATCCGTTTCTTACACATCAGTGCAATGATTGTAGTGTTTTATACATAATTAGTAAAAGAAAATAAATATATTTTCAGATGCTTATTATCTTTTGACACTTACTAGGAGTACTTCAAAAATTTATTTCAGTTCTAGTTGATGATATAGTATTTCAGAGGTGGCTGCTGGAGCCCATTTGGCTGTGCTAGGCTCTTCCCTAGTGCTCATTTCTGCAGTTTGCGTCACAAGTTCTTCTGTTGTGAATAGAAGTGATCTGATTTTTGAAAATACTGCTCTGTATAACTGGATACTGATGATCCTGTTTGATGATCCTGTTTAATCAGTGTCCAAATGTTACAGACACAGGATATACTCTAGGAGCTTTTCTAAATGTTATGATTTGATGAGGGATTTCACTCCTGAGCAGGAGCTATATCAGCAGGCTGGCTAGCAGCTTTGTTAATCTTCTATATCCTGATACGGCTCAGGAATCATCTTGGATTAAGAAAAAGCACACCAACTGTTTTTGCATGTGCAGCCTTTTCTAGACTAATCTGTCTGCTCACCTGCTTTGCCCTGTCCTTTGGTGCCTTTTTTCAGGTCCTTCCCTTGGGTACATCCAGCTTAACCTTGTAGCCAACACATGGTCTAGGGAAGCTATTGCCAACAGCCTGCAAAAACCTCTGTACATATTTCTCTATTTATTAGATTCACAGTAATCCCAAGTGAAATTATATGTCAAAGATCCTTTTGAAAATTTGAGCTATAAATGATATTGATTCAGGTCAAGGAGATAGAGCATGGGTAAATCAAGAGGAAATAACAACACTTTTCTTATTCTTTATTACATCAAATTAAATGAAAGTATCTGTCTCCCTAGTTTTGGTGTCTCCTCTTTTCTCCTCATTTTACTCTTCTCTTCTTTTTGCTTTTTCCTCCCTCCCTGCTTTTTGCTATAACCACTATAGCCTTCTTCATTTTTCTTTCCCCTAATTCCTCAAAATGCAGTCCTTCTACCTCTCCTTTCCTTACTTCTGTAAAACACTTATTTGCACTTTACACATCATGTCTGTTCCCCCACTACGAGCCCTTGTCACCCCATGATTATACCATGAAGACAAAGCTTCATCTCCACAAATAAACTTTGCCTCTGTTGAAGGCTCCATGAGACTTTTCTGACCCTATATCCATCTTTCTGAGTTTCTGGGGTCTGCCATCCCCCTTTACTTTGATTAAGCAAGATTCAGACCAGGACAGATGACTACTGGGTTAAAGGGGTTTAGTACAGACATCGGCTTTCAGAGACCATAGTTTCCATGACTGACTGCATTCACATGGACAGAACTGGCGTCTTGTTTAGCTATAAGAATCTCATGATGCTCAAGATCAGCAGTGGTTAGTGGGGCTGTCAGCTATCTTGCTTGGTCTTATTTTTTATTTATATATGACATTTCATTCTGTGTCAAATCTACAAAAGACTGGATAAATATATGGATGACAAAGATTTGCACCAGGGCTAAAAAGAAGTGCTAGATAAAATATTTAAATACCTGGAAGAAAATTTCTGGAAGCCTTTTTCACGATCCTGTTAAATAGTTCTGATAACAAATCAATTTAGAATGTGAGGCATTTGCCTTCATCTTGAGCTTCATCTGATTAGGTAACATAAATGTTTGAACTGCTGTGGTGATGAATCCCTGAGCGATATAGCTGTATTCATTCAAAAACTGTCCGTAAATGCATATGCTGCTGACTCACCTTCTGGACAGTATTTCATAGCTACACTATAACTGCAAGCCAACTTTAGTATCACTCCTGGGGGCCACAGGAAATGTTTAATAGGTAAACTTCACTATGTAATATCTGTGATGTGGTTTTGAAGTCCAGTGTTAGTGCTCTGAGAGATCCTCAAGACACACCAGGTCTGACCTCAGGCAATTAAATGAATCAGGAATTGCAGTTGCCTACAATATGGCAAAGTAAACAGCTCATCTTGCATGGTCCTGCCTCTCTGTTCTAGGCAGGGCCCGATCAGCTCATCAGTACAGAGATCCCTGAGTGGCTTAAAATGCCTTTCCTGAGGTTCTGGTCAGCTCCAAACCAGAAATAATTTTGATGTAAATAATCTATGTAAAATTGCAGCTAACACATGCCCACTGCAAAACAATTCCAAGTCCAGCCAATGCCATTGCAAGGTACACCTATTTTAATTTAAGAAGAAATGCCATAAGACAAATGAGCCACTAGTGGCAATTAACAAGACTCTGTTAATTAAATTCCGTCTTGGCTGTAACTTCTAGTATCCCTACTGCAAATGGAAGTGTGTTTAATAGCCAGACCTGCAGTAAACATCATCGTACTTTACTAAATGTCCTGTCTTTGCTGCAAAAAGACCTTTATAGCGCCTGAATATTCCAAAAACTCAACAACTTACTGAGCAACAATTGGTTTTTTTAATATAAAGTCATTTCTCTTGCAGTCATGAGTTGGAGCAATCCATACAGATGGTTTATGTGGAGAAAGATTTCTGTTTCCAACCTATTACCAGCAAACATGCACTTCCATAACTTTATCCATTAGCCCAATTATGTTACAGGAGCTGATTCTGCATACAAGTGTAACATACCCTGAATTATTTACTTTTTCATGCTTCCATTTCTGGCTCCACAGAGCAAATAAAAGCCACTGAATTAGTTTCATGTGTAGCCATTCATAAAAGTATGGGATTCATATTATGAATCTGTTTGAGTCTCCAGACTATTTTTGGCTGCATGTGTGTATCCTATCAGCCATTACAGAGAGTAAGATCATTTTAAAAAGATTGAACAAAGCTGTTGTATTTTGGGAAGAGTTTTTTTACTGAAATTTCTTCCAGATTGAAGTCAGATTGTTTGCAAATTTTTTATGTGGAGTAAATTGAAATCAGGTGTATGAAACTATATTTCCACCTAAATAAATTTTAGGCAGGTCAAAGAGAATATTTGACTTTAAGCGTTTGAGTCAAGCTTCCTGCCATTCTCAAAGCAATAGAATAATTGCACTGCTATAAGTGTCAGGAAAGGAAACACCAGCACAAGGTTCAGCAAACACAGGAGATCCTACCTTCTCATTGTATTTACTTTCATTTTTTATATTCCATGCACTTTAGTACTAATGTGTGTCTTAGCAAGGTGAATTCTGAAAAATGGACTTTTCATGAACATTGTCAGATAACTCCAAGTCATGGAGCTAACATTAGAGGTGGCTTTAACAAAGATATCTAATATAGCAAGTGAACACATTCTTTGTCTTCCAGTATCCCTTGCAGGCAGCTGCTTTCAGTCTTCATCAGTCCTTGTCAGGAATTAGCAGTGGGCTCGACCCCTACCAGCCAACGTAGACCAAGGGACTTTATATGCAAGTCTTCCGCCTCTCAGAGCTCCATCCTCATCTTCTTGCCTGAGATGCTGAAGGTTTTGTCTCTTTGCAGCCTCTGACACCACTGGTGTTGAAGGACAAGGTTATACTATTGCTCAGAAACATCTTGCAACCTAATTCTGGTGCAAGAAAGGCTACAGCGTCAGCGTGATGCTCCACTTACATATCTTCTCAGCTGGGTTAATTAACCAGGACAGATTGCTGTGTTAACGTTGCTTTTCATGCCCAAGGTAACTTGGATATACTTCCAAGGCACTGCATTATGTTTTGTAGGTGAGAGAAAAGAATTATGAAGCATGAAGGAGGATTTTGCTTCCAAATGCCATGATCAATATCACTCAACAGAACAAGGAACAAGAAATGTAGTTGTCTATTGTCAAACCCATCATGCTTTTCAGACAGATGAATGACTGTGTCAATCAATAGAACTGCAAAGAGAGGCAGTTTGGGAGGAAACATTTCAAACTGGTTGAATCAGGTTGAGGACAAGATATGACCTTCAGGAAAAGGTTTTTAGAAAATGGATTTTAAAATCCATAAGAAAACACATTAAACTTTTCCTTTATTATATAGGTTCTGTAGACTTCTACAGAAAATAATATTATAGGTTTACACTTCAAGCATTGCAATGAGAAGTTCATCTTTACCCCTAAAACTTACAATTGAATATGACAATTGGGATTTCTCAAACAAGGAACTAAATTGTTTTTCATCTGATCTCTATTTCTCACTCTAAGTAGAAAGAAAATTGCTCTTCATATGGAACAATTTTTCAATGAGAAATAAGCAATGGATAGAAAATACATTTCAGTTCCCAAAACAGTGTGTTACAGTGAGAGATCATTCAAACTGAGTTTTCAAATGTTATAATCTGTCAAAGAATTCAGGGCCAAATGATGCCAGTTCTTACTCATTCGAGCAATCCCATCTGCTTTCTCAAGTGAATACAGATTAGCAGGACATGGGATTTTATCTGTAGATTGAGAAGGAGGCTTTTCATTCCTGAAAATGAGAACTGCCATAAAGGAGCTCATGTTTTTTTACTAGCATTATGCAGGCACAACTACTATCTTTCCTTTCCTAACATGGTCAGGTATGTGATTTAGTAAAGATCTGGAGAAAAACTTTTTTCTTTCTGAAGATTTTGCCACTCAAAATGTAAATACTGCTTGATTTCATATAGCACTTAGCATTTTCAAGGTATTCATTTTTATACAATAATGAGTCAGATTGTGGCAGGGTAATGTCTGGGTTAGAGCAGCTATTATGCATTAAATTACAGATTACATGTATTCTTGGATAATACAGACTTCCCCCCCCCCCCCCCTTTTTTAACATTATTTCAATCCATCTGAAATCCATTTGAAACCTGCTTTGGAATCCATTATTTCCATCAACTCATCAGCTAGAGAAATTTATCATATATTTCACAAAAAAATTAACCTTCCTCAGAGTCCCTTCCCTTTCCATCTTAATACTATAAAAACCTTAATTATGGGACTTAAACCTCAACTCCTTTTTGCTTTGAGTATGATGATTATGCTAGTAATGAATGATGACTATTTATTAATACAAATATTTTGCATTTCAATATCACTCACACATTTTAAGGCCAGTATTACAGTTGTCATGGGGAATGAATGCAAAAAGGGGCTTTCAAGAGCTAATCTTTGACAAAAAATAAAAACCAAACCAAAAGCCCCAAACCCAACAACACAGAACCAGAGATCAGACCATTTTATTTACAATTCTTTGCTTTGAGCTAAAATGCTTTCATATACATACATAAATATATACATATACACTCATTATTATCTTCCTAGTTCTACCTTTTCTGACATATTAAAATGTAAGAAAAGAAAGATTCTGTATGTGATCTTTAGTCTAAAAATGAATATATGAACCCTTCAACCTATACAGAACACATTCTGGTTTTGTTTTGGGATTACCTAATTCTTTTTGGATTAATTTTCATTTAATGGGGTAAGACTCAAGTTTCTAGCCATACTACTATCAGCCATCCTGGCTAACAGGGGAGGTCCCAGATGACCAGAGACTTGCTAGTGTGACACCTATCTACAGGAAGGGCCAGAAGGAGGATCCGGGGAACTACAGACCTGTCAGCCTGGCCTCGGTACCAGGGAAGATTATGGAGAGGTTCATCCTGAGTGCACTCGCCAGGTGTATGCAGGACAATCAGGGGATCAGGCTCAGCCAGAATGTGTCATGAAAGGCAGGTCCTGCCTGACTAACCTGATCTCCTTCTATGACCAGGTGATCCGCCTAGTGGATGAGGGAAAGGCTGTGGATGTTGTCTATCTGGACTTCAGCAAAGCCTTTGACACTGTCTCCCACAGCTGGCGGCTTCTCCCTGGAGAGACTGTGGCTCACGGATAAGGCTCCACTTGGAGCAGGTAGTGCCCTAAGGGATTGCAGTCTGTGGATAAGCCCAAGCTGGAGCAGGAGCAAGAGGAGAAGTTCATTGCAATATTAAACCCTATAACTTGGCCCAAAGGGACCAGGAGTAGCAATTTTAATGGATATACCTTTAAATTGTTGTAATGCATGATTTGAGTCACATGTTATAAGAATTACTATAGCAGAAACAACCTGAACCAATGGAGGACAAGCCTTAAAAGAAGCAGTGCAAGTAAAGCAGTGACCTGATCTGAGCTGGCTTTGGTGCCCAGTAACACTGCACAACACACCACCTCTCCTGTCCTGACTGACCACCATAAGAAATGGACCCCAAGGTCACGGAATAAATGAACTCAGTGGATGTTGGTGGATATTTATGGGCATTTTACAGACTTTTCACAAAGGAGGTCCGTAGACTAAGGGAATGGTATCTATGTATTTTATCAAAGGATGGGAAGGGGCGTGATGGTTAATGAAGTTGTATTGGATAGGTACCTGAGCATGATATAAATGGTATGGAATAAGGCGTGGAGAATGTGCTGATTTTGGCTGGGATAGAGTTAGTTTTCTTCCTGGTAGCTAGTATGGGGCTATGTCTTGGATTTATGATGAAAACAGTGTTGACAACACAGGGATCTTTTCGTTACTGCTGAGCAGCGCTTACACAGAGTCAAGGCCTTTTCTGCTCCTCACACCACCCCACCCCACCAATAAGGAGGCTGGGGGTGCACAAGAAGCTGTGAGGGGGCACAACCAGGACAGCTGACCCCATCTGACCAAGGGGCTGTTCCACACCATATGACATCCTGCTCAACATATAAAGCTGGGGGAAGAAGAAGGAAGAGGGGGACATTCAGAGTGATGCCATTTGTCTTCCCACATAACCATTATGTGTGATGGAGCCCTGCTTTCTTGGAGATGGCTGAGCACCTGCCTGCCCATGGGAAGCAGTGAATGAATTCCTTGTTTCTTTGTGCTTACATGCGCGGGTTTTGCTTTCCCTATTAAACTGTCTTTATCTCAACCCACGAGTTCTCTCACTTTTACCCTTCCAATTCTCTCCCCCATCCCACCAGGCGGGAGTGAGCAAGTGGCTGTGTGGTGCTTAGTTGCCAGCTGGGGTTAAACCACGACAGGAACTCATTCCAGTTTTCAAACATTCTTTGATTTATTGACAATTTAATCCTAAAATAAATTTTCTCATGCTTTCTCCAGGTTCTAGAGAGCTTTGCCTGCAATTATTTATTCTCTTACAATATGGCCACACTTATTTCTCTTGGTGTGTTGTTCCTATCTGTGATTCCTCATAATGGTTTCATGCCATTAAAGGAAATTCTGCCTCCAGCAAGAATGATGCTGAACTTACAAATGGCTGTTCTTTGATCCATAATGTCTGCAAACAAAAAGTGCTGGTCAAATGCATCGTTCATAGTCTACGTCTCAATATAAAAACTGAGCAGAGGAATAGAATGTAGATTTATAGTTATAAAGGAAAATGTAATGGAAGTTTCAACACAGATTACCAACCTGTAAGTAACAGAATTAATTATCTGAAAAGACCCTTCAGTGCAGGCGTCATAAGTAACTCCTCACATTAATTCCAGCTGTGATCCTTAACAGGGTCGTGATTGGAAATAATTCCTACCTTCCTAAAGCTGATACTGCTTATGTTTTGCCTATCTATATATTTTTTTCTAACTATTAGTGTGTCCTTATATCCCTGATTAATTGTTAATTTACAGGTCAAGTATATCAAATTAACCACAAAACATCTGGCCAGAAATCACACCCATCATTCTGCTGTTCCTTTGATGATTCCAGGATGTAAAAGTTTTCCTTATGGGTCCACAGCATTTTTTTAAATCAGTTTCTCTGCAATCTTACTGTATAATTTATCATTCTGACCACAGAACTTATATCCATTAATCAGGACTTAGATTCATCCCACAGTAGTAGCAAAGTGTCCATGCATATTCAGTCATCCTAAATATTCTGAGCACGAACGTTCCCCTCGACCACACTGTTTTTAGCACGAATTAAACTCAGTTCACAATGTGTTCATGATCTCTAGAAAATAATTCTAGGAGTGGTGTAGGCCCAGTTTCATTCTGAAACAATTGCCTCATCAATTGCAGTTTCATAAAGCAATGCAGAGCTCTCATCAAGTATTTATATAGCAGTACTCTAAGGTCATACGCACATCTCATGCAGGGAGTGGTGTGTCAGTAAGAAATAGCCTACTTGTCCCCTGAGAAGTGTAAGTTACGAAGCGACGGGAGAATAAAAAGTCAACAAAACAGGACTTAGTGCTGAACATAGAGAGGTAAGCGTGGGAGCTTTAAAGTGTATTGTATAATGTGATACTCAGAAGTGTTTTCACAGTGAAGAGGGAAGGAAAGAAGCTACTGAGGCTGTCTGTTTAGGCAAGATGGATGGAATGAGAGGAGGTGTAATAGAGCCAAGGCAAAATGAGATATGAAGTAGGTTTTGAGAGGCTTAAAGAGGAATTTGGCACTTGTCTGCTATTGTCCTTTAGAAGAAGACAGTTGTCTTTTTTTTAACGCTTTCTTTTTTTTTTACACTGAAAGTATCCTCACCTTGTCTATGGTTTCTGGATAGGTTACATACATACAGCTGGGTATCTGCATATGTTCTCTTTTTCACTCCAGAAATGTTGTCCACATAAAAAGTGGGCTTTGGCCACTTTTCTGGAATTTCCAGATGTCCAGCAGCCTTGATGAAGGAGTAGCTTTGGCCAGGCTCCAGACATCTGGAAATCCCAAATGGACAGACACTACATATAAAGAAATGAATAGCACAAATCTTTTGGAGTTTAATGTGTCCTGGATGCACTGAACTCACTGCACAATCTTGTCTGTCTCATGCATGTTCATTTACATTTCAGAAATACAAAGAGATACAAAAGCCCTACTTCTGTATTAATGAAGTATGGTAGAGATTATATGGAGGTAATCCTGGGAGTATATAAGCAATTCAGGGAATATGTGGTCCTCTACTGAGCAAGAAAAAGCATATATAAATATATCAATGCTGTAATTCACTGTAATACTCCTAGTTAGAATTAATTGGATTTCTAAAGCCTGGATGAGGAACGAGGACCAGTATACTGCTTTTAATAAAGTCAGAGGACTAGCTGCAGCCCAAGGGACTCATTGGTACTCCTACTAAAGTAAAAAGAAAAGATTTTTTTTTCTCTAAGTGCTGGACTAGTTTTCAGTGATGAAGAAGGAAGATAGGTGAGCTGAGGAAAACCATACCTTTGCTCATGATTGTCTTGAGCATCTGTATTCACCAATACTGTAAATATATCACACAGAAACGGCAGCATTTCCAACCATAAAGTAAAACGTTTGAAAAAAGTGTTGACTTTTTTGGTGAAGAGCGGGGACGCTGGGGAAGGTGAGAGCATGAAGAGGGCAATCATCTATCAGCACCTGGCATCTGCAAACCAGGAAGATTTCCAAGAAGAGGAAAGGTGGAGAATCAAATGGTAAGGCCCACCCCCAGGGAACAGATGAAATGAGCAGAGAGCAGGTTATTTGCAGGCAGCAGAAGGAAGCTGTGGGAAAGACAAGAAATCACTCAGTGGACGAGACAGAAACACTCAGCCAAGCAGGGGAGTGCATGTTCTCAAGGCTCCAAAATGTTCTTGGCAGGCCTGGAACAAGCCACCTGTTTCCTTTTGCCTTTCTGTCTTTCTTTTTTTTTCTTTTTTTTCCACATTGCCTTCTTATCTAACATTGTTGGGTTTTGTCAGCATAGGGACTTACCCCCCTCCTTATTTTCAGTATACAACTCACAGAACACATCGTTCCTGGGCAGTTCCTTGCAGAAACAGCTGCACATATATATGTATATTTTTATTGTAGCCTAGTTTGTTTTTAAAATACCCAACTTGCTAATCTAGGAATAGACATGGGGGAAACCTGCAGCTTGCTTTTTAAACTTTTTGCCTACCAGGGAGGCTAACTGGACTTTTTTCTTAAGATTGTTTCAGGTCAGGGGCAGTCAGGACACGGTGCAGAGGTAAATACAGGCAGAAGATCTCTCATGTGCCATTAGATAATTAGAAATGCAATCGTAATTTTGTTCCTTGTCTCCTTGTAGAAATGTTCAGTGAAGCATGACGTAGAAATTCATGGAAGTTTTTAGAAGATTCAATCTCAAATGTGAGAATTGCTAAGGAGGGTAAACTCAAAAACGACAACAAAACACAAACTAAGAAAAAAATATTACTTGACCTTGACCAAGCCTCCTTTGTCTTCCTCCATAGACTTATTTCATATGCATATTTTTTCCAGACCAGTTCACAAGGGGAAAATGGCTTTCCACTTCTCATGCTTTTCATTTAATGAACATGCTCGGGGTCCCTGAAATGCCTTCCAAGCAGAAAGAATAATATCTAGAGAAACAATGTGTTTGAGATTGTTCCTCAAGCCAGGAAAAGGCAGAATTGTTTATAAACAGCGGGGTGACCTTGACAACCAGGAGCCCCTGAGTTCAAAACTAGTTTTACCTGCTGTGTGGTTTTAAGACCTTTCCCTGAATCCTTTTATTTGCTCCGGCCTCAACTGTGGAGTATAAACTGTTGTGAGAACTTGGGAGCTCCAGCCTATGAATTGTCCATTTTATCTTCTGTTATGGGTTGTTGATGTTCTTGCCCAGAGCACAGGCTCTGGACAAGAAAACGGTCATTGCCTTGCCAAGAAGACATGGCAAAACAAGAGGGAAAAATGTGGAAGGGCCAGGCCCCACAAGCCTCACAATGTGGGAGGCTGGAAACCAGCTGCCTTGAGGGACAAAACCCCCAGCACTGCCTGAATCCCCCAGGAGCACCAGCAGCCCTGGGGGCAGCTCAAGAAGAGGGAGATGGTCATGGTTCACTTGGCGGTGCTGCAAGGACTGAGCAGGGCAGTGTTAAACTGGGGAGGGGGTCTGTCCCCTCCTGCCCGGGGGATGGCTACCCCTGGGGCCCCTTCCCACCCGTAGCTCAGACACAGTCCCAACCTCCTCTGCACGCAGACCCAGGAGGAGTCAAATGGCCAGAAACCAACCTGCCTGCTGGCTGGTCTGCTGCTTTTTTTAATTTGAAGGGAGATATGTACGCCTTTGTATCTGCCAGTACATGCAGTCCCTGTGTGTAGTTAAGGGCATGTTCAAGCTTTGCTTTAAACAGTGCAATAAATTAGCACAGCTGTTTGATTCAAAGCAATCTGTTTACTTGCCCACATGTGACTG